>NC_083101.1:13453465-13795967 GCF_949774975.1 Lagenorhynchus albirostris
CTCGTCATACCAAGAACCAAAAAAGTCACAATCTGAATGAGAAAAGGCAATCAACTGATATCAACATAGAGATAAACCAAATGTTAGAATTATCTGACAAGGATTTTAGAGCAGCTATCATAAAAAATGCTTCAGGGGCAAGGGATAATTTGGAAGATTGGTATTGACATATATACATTACTATATATAAAATAGATAACATAACTAATAAGAACCTACTGTATAGCACAGGGAACTCTACTCAATACTCTGTAATGACCTATATAGGAAAAGAATCTAAAAAAGAGTGGATATATGTATATGTATAACTGATTCACTTTGCTGTACAGCAGAAACTAACACAACATTGTAAATCAACTATACTCCAATAAAAAATTAATTTAAATAAATAAATAAAAATCCAACTCTTGATTTTGCTGAAAAAAAAAGCTTTAACAAGCAATTCCAACTTAACTCAAAACAGATGAAAAAATAGAAAACGTCAGCAGAAACATTTCTGTCGGTAGAAGGACACATACCATATACTATCATTTATATATTACTTTATAAAATGCAATGTAACACTACATACTATTTAGGGATATACACATATCGGTAAAAATATAAGGATACAAATTGCAAGAATGATCAGCAAATTTGTGATTGTGGTTACCTTTGTGATAGGAAGGAAATGCAATTAGAAAGGGATACATGGTATGTTTCATCTAGATGTGAAATGTTTTGTTTCTTAAGCTTCATTGTTGGTACATGTTCATCATAATAGTCTTTACATTTCTATGTCTGAAATATTTCATAATAAAAATGACTATTGAAAAACTCTACTAAGTGATGTCTATCTCTTATCGTTTGAAACTTTTCACTTAGTACCTTAAACAAAGCATTAGAGCTTAATGTGGTTAATTTTTGCTTTAACTTTTTTTTTTTTTTGCGGTACGCAGGCCTCTCACTGTTGTGGCCTCTCCCGTTGCGGAGCACAGGCTCCGGACGCGCAGGCTCAGCGGCCATGGCTCACGGGCCCAGCCGCTCCGTGGCATGTGGGATATTCCCGGACCAGGGCACGAACCCGTGTTCCCTGCATCGGCAGGTGGACTCTCAACCACTACGCCACCAGGGAAGCCCTGCTTTAACTTTTAAAGTTTTTAAATAAAAATATTAAAGAAGAAATAGAAAATTAGAATATCTTAAAGAAACTGAGTCAGAGGGGAAAAAATCTTTTCACAAAAATAACTCTAGGCCATTTACAAAAATTAACTCAAAATTGATCAAAAATCTAAATGTGTGCTCCCATGTCTTGGCTATTGTAAATAGTGCTGCTATGAACTTTGGGGTGCATGTATCTTTTCGAACTAGAGTTTTCTCCCTATATATGCCCAGGAGTAGGATTGCAGAATCATATGGTAACTCTATTTTTAGTTTTTTAAGGAACCTCCATACAGTTCTCCATAGTGGCTGCTGTAATTTACATTCCCATCAACAGTGTAGGAGGGTTCCTTTTTCTCCACATCCTCTCCAGCATTTATTATTTGTAGATTTTTTAATGATGGCCATTCTGACTGGTGTAAGTTGATAACTCATTGTAGTTTTGGTTTGCATTTCTCTAATAATTAGCGATATTGAGCATCTTTTCATGTGCCTGTTGCCCATCTGTATGTCCTCTTTGGAGAAATGTCTATTTAGGTCTTCTGCCCTTTTTTTGATTGGGTTGTTTGGTTTCTTTTTATATTAAGCTGTATGAGCTGTTTGTATATTTTGGAAATTAATCCCTTGTTTGTAGCATCATTTGTAAAAATTTTCTCCCAGTCTTTAGGTTGTTTTTTCATCGTTTATGGTTTCCTTTGCTGTGCAAAAACTTTTAAGTTTAACTAGGTCCCATTTGTTTATTTTTGTTTTTATTTCCATTACTCTAGGAGATGGATCCAAAAATATATTGCTGCAATTTATGTCAAAGAGTATTCTGCCTATGTTTTCCTCTAGGAGTTTTATAGTATCCAGTCTTACTTTAGGTCTTTAATCCATTTTGAGTTTATTTTTGTATATGGTGTTAGAGAATCGTCTAATTTCATTCTTTTATATGTAGCTGTCAAGTTTTCCCAGCACCACTTATTGAAGAGACTGTCTTTTCTCCATTGTATATTTTGCCACCTTTGTCATAGATTAATTGACCGTAAGTGTGTGGTTTTATTCTGTGCTTTCTATCCTTTTCCATTGATCGCTATGTCTGGTTTTGTGCCAGTACCATACACACTGGCACAAAACCAGTTTTGATAACTGTAGCTTTGTACTATAGCCTGAAGTCAGGGAGTGTGATTCCTGAGCTCCGTTCTTCTTTCTCAAGATTGTTTTAGCTATTTGGAGTGTTTTCTGTTTCCATACAAATTAAAAAATTTTTTATTCTGGTTCTGTGAAAAATGTCATTGGTAATTTGGTAGGGATTGCATTGAATCTGTAGATTGCGTTGGGGACTATGATCATTTAAACAATATTGATTCTTCCACTCCAAGAACACGGTTTATTTGTCCATCTGTTTGTGCTGTCTTCAATTTCTTTCATCAGCATCTTATAGTTTTCAGAGTACAGGTCTTTTGTCTCCTTAGATAGGTTTATTCCTAGGAATTTTATTCTTTTTGATGTGATGGTAAACAGGATTGTTTCCTTAAATTCCCTTTCTGATTTCTCTTTCTGTTAGTGTCTATAAATGCAACAGATTTCTGTATATTAATTTTGTATCCAGCAACTCTACCAAATTCATAGATGAGCTCTCGTAGTTTTCTGGTAGTGTCTCTAGGATTTTCTATGTATAGTATCATGTCATTTGCAAACAGTGACCATCTTACTTCTTCTTTTCCAACTTGGATTCCTTTTATTTCTTTTTCTTCTCTGATTACTGTGGCCAAGACTTCCAAAACTATGTTGAATAAAAGTGGTGAGAGTGGACATCCTTGCCTTGTTCCTGATCTTAGAGGAAATGCTTTAGCTTTTCACCATTGAGTATGATGTTAGCCCTGAGTTTGTCATATATGGCCTCTATTATGTTGAGATATGTTCCCTCTATGCCTACTTCCTAAAGAGTTTTTATCATAAATAGATGTTCAATTGTATCAAAAGCTTTTCCTGCATTGATTGAGATGATCACATGGTTTTTATTCTTCAATTTGTTGATGTGGTGTATCAAATTGACTGATTTGCGGATATTGAAAAATCCTTGCATCCCTGGGATAAATCCCACTTGATCATAGTGTATGATTCTTTTAATGTATTGTTGCATTCAGCTTACTAGTATTTTGTTAAGGATTTCTGCATCTATGTTCATCATTTCATTGGCATGCAATTTCTTTTTTTGTGATACTTTGGTTTTGGTATCAGGGTGATGGTGACCTCATAGAATGAATTCAAAAGTGTTCCTTCCTCTGCTAGTTTTTGGAATAGTTTCAGAAGGTTAGGTGTTAATTCTTCTCTAAATGTTGGTAGAATTCACCTGTGAAGCCATCTGGTCCTGGACTTTTGCTTATTGGGAGTTTTTAAATTACTGATTCAATTTTAGTACTGGTAATTGGTCTGTTCATATTTTCTATTGCTTCCTGGTTCAGTCTTCGGAGATTATACCATTCTAAGAATTTTATCATTTCTTCTAGGTTGTCTATTTTATTGGCATATAGTTGCTTGTAGTAGTCTCTTATGATCCTTTATATTTCTGTGGTGTCAGCTGTAAATTCTTCTTTTTCATATCTGATTTTATTGATTTGGACCCTCTATCCTTTTTTCTTTTTCTTAAAAATAAATTTATTTATTTATTTTTTATTATTTTTTGGCTGCATTAGGTCTTTGTTGCTGCGTGTGGCTTTCTCTAGTCGCGGTGCAAGCGGGGGCTACTCTTCATTGTGGTGCGCAGGCTTCTCATTGTAGTGGCTTCTCTTGTTATGGAGCTTGGACTCTAGGCACGTGGGCTTCAGTAGTTGTGGCTCACAGGCTCTAGAGCGCAGGCTCAGTAGCAGTGGCACATGGGCTTAGCTGCTCCGCGACACGTGGGATCGTCCTGGACCAGGGCTCAAACCCGTGTTCCCTGCATTGGCAGGTAGATTCTTAACCACTGTGCCACCAGGGAAGCCCTATCCTTTTTTCTTGATGAATCTGGTTAAAAGTTTATCAATCTTGTCTATCTTTTCAAAGAACCAGCTTTTAGTTTCATTGATCTTTTCTATTGCTTTTTAGTCTCTATTTTATTTATTTCTGCTCTGATCTTTATGATTTCTTTCCTTCTACTAAATTTGGGTTTTGTTTGTTCTTTCTCTAGTGGCTTTAGGCATAAGGTTAGGTTGCTTATTTGAGAGTTTTCTTGTTTCCTGAGGTTAACTTGTATCGCTATAAACTTCCCTCTTAGAACTCCTTTTGCTGCATCCCATAGGTTTTGGATCGTGTTTTCATTTTCATTTGTCTCTAGGTATTTTTTTATTTCCTCTTTGATTTCCTCAGTGACCCATTGGTTGTTTAGTAGCATATTGTTTAGTCTCCATGTGTTTGTGTTTTTTGTAGTTTTTGTGTGTGTGTGTGTGTGTGTGTGTGTGGTTGATTTCTAGCCTCATAGCATTGTGGTTGGAAAAGATGCTTGATATGATTTCAGTTTTCCTAAATTTATTGAGGCTTTGTTTATGGCCCAGCATGTGATCTATCCTGGAGAATGTTCCATGCGCACTTGAAAAGAATGTGTATTCTGCTGCTTTCAGGTGAAATGCTCTATAAATATCAATTAAGCCCATCTGGTCTTATGTGTCATTTAAGGTCTGTGTTTCCTTATTGATTTTCTGTCTGGATGATCTGTCTATTGATGTAAGTGGGGTGTTAAAGTCCCCCACTATTATTGTGTTACTGTCAATTTCTCCTTTTTTTTTTTTTTAATACTTATTTGGCTGCACTGGATCTTAGTTGAACCATGCAGGATCTTCGCTGTGGCCTGCAGGATCTTTAGTTGCAGTGTGCAAACTCTTAGTTGCAGCGTGCAAACTCTTAGTTGCAGCATATGGGATCTAGTTCCCTGAGCAGGGATCAAACCCAGGCCCCCTGCATTGGGTGTGCAGAGTCCTAGCCACTGGAATACCGAGGAAGTCCCCAGTTTCTCCTTTTACGTCTGTTAACATTTGCCTTATATATTGAGGTGTTCCTATGTTGGGTGCATATATATATTTACAATTGTTATATCTTCTTGGATTGATCCTTTGATCTTTATGTAGCGTCGTTCTTTGTCTCTCGTGACAGTCTTTACTTTAAAGTCTCCTTTGTCTGATATAAGTATTACTTACTCCAGCTTTCTTTTGATTTCCATTTGTGTGGAATACCTTTTTCCATCTCCTCACTTTCAGTCTGTATTTGTCTCTAGATCTGAAGTGATTCTCTTGTAGGTAGCATATATATGGGTCCTGTTTTTGTATCCATTCAGCCAGTCTATATCTTTTGGTTGGAGCATTTAGTTCATTTGTATTTAAGGTAATTATTGATATGTATGTTCCTATTGTAACTTTGTTAATTGTTTTGGATTTGTTTTTGTAGGTCTTTCTTCTTTTGTTCTCTTCTCTTGTGATTTGATGACTATCTTTAGTGTTGTTTGAATTCATTTTTCTTTTTTGTGTGTATAACTATTGTAGATTTTTGTTTTGCCATTACCATGAGGTTTTTGTATAGCAGCCTGTATATATGTATGTATTTATGTATATATATATATATACACACACACACACACACGTGTGTGTGTGTGTGTGCACTTGTTTTAAGTTGCTGATCTCTTAATTTCATATACATTTTAGATACCCTGCATTTGTACTCTCTTCCCCTCATGATTACTGTTTTTGATATTATATTTTACATCTACTTGTTTTGTATATCCCTTAACTGCAGATGGATACAGACGATTTTACTACTTTTGTCTAGTAACCTCTCTACTAGCTTTGTGTGTGGGTGATTTCCTACCTTTATTGTATGTTTGCCTTTACCCATGAGCTTTTCCATTTCGTAATTTTGTTTCTAGTTGTGGCCTTTTCTTTTCTGCCTAGAGAGGTTCCTTTAGCATTTGTTGTAAAGCTGGTTTGGTGGTGCTGAATTCTTTTAGTTTTTGCTTGTCTGTAAAGCTTTTGATTGCTCCATCAAATCTGAATGAGAGGGCTTCCCTGGTGGCGCAGTGGTTAAGAATGTGCCTGCCAATGCAGGGGACACGGGTTCGAGCTCTGGCCCAGGAAGATCCCACATGCTGCGGAGACACTGGGCCTGTGGACCACAACTACTGATCCTGAGCTCTAGAGCCCGCAAGCCACAACTACTGAGCCCGCGTGCCACAACTACTGAGGCCTGCACACCTAGAGCCTGTGCTCCACAAAAAGAGAGGCCACGACAATGAGAGGCCTGCGCACTGCCACAAAGAGTAGCCCCCGCTCACCGCAACTAGAGAAAGCCCGCGCACAGCACCGAAGACCCAACACAGCCAAAATTAAAGAAAGAAAGAAAGAAATTTATTTAAAAAAAAAAATCTGAATGAGAGCCTTGCTGGGTAAAGTATTCTTGGTTGTAGGTTTTCCTCTTTTATCACTTTAAGTATACTGTGCCACTACCTTCTGGTCTGCAGAGTTTCTGCTGAAAAATCAGCTGATAGCCTTATGGGAGTTCTCTTGTATATTGTTTGTTGATTTTCCCTTGTTGCTTTTAATATTCTCTCTTTATCTTTAATTTTTGTCACTTTGATTACAATGAGTCTCAGTGTGTGCCTCTGTGGGTTAATCCTGTATGGAATTCTCTGCACTTCCTGGATTGGGTGACTGTTTCCTTTCCTGGGTTAGGGAAGTTTTCGGCTATTATCTCTTCAAATATTTTCTCAGGCCCTTTCTCTCTCTCTCCTCCTTCTGGGATCCCTATGATGTGAATATTAGCATGCTTGATGTTGTCACATAGGTCTCTTAAACTGTCTTTCATTTCTTTTCATTCCTTTTTCTTTTTTCTGTTCAGCAGCAGTGATTTCCACTCCTCTGTCTTCCAGCTCACTGATCCGTTCTTCTGTCTCACTTAGTCTACTAATGATTCTTTCTAGCATATTTTTCATTTCAGTTATTGTATTCTTGAATTGTTTTTTGTTATTTTTTCTAATTCTTTGTTAAAAACTTCTAATTTCTTACTCTGTGCCTCCATTCTCCTCCTGAGTTCCTTGATCATCTTTACAATCATTACTCTGAACACTTTCTCAGATAGACTGCCTATCCCCATGTCACTTAGTTCTTCTTCTAGGGTTTTATCTTGTTCCTTCATCTGAAACATATTCCTCTGTTGTCTCACTGTGTCTAAATTGCTATTTGTATTTTTATGTATGTGGTAGGTTAGTTAGGTTTGTCAAACTTGGAGAAGTGGCCCTCTGAAGGAGATGTCCTATGCATCCCAGGAGTGCACTCCCCTCTCATCACCCAAGGGCCAGGGGCCAACTGGTCCCAGAGTAGTGTCTGGCCTGCATTTGGATTCGGTCTGCAGGCTGCCGGACTGTAATTTTCTTGCTTCTGGTGTCTGCCCCCTGGTGGGTGAGGCTGGTCTAGAGGTTTGTGCAGGCTTCCTGGCAGGAAGGGTCAGTGCCTGCCCCCTGGTGGGTAGAGCTGGGTGTTGGCCCTCTGGTGGGCAGGGCCATTCTAGGGGCATGTCTAGACGCAGCTGTGAGCTCAGGAAGTCTTTAGGCAGCTTGTCTGCTTAGGGGTGGGGAATGTGTCCCCATCCAGTTAGTTGTTTGGCCCGAGGTGTGAGGTGTCCCAGCACCGGAGCCTACAGGCTACTGGGTTGGGCCAAGTCTTGGTGCTATGATCCAAACAAGATGTCAGCCTTCAGGAGAGTTCATGCAGATGAATGCTCCCTGATACATCCACCTCCATTGTCTATGCTCCCAGGGTGAGCCATAACTGCACCCTACCTCTGCAGGATACCCTCCAAGACCAGAAGGTAGATCTGGCCCAGGCTTCTATGAAGTTACTGCTTTTGCCCTTGGTCCTGGTGCATGTGAGATTTTGTGTGCTCCCTTGAAGAGTAAAGTCTCTATTTCCCCCAGTCCTGTGGAGCTTTTGCAATCAAGGCACACAGGCCTTCACACCAAATGCTCTGATGGCTCCCCTTCCCAGTGCTGGACTCTCAGGCTGGGGGCCCTGACATGGTTCTCCCACAGGAGAACCTCTGTAATATAATTTTTCTCCAGTTTGTGGGTTGCCCACCTGTGGGGTATGAAATTTTATTATATCACATATCCGTTCCTCCTACTGGTCTCATTGTGGCTCCTTCTTTTATGTCTTTAGTTGCAGAAAATCTTTTCTGGCAGGTTTCAGACTTTTTCAACCATGGTTATTCTACAGATGGTTGTGATTTTGGTGTGTTAATGAGAGGAAGTGAGCTCAGGGTCTTTCTACTCCGTCATCTTGATCACTCTCCTCTGCCCTTGCCTCCTTTCAGTCTGTTCTCAACACAGCAGCCAGGGTGATAATATTAAATTGTACATAAGACCATGCCCCTGCTCAAAACTTTGATTTCCCATCTTATTCAGAATAAATGTGATCGTCCTTGCTGTGATCCCGAAGGCTCTCATCTCCTAATACTGTCCCCCTAGTTCAGTCTACTCCTCCCCACTGTTCCTTGAACTCACCAGGCATGCTTCTACCTCAGGGCCTTTGCACCATCCCCTCTGCCTGGAATACTCCCTCACTATCTCTGTTTTTTACTCACAGGTCATCTTCTCAGTCAGGCCTCCCTGATCACCTGGTCTAAAATTACAGAGTCCCCTCTCTCCAAAATTTTAAACTTAATTCTTCCTTCCTTATTTTTTCTCTTTACCATTTATAACTATATAGCATACTATATATTGTATTTACTTATTTACCTTATTTATTGTCTTTCTCCCCACAAAAATGTAAGCGTCCATGAGTTCAGCGTTTTTGTCCATTTTGTTCACAGCTCTAATCTCAATGCCTAGAAAAGTAACTGGCATATAGAAAGTATTCAATCAGTATTTGTCAAATAAACAAAAGAACTGATGGACATGAAATAAACATGACTGATGACTTTGGAAACTGTCTTAATTCATTTGCTTCTTTCTAAGCATCTAACTAGGACAAAGGAGTACATGAAAATTAACGCTAGATGGCACAATATTACAAAGAAAGCAACCTAATCCTTTCCTCTGGACTGGAATTGCTTCAAGAAAAGCCTAAGTGTTGCCAAGTTTCCTCTGGCCTCCCCACACCCCAGCCTGCAGATGTCATGTTTTGCTGTAATAACTCAAATTTCACTGATTTATACCCCACGTGCATAAATGTTATTCTGCCCTGTTGAGGAGTTCAGTGCTTCCATGTGCCAGTCCATGTTACCAAGTTCCTCCTCCCCAACCCTTGTAACCTCCCAACCCACCTGCAACTGAAGTCATTAATGCACTAGAGCCTTCAAGTTTCCAGAGCTGTGGGTGATCTGTGGTGAGAAAGAATCTGTCCCCTCTGGGTCACACTCTGTTGCGGGGGTAGGTGTCACAGATTTTTACCCCCAACCTCTTCTCTCCCCAGAACTCACCATTGGATCCATGGGTTCCAAGGGTTGGGGATGGATCTGAATGACAGCTACCATGGAGTCTTAAGAATCACCATTTCCCTGCACCAGTTAAAGGCTCTCTTACTGGGACAACTTTAGCACATCTTGACTACTCACTCCCTAAAGACTGGTTATCCCAGAAGGTGACTCAGTGCTCATGCCAAGAAGCTACTGTCACTAATCAGTCTTTGCCAGTTTATATTAGGTTGTGGTGACCAACTCATTGCGGTTTTCCAGGGACTTTCCCTGTTTTAATGCAGGAAGTTTCACGTTCTAGGAAATCCCTGACTCTGGGACAAACCAGGGCAGTTGACAACCCTACATTAATCCCAGATCTCACTCCACTCAAACTCAAACCAGAACTGTGTCACATCTGTGTAAAATTTTTAATGCACATATTTTGTTCTCCCCTCCCACCCACGTCATCAGTCACCACATTGGTCAATTCTATCTCCCTTTTGTCACCTATATTCATTTTCTCCTTTATATTCTCACTGCAAAAGTTAGTGGGAAACTACAGTAACCAAGACAAGACAGGACCACTGAAGATCCAGAGCCTTCAGGAATGAAGCTTTGGATCACACCACCTGGTACAGGTGCTGGCTCAGAGTAAAGGAAATATAGAATGAGTAGGGGAAGAAGGAAGTTACAAGTATCAACTACAAGCTCATGACCAGAGAGAAGAAAGGACTAATATCTAAACGCTAGTTTCTTTTTTGCTCACTGTATGTCTGTATATGTGTGTGTTTATGTATTTGTGTATATACAAACTAATTTTTTCTTCCTTCGCAATGTAAGAATTAATGGCAGTGGTTAACTTTACAGTTTCATCTTTAGTGTACAAGATATTCAAGAGGGACTCTAACTGAACTTGAGGAGTAATTGACATCATTCAAAGATCAATAAAATGACATTTGCGACCTTTTCTTTTTGTGGAAAAGGTGAGAGTGCCTATTTCTACAAAGGACAGATGTGTCTTGTTAAAGAAAAGCTGAAATTTGTTATTGCTGTACAGGAAGTTGAAATACATGTAGAAAGTTGTGTATGGATATTGAATAGGTAAAGTGATGAGCTGTCCCAGTTATTACACCATTGTCTCTCAGTTCAAACCCACACTTTTATACTCTGCTTTGTGATGTTAGGTTGGGACTATGAGAACTATATTTCTACTTTGCCACTTGACTTCCTGCAAGGAAGAGGAGGGAGAAAGGATGCACTCCTTTCCTGACAAGTGGTTATCAATTACAGTATTCAGCTTTGGGGGGGGCACTCCTAGAACCAGCCTCACATGTCTAATCAAAGATATCAGCAATAGTCAGCTATTGAGACCACCTCGGAGGTCTCAGGATCCTCTCCTTCAAGCTTCCTTTTGTCCCCCCAACCCCAGGAGTGACAGCTTCATCATACAGTTCCTATCTCTGGGTTAGCTCAGTAGCCCCTTTTTTGCCTTTTCAGTTCTCCAAAACTGCTTAACTAATTCCTTATATTAAATTCTCTCTGTTGAAATGCCAAGTGTGTTTTCTGTTGTTGTGACTATATCCTGACTGATACAGTCACCTGCCAAGTAAAGAACACAACCACCTGAAGTGCTAGCTAGAAACAAAGGAAATATGGAATAAGAAGTAAAAGAGGGAAGTGATAAATATCAACTATGACCTTGTGACTTTATACAGCAATAAGGATGATAGCACTAATGCATATTTTTGTTATGTACCTACTAACCAATGATTTCTACTTTTCCCCCTTCCCCTTCTCCTGCAGTTTTGTATGGAGTGTTGGTGGAACTTAATTTACAATCTAGTTCATAGGTCACCAGGTCACAAAAAGTCACATCTGGAGCTGCTGGAGAGGAGTGAGGCTCACCAGTAGATCCTGAACATGAGAAGGAGACAATGACTAATGGGACTTTGAGTCTCTCTTCTCGTCTGGGGAGAAAGGGAGAGTGTCATTGTATGACAGGCAGAAGTATGAAGGTATTAAACATGGGCAGAAGGGTGAACTTAAATGCTAAGTAGCAAAAGAGCTGGCTATTTAGATTCTGAACGTGCTTGTCCTCAAATCCATTCTTTGCCCTTCTGCTGCACTGCTCTGGACTGCAGGGGGCTGACCTCTGTTAACTGTGATACCCAAACTCACTATCAGCTGATTTCTGAAAGACTGGAAGACAGGGAGGGAAGGAATACACCAGGACATTTCTCTCCTCTCTCTTCTAACTCAGGCACTTCTTTGGCAGGGACTGCACCTCCTTAGTGGACCCAGCTCCCACTAGACAGATCCTTAGAGGTCCTGGTCTCCAACAGATGACACGCAGCTCTGGGATTCAGTAACACAGTTTTTCACTTATGTCTCTCCATGCTACAAGCTGTGGCTCTTCTGCTTAACTTTCTCAGTTAGGCTCTCAGCTCTTCTATCACCTGGTAACCACTTCCATGCATTACATTTTCTCTGTTGTAAATACTAGAATTGGGTGCTATTTTTCTTGTTGTCCCTGTCCCTGACAGCTAATCCCACTCCAGATCCACCGTAATACTAAGTCAATATTCTGCAATGCTCCAACTTCTGGGTATTTAGGTACAAATATACCTACCCACTTACAAAATTAGGGTTTTTTTTTGTTGTTGTTTGTAGTTGTTGTTGTTTTTTATAAACTTATTTACTTTTGGCTGCATTGGGTCTTCATTGCGGTGTGTGGGCTTCTCATTGCGTTGGCTTCTCTTGTTGCAGAGCACGGACTCTAGGCGGGTGGACTTCAGTAGTTGTGGCACGCGGGCTCAGTAGTTGTGGCTCACGGGCTCTAGAGCGCAGGCTCAGTAGTTGTGGCGGATGGGCTTAGTTGCTCCGCAGCATGTGGGATCTTCCTGGACCAGGGCTCGAACCCGTGTCCCCGGAGTTGGCAGGCGGATTCTTAACCACTGCGCCACCAGGGAAGTCCCACAAAATGAGGTTTGTAGTAGGTTATTTATTGCAGTGTTGTTTGCAATGCCAAAAAGGAGAAACAAACCCCATTTCCTATAGGGAACTGGTTAAACAAACATTGGGACAACCACAGAGCTGTAAATATACCAATGCATATTATTCAGTGAAGAAAGCAGAGCACATAACAGTTTAAATAGTATGTTATCTTTCGTGTAAGAAGGAGAAGAATAAGAATATGTTTGTACTTACATAAAGAAACACCAAAAAATACACACAAGGAAAATAATAAAACCAGTTACTAATGGGGGTGGGGCAAGGAAGAACAAGGCAGACAGAGACAGGAGGGAGAATTTTCAATATATACTCTTTATGCTGTTTTAGTTTTTGAGCCACAAAGATGCATTACCTATTGAAAAAGTAATAAAAATTATTAAAATGCATAAAAAGGAAAAAACTGCAACCTAGTCACTAAATGATAAACATAACCAATATCAAAACACTTTATATAAAATTATAGGAAAGTGAAAGATGAGAAAAGACTACATATTGTATAATTTCAACTACTTTGCATTCTGGAAAAAGGCAAAACTATGGAGACAAGAAAAAGATCAGTGGTTGTCAGGGTCTGGGAGGGAGGGATGAATAGGTGGAGCCCAGAGCATGTTTAGGGCAGTGAAAATACTCTGGATGATATAATAATGATGGATACATGTCATTATACATTTGTCCAAACCCACAGAATGTACACCAAGAGTGAAGCCTGAGGTAATCTATGGACTTTGGGGGATTATGATGCGTCAGTGTAGTTATCCTTGATAACAAAGGTACCATTCTGGTGAGTGATGTTGATCATGGTGGAAGCTGTGCATATGTTGGGGTAGGGAGTGCAGGCACACCTCAGAGATGTTGTGGGTTCAGATCCAGACCACTGCAATAAAGCAAATATCGCAATGAAGCAAGTCACATGAATTTTTTTATTTTCCCATTGCATAGAAAAGTCATGTTTACTCTATACTGTAGTCTATTAAGTGTGTGATAGCATTATGTCTAAAAAAACAATGTACATACCTTGATTTAAAAATACATTATTGAGGGCTTCCCTGGTGGCGCAGTGGTTGAGAGTCCGCCTGCCGATGCAGGGGACACGGGTTTGTGTCCCAGTCCGGGAGGATCCCACATGCCGTGGAGCGGCTGGGCCCGTGAGCCATGGCCGCTGAGCCTGCGCGTCCGGAGCCTGTGCTCCGCAACGGGAGAGGCCACAACAGTGAGAGGCCCGCATACCGCAAAAAAAAAATAATAAAAATACATTATTGCTAAAGAAAAATTGCTAACCATCATCTGAGCCTTCAGCGAGTCGTAATCTTTTTGCTGGTGGAGGGTCTTGCCTCAGTGTTGATGGCTGCTGACTGATCGAGGTGATGGTTGCTGAAGGTTGGGGTGGCAATTTCTTAAAATAAGACAACAGTGACGTTTGTCACATCAATTGACTTTTCCTTTGATGAACAATTTCTCTATAGGCTGCAATGCTGTTTGATAGCATTTTACCCACAGTAGAACTTCTTTCAAAATTGGAGCCAATTCTCTCAAACCCTGCTGCTGTCAATTAAGCTTATGTAATATTCTAAATCCTTTGTTGTCTTTCAACCATCATCACAACATAATTACCAGAAGTAGATTCCATCTCAAGAAGCCAATTTCTTTGCTCATCCATAAGAAGCAACTCCTCATCCATTAAAGTTTTATCATGAGATTGCAGCAATTCAGTCACATCCTCAGGCTGCACTTCTACTTCCTGTTCTCTTCCTATTTCCACCACCTCTGCAGTTTCTTCCTCCACTGAAGTCTGAACCCCTCAAAATCATCCATGAGTGTTGGAATCAACTTCTTCCAGACTCCTGTTCATGTTGATATTTTGACCGGTTCCCGTGAATCATGAATGTTTTTAATGGCATCTAGAATGGTGAATCCTTTCAAGAAGGTTTTCAATTTACTTTTCCAGATCCATCAGAGGAATATCCATCTATAGCAGCTACAGCCTTATGAAATGTATTTCTTAAATAACAAGACTTAAAAGTTGAAATTACTCTTTAACCATGGGCTGCAGAGTGGAAGTTGTGTTAGCAGGCATGAAAACAACATTAATCTCATTGTACATCTCCATCAGAGCTCTTGGGTGACCAGGTGCACTGCCAATGAGCAGTAATATTTTTAAAGGAATCCTTTTTTCTGAGCAGTAGGTCTCAACCATGGGGTTAAAATATTTAGTAACCCATGTTGTAAACAGATGTGCTGTCATCTGGTATTTGTTGTTTCATTTATACAGCACGGGCAGAGTAGATCTAGCAGAATTCCGGGAGGCCCCATGATTTTCAAAACGGTAAATGAGCACTGGCTTCAACTTCAAGTCACCAGCTGCAGTAGCCCCTAACATGAGAGTCAGTCTGTCCTTTGAAGCTTTGAAGCCAGGCATTGACTTCTCCACTCTAGCTATTAAAGTCCTAGATGGCATCTTCTTCCAATATAAGGCTGTTTTGTTGACACTGAAAATCTGTTGTTTAGTGTGGCCACGTTCACTAATTACCTTAGCTAGATCTTCTGGAAAACTTGCTGCAAGCAGCTTCTATGTCAACACTTGCTGCTTCACCTTGTACTTTTATGTTATAGTGATGGCTTCTTTCCTTAAATCTCATGAACCGGCCTCTGCTAGCTTCAAACTTTTCTTCTGTAGCTTCCTCACCTCTCAGCCTTCATTGAATTGAAAAATTAGGGCCTTACTCTGGATTAGGCTTTGGCTTAAGGGAATGTTATGGCTGGTTCAATCTTCTATCCAGACCACTAAAACTTTCTCCACATCAACAATAAGGCTGTTTCACTTTCTTAGCGTTTGTGTGTTCACTGGAATAGCACTTTTAATTTCCTTCAAGAACACTTCCTTTGCATTCACAACTTGGCCAACTGGTGCAGGAGGCCTAGCTTTTGGCCCATCTTGGTTTCAATGTGCCTTCCTCACTAAGCTTAATCATTTCTTGTTTTTGATTTAAAGTAAGAGGTATGCAACCCTTCCTTTTACTTGAACACTTAGAGACTACTGTGAAGTTATTAACTGGCCGAATTTCAATATTGTTGTGTCTCAGGGAATAGGGAGGCCTGAGGAGAGGGAGAGAGATGGGGGAACAGTCAGTCGGCGGAGCAGTCAGAATACACACAGCATTTATCAATTAAGTTCACCATCATATATGGGCATGGTTAATGGCTCCCCCAAATAAATATTACACAATACTAACATCAAGGATCACTGATCACAGATCACCACAACAAATGTAATAATAATGAAAAAGTTTGAAATATTGCAAAAATTACCAAAATTGACACAGAGATATTAGGTGAACAAATGCTGTTGGAAAAAATGGCACCAACAGACTTGCTTGATGCAGGGTTGCCATAGACCTTCAATTGTAAAAGAACACAGTATCTGCAAGCACTATAAAGCAAAGCACAATAAAACAAGGTATGCCTGTATAGGGGAACTCTCTGTACCTTCTTCTTAATTTTATCATAAACCTAAAACTGCTCTTTAAAATTTTTAAAAAAAATTAGAGGAAAGGTGAAAGCCAAGGGAGGGAGAGAGAAAGAGAGCAAATACATGGAGAGCTACAGTCCTCATTTACACAAATGGTAAAGAAGCCATAGTGGATATGTTAACTCCCTTCCTCCATCAATTCAAGCTTTGGTTGCCTTTGGCTAGTGTAAGTCAGTTAAAGTTCTTTGCCTAGTCAATTGACCCTTAGACACCTTTGATTCCTGAGGTGTCTAAGCCTGCCTTGTTTTTTGTTAAACTTAATAACTGGGCATGTAAAAGAAAGCATCCAGACGCCACTAGCTTTATAACAGTAACCCTAATACTATAACCCTAATACAGTAACCCTTTGATAATCAGGGCCAATCACACCAACCAATACTAGAAGCCTTACTTCTCTAGCTGTGAACTGAGTTTCTTGACTGATCACAATGTTTTATGAAACACAACAATGGTACCAAAAAAAAGCATTCAGTGATTCCATGGATTATATCAATGGTAGAATTATGACAAACAGAAATGGCAAATAATGCAGATTAAGTGTCAGTATTGATGATTAAAAAATGTTTCCCCCAAGGCTTCCAGATAAAGATGGCAGATTGAGTATAATAATTCAATTTCACTTCCTCTGAAACTCCACTGAAAGTACGGTAAAGGGATTTTTTTTTTTAACTCATAAACCTATAAATCCAGAGAGAAGAGAAGAAGAGACAATAGCAACAAAATATTAAGGCTGGAATGTGGAAAAGTGACTTAGGATATAGTGGGGAAAGCCAAGAACTAAATTGATGTATATCACAGAATCTTCCAAAGGCTCAGGAACTAAGTGGACTTTTGGAAGTGGGGGGAGGGGGGCAGGGTAAGAAGGGATATTAAATAAGGACTGATAGAATGCAGTTTTAAAATACATTCCCAATCTCCCAATTCCTCCCACCCCCCCTTCCCCCTTGGTATCCGTACATTTGTTCTCTACGTCTGTGTCTCTATTTCTGCTTTGCAAATAAGATCATCTATAACATTTTTCTAGATTCCACATATATGCGTTAATACACGATATTTGTTTTTCTCTTTCTGACTTACTTCACTCTGTATGACACTCTCTAGGTCCATCCACGTCTATACAAATGACCCAATTTCGTTCCCTTTTATGGCTGAGATACATATACACTATTGATACTATGTATAAAATAGGTAATGAGAACATACTGTATAGCACTGGGAACTCTTCTTAATGCACTGTGGTGACCTAAATGGGAAGGAAATCCAAAAAAGAGGGGATATATTTATATGTATAGCTGGCTCATTTTGCTGTACAATAGAAACTAACACAACATTGTAAAGCAACTACACTCCAATAAAAATTAATTTAAAAAAATAAAGTACATTCCCCACCCCTTGAGTGTGGGCTGAGCTTAGCGACTTTCTTCTAAAGACTAGGGTATGGGAAGAGAGACACAGGTAACGAGAGAACCCAGAGACACCACCTTAGCCACGTGAGCACTCAAGTTTAAGATCACAAGTCATGTTGGTGTCATGTTCTCCTGATACGATGCAGTGAAAAGGGCAGTTCATCTGTGGCATTCTTCCCCCAAATCCATATTCCTGATGTAATCATGACAAACCCAAACATCAGGCAAACCCAAATAGAGGGGCAGCCTACAACACCCGACCTGTACTCTTCAAAATTGCCAAGGTCACAAAAGACAGGGAAAGACCAAAAAACTGTCACAGCTTGGAGACTAAGAGATCATGATGATTGAATGCAGTGTAATATCCTGAAACAGAGAAGGGCATCAGTGAAAAAACTGGTAAACTCCAAATAAAGTCTGTGGTTTTGTCAACAGTATTGTACTCATGTTAATTTCTTAGTTTTGGTAAATGCAGCTTGATTATGGAAGATGTTACCTTTTGGGGAAGCTTGGGGAAGTGTGTACAGGTACTCTGTACTATCTTTGCAACTTTTTTGTAAATCTAAAATTTCAAAATAAAAAGATATAAAAATATAAAATGGAGAAAAGGAGATAGAGCTCTACTTCCCCTCCCTCATGGCATTAACTCTTCCTGCAGAAGACTGGAACTGGTAACTGCAGAATGACTGAACAGCTGTGGTGCAGGTACCCTACTGGGAAACAGGAGCAGGACCTAAACTGTGCACACTGAAAGGTAAGACCCAATGCCAGCCTTAGAACTGAGTGCCTGGGCCCCCCACTTGTTAGAGAGCCCCATGAATCAGAGAGATGAGAGAATAAATTCATGAAAGAACACATGGGTATCGTTATCAATCAAGGCCCAGCACCCAGTGCTGGCACAGTGCAATCTATAACCTTAAGTATGTCCCTTTTGTGACACTAACTTCATTTGAAGATGCGTCTCCCCATCGCTTGCTCTTGTCCTCCTTTCTCCTCTAAATAAAAGGTGACTGTCCCTGAATGCTGTATAGGAGTGTGGGTTGTGCTTCTGCTGTCAAACACAGACTTTGCTACAGAAGGAATATGAACAGCAGAAGCACTTCGGTAAGAGAAATTACAAATTAATTAGTTTGACAACCTTTCTTTCTGAGAGCACGGATGAAACAGATACTTGCATATTAAAGTCTCAAGAGTGTCGGATGTCCATCTTTTTTAATTTCACTTCAAATTCTAGCTGGAGTATCCAGTGATATGCACTAATTAGCATACTATTCAATACCATTATACACAGCAACTGAGAAACATTTTGTAATATTAAATAATTCATATTACTCTTAAGTCTGTGTGTATATATGTCTAGATATAACAAGTGTGAAGCAAGCTATGTATTTCACACTGACAGATGGATACTAATTCTAGAATTGTAATTTGTTTTAGTTTTATAAAATGGTTAATATGATTTAAACAAAACGTTAAGTTTGAATTACCAGATAAGCAATAATGAGAGATGGAGCATGAGACGACTTCTCAGTTTTCTCCCTCAATGAGTCATGGTTTCCTTAGGCAAGGTTTGCACAACAGGTAACACTTACCCAATGCTTCTCACACCAGAGGCAATTTCCTCCCTTGCCTCACCTGGGGGGCAGGCATTTGGCAATATCTGGAGACATTTTTGATCGCCATGACTCAGGGCTGGGGTGCTACTGGCATCTGGTAGATAGAGGCCAGGGATGCTACTAAACATCTTACAATGCACAGGGCAGCCCCCCAGAGCAAAATAATCCATTCCAAAATGTTAATAGTGCCACAGCTGAGAAGTCTGTTTTAGATAAATCTAGGAGCTTGGGGTTCTCTAAGCTTTGATGTCTCTCATATACTACTATTCCACTTGTCAAGACCCCACTCTTCCCTAATTTAGCTTAACCTGACATTCATATAAAATACTTGGCGAAGTATGTGGATTCACATACTAATATAATTTACCAAATCACAGAATCAGTCTCTGAATTTGGTTTTCAGTTACCTCAGCCCTATGACTACAAGCAATAAGAGATTTTTACAACACTATCCCATAAAGGCTTTTGAGTTTTATTCTATTAAGGCAACACTTTTGCAATTTGAGTATGTCACCTGCTTGCTTTAAATTACCCCATGCGATTAAAGGCACCCATCATGGTTTAATCACACCTGTTCCCCTTTAAATTGAACTATGGCAACAGCTATCTGATTCCCCAGAGCTTCCTCCTCAGTGCGTACATAGTTCCATATAATCATACAAAATAACTTGATTGGCTATTTTTCCATTGCATACGGAATGCCACTTTACCATCATGGAATATGAAAGAAAGTCTCTGCATTTTGTCTGACCTCTATGTGATAACCGTTTCCCTGAGGACGTGTTGCCTGCAGCCCACTGTCTGGAACCACTAGATAGTAAGCTCCATGGAGCCAGGGACCAAGCCTATCTTATTAATCACTGTATTCCCAGCACCCAGGCTGTACTTGGCACATAGCAGGCACCCAGTTAATATTTGTTGAATTAATTAGTAAAGTCAAATGTCAATTCCTCTAAGAAACTTTTTTATTAAAGTGCTTATTACATATGTTTCTTCATCTGCTTTTCCTCCTCAACTAAGTCTCTCAAGACAGAGACCTAATAACAAAGATACTTAGTAACCTAGTTACCAAGGTACAGGAAAGACC
Source organism: Lagenorhynchus albirostris (assembly GCF_949774975.1). NCBI lineage: Eukaryota > Metazoa > Chordata > Mammalia > Artiodactyla > Delphinidae > Lagenorhynchus > Lagenorhynchus albirostris. Next base: position 13,473,650 of record NC_083101.1, read on the forward strand.
TTTCAAACAACTCATACAATAAAACCAACATCCCTGCTACCATCGTCAAAAGAGACAGTGTGAAAGAACTGAGAGCTTAAGAACTTATAGGCTCTTCACATAGGGAAGTAAAACTGTGGAAAGGCTGAATAACTTACGCTTCTAAGTACACGCAGTACTGGTCTCCAAGAGATAACCAAACTGCTTTCACTCCTATCCTCCCCAAAAATGCCCTCTTGAAACGGCCTGAATTTTTTTTTTACATCCTAATAATGAAAGAAATTCTTCCAAATTTAAATTCATTTGAACAGGCATTCTTCTTTAAAATAACAATTATATCTGAAAATGTTAAGAGGTTGGCTATTAATAATCCATGTACTCATTAGGGCAAATCACTACAGTGAAGTTACTTTTTTTCTAATATCAGAGACTCTCCAAAACAGGAATGTAGGTAATTTTGGTGCAAAGAGAGCTTTGACAGGAGAAGATAGGCTTGAATGGACTGGGGCAACGTGGTAACTAGGGTAGTTAGCACCAAGCACTATGAAGTAGAAGAGAAGCAGATAAGAGAAGTGAAAGGATGCTGAAGACAATATACACCAATTTACAAACTGCCTAAGATCACTTCAAGACTTAGAGAACATAGGTCTTCCCTGGTGGCACAGGGGTTAAGAATCCGCCTGCCAATGCTGGGGACACGGATTTGAGCCCTGATCCGGGACGATCCCACATGCTGTGGGGCAACTAAGCCCGTGCGCCACAACTACTGAGCCTGCGAGCCACAACTACTGAAGCCCAGGCGCCTAGAGCCCGTGCTCCGCAACAAAGAGAAGCCACCGCAATGAGAAGCCCGCGCACCACAACAAAGAGTAGCCCCCGCTCACCGCAACTAGAGAAAAAGCCCGTGCGCAGCAACGAAGACCCAACGCAGCCAAAAATAAATAAATAAATAAATTTATTTTTTAAAAAAAGACTTAGAGAACATCTTCGGCTCTTGTTTCTGCACTTCACTTGCTCTCTGGTTAGTACTGTGGTTCACCTGCTTCTAAATTAAGGATTACATGATGGATTCTGGGAGGAGGCTTCTTCTGAACATGAAGTCCACTAAATACCACCACTGTGCTGCTCACTTTCCTTGCAGCCACAAATTGTGCATGCCCAATGCCCCTGTTAGTACTGTTGAGGCAACAATTAACTTTCTGCCACTTTGGAAGGTCTAGAGCTCTCAAAAAAGTCTTGTGATGATTTCATCACCTGACTAAATTACCTGACACAGAGCTAAGAATGATTCAATGACTGCTTACAGAGTATAAAAACTGATTAATTCCACTCAAGGGGAAAAAAATCACTGACAAAACCAAACACTTTTACTAATTACTGTACTGCCACTCCATAAACACATGGTAGCTTTTATAGTAAAAAAAGATAGTTCCACTATGCTGAATTACAATCCCTTAGTTGAATGCTAAGCATAATTTAATTTTATTAATTTTGAGGGGATTTGTATAAAATCACTCCTTAATTTTATGAAATGCAGATTACAATACAGACTGTTTGCCATGATTTAATGCATAGCTTGTTTTTTTATTTTCTTTTCAGTCTATGTATATTTGATTAATAAATAATAAAAATAGAACCAAACACAGCAGTAGTTCTCAGCTTACCTTCTTCCAGTAGAAAAAGTTTCCATTTCTCCATGGATAAACCAATGTTTACGGAAAGTGTGACAAAAAGTCACTTTGTTTTTATATTTAAAAAAAAAAATCCTAGGGGTGGAGCCCCTCATGGCGCAGCTGTGTGGGCTGAGGCGGTACTGGGCACTCCTCACCCTGCTGGCATCGCTGCTCCTCTACCGCTGAGGCGGCCGACGGAGAATGTGGCGTTCATGGAAGCAAGGGCATCTACTAAGAGTGAGGTGTTTCTCCAGCCACACACAGCTGCACAGACTTTTGCCGAGTTTCGAAGAGTGTGGGGAAATGCCGGGCCTCCATCCCTAAGTGGTGGTACAATGTCACTGACGGATCCTGCCAGCAGTTTGTGTACGGAGGCTGTGGAGGGAATGACAATAATTCCATGACCAAGGAGGAGTGTCTTGCAAAGTGTGCTGGTGTCACAGTAAACACCATCGATGACCTGTCCAGGAATGGAGCAGATTCCTCTGTCCCAAGTGTTCCCGGAAGGCAGGATTCTGATGACCTGTCCAGTGATATGTTCAACTGTGAAGAACACTGCACTGCCCAGGCCGTTCCTGGGGCTTGCCGTGCATCCTTCCCACGCTGGTACTTTAATGCCGAGAAGAACTCTTGTGATAACTTCACCTACGGCGGATGCCGGGGCAATAAAAACAGCTACCCCTCCAAGGAGGAGTGCGTGCAGCGCCGCTTCGGCAAGCAGTTGTGTCCTGCCGTGGCCTGCACTAAAGCGGTGGTCCTGGCAGGGCTGTTCGTGATGGTCCTGACGCTCTTGCTGGGAGCCTCCGTGGTCTGCCTGATCAGGGTGGCGCGGAGGAACCAGGAGCGCGCCCCCCGGACTGTGCGGAGCTCTGGGGACGACAAAGAGCCGCTGGTGAAGAACACTTACGTCCTGTGAATGCCCTGCCGCCAAGGGGCTGCCCTCCTCAATCCCCCGTTAATGAAGAGAATCTGGGAAGGGAGGGGAGACAAGTGTTGAACGCATCTGTGCTTTTTCAAATAGAGTGATTGGTTTGTATTTGCGCGATCATTAGGGCTTTTGGTCTGTTTGTTAATCCAGAAGGTAAGAGGGCTGCTCCCTGGTCTCCCGGGATGGGTTTGCTTTGGAAATTCTCTTAGTGAAGGGCTGTGCACGTTGCAAATGGTCTTAGCCCTAGATCGGAGTCGGTTCCTCTTCGATTTATTTCTTTGCTCCACGTATAGTTTTCTTAGCTTATGTTGAATCCTATTGTCTCCTTTCTGATCACAAAAGTAATGTTTAATAGTTTCCTTTGTTTGTTTTCTGTTTTGTTTTGTTTTTTAAAGTAAGCAGAAACATGTTTTTTTAATTAGGATTCTGAAAGGAAGAAGTAAAATGTACAAGTTTAATAAAAATGGCCTTCCCTTAAAAAAAAAAATCCTAAAAGTGGAAGGGAAAAGCAATCATTAGTTTACTTCCTATATATGGTTTGACTAACTTTTAGTAACCACAACCCCTATGTTCAGTACAGATTAGAAGAAACCTTATATTCAGACCATTTTAACTCTTCAGGGTATGTGGATTCTATCAGGAATAAACTTTTAATTTTTCTTTTAATTGAAACAGTATTTACTATTAAAAAATCACATGGCACTGAGAAGCAGAAAAGAAGATTTGAATAAATGGAGAGAGATATACTTGTGGATCAGAAAACTGGCCCTTCAGCCATCCATGCACTACGGACTTCTGCCAGGTGGTTAGCTTCCCTAAGCCTGTCATGAAATACCGACAGATTTCCTGCTTCCCTCAACTAGTCAACTGGTATCTTTGGATTTTCTCTTTCAATCTAATCCACCTGCCATCATCTCCCTGCCTTTTGAATTGTATACATCACTTTATCCCTTGAGTTTCCTTTGCCTAAAAAGAACCCTTTCTTCACCATTTTCTGTTCTTGGTAAGATGCAGCACTTTTTCCCCAGATCACACCAGCCCAAGAGTAAAGTATTAAGTCTCCCAAATCCGTATGTCTCTGACTCTGATTCGGACTCTACCAGCACTTCAAGAGCTCCAGTTTCCCTGCAACAGCTTTGGGTGCCCCAACGGCTGCCTCATGGATGCTCTACAGAAAAATCCTCTTGATTACCCACTTGGTTGGCGCCATTTGCTCTTCTGCTGCTGCTGTTTCCTGGCGTTGCTAATGAACAAAACAGCAGCCATGCTGCCGTGGCCACCGACGGTACTATAGCTAGCTACTGGGACCCACCAACAGGTACCAGTCCTGATGGAACCTGCCGATGTCTGTGCCATGGGTCCTGTCCTCTGACACTTCCCAAGCCTTGCAACTGATGCTATTGACACTTTCTGTTCTCAGTGTTACAGCCACTATAATTCCTACACCATTTTCCACTTTAGCTACCATGCTCTATCATTCTGAGTCTGAGAGTTGGGCTGTAGAACTAAATGCATAAGCCATTTAGATCATCTGTCCACTACAATGCTGGCCAAATGTCCTTCAATCAAACATAGGCTCCTGAAAAATCTTCTCTAGTTTAAAAAATTAAGCATTTATTTATTCTGCCTTTTTAGGAAAAACTTAATTCATCTCCAGTTGATAACGGAAAGCTCCTCTTTATTGAAGAATGCTAGATAGTGATAATAAATGTAGAAAGAATGGGAGAATCAGAAAATCACCATTTGGCACCCCCTGCCCCTCAATGAAATAATTGATTCAAGCAACAACCATCAGTGGATGTCAAAAAAGATAAATAAATAAAACAAATATGGCAAAATGCTAGCACTTACTGAATTAAGTGGTAGGTAAATTCTTTTAATCTTCTGAAAAAATTTTTTTCAATAAAAAGTTGGGGCAGGGTCAAGTCTCCCTTAAGGTGAGGTCTTTCTCATGAGGACTGGTGTTCCTTTATGTAAATGGAACCCTGGAGTCACCTACCCATGCCAGAAGCCAGATATACTGACTTGTGGGGTGAGCACAGCTTCAGCCTGAGCTGAGAGCCCTGCTACACTTCAGTCATAGTGCCTTCCTGATGCCTTCCTCTTTCTGACCCTCTCAGCTCTGTTTCCTCCCATCTGTCTTAAGGACAACCCTTGAAAACAAATATGAGTTTACAATTGCATAGTCACAACAGGGAGCAAACCAGAACCATCTGGGGAGCTTTTCAAAAGATACACACCCAGAGCCTGACCTATAGATATTTCCATTCTTGGGCGGGCCTTGGGCACATGATCTTGAAAAAGTCTCCAGATAACTCTGATATACCTCTCTGAAAGAGAGCTGTTTCTCTGAAACTATACTTGGGCTTTTTCCTGAAGAATCTATACAAACATCCCTGACTTACAATGGTTCAACTTAACAATTTTTTGACTTTACAATGGCATGAAAATATGCATTTAGAAGAAACTGTACTTTGAATTGCGAATTTTGATCTTTTCCCAGGCTAGCGATGGCACTCTCTCTTGATGCTGGGCAGGCACAGCCCCCAGTCAGCCACACAATCACAAGAGGAAACAATTGATACACTTAAAACCATTCTGTACCCAGACAACCATACTGTTTTTCACTGTCAGTACAGTATTCAATAGATCGCATGAGACAGTCAACACTGTATTATAAAATAGCTTTGTGTGAGGTGATTTAGCCCAACTGTAGGCTAATGTAAGTGTTCTGAGCACGTTTAAGGTAGGCTGGGCTAGGCTATGGTGTTCAGTAGGATAGATGTACTAAACGCATTTTCAACTTACAATATTTTCAACTTATGATTTCAACTTAGGTTTATTGGAACATAACCCCATCATAAGTTGAGGAAGATCTGTATACATAAGAAAGGATGGGGGCAGATTTAGAAACTGAAAAGATAAATATCAACTTAGGAAACTGAAAAAAATTCAAATTGTTGGTATGGTAGTTATTAATGCTGCTCACTGATGTCTAATTCTCTCTTTCCTAAACCCAGAAAACTGCACTTTCCCCTGCTTGTTTGAAGTTGGACCTAGCTGTGCTACTGGCTTTGGCCAATGAAATATAAGCATCAGTGCATGTGTCACTTCCAAGCAGAAGGCTTCAAGAGACAGTGCACAAGTCACCATATCCCCTTTTCCCTCCCTTGGTGATGGTGGAAGCACATGTTAAGATGTGCTGAGATCCCTGGGTGACTATGATGAAAAAGCCTCTGTCATCCCAGGACATGAAATGGGAGTAAGAAATAAAGATTTTTGTGGAAAATCATGGAAATATGGAAGTTGTTCATTAATGCAGCATTATCTACTCTATCTGGACTGATAAACTGGCAAACCTTCTTTCACGGAGCCAAAGCAATTTAAAGAGAATCAGTTCTGTCTTCATCAATGACTAAAAATTTACAGAGACGGTGTTGATAGAGGGAAACGGGGGAGCTTTAGGGTCAGAGCTACCTAAGTTTAAATCCATGGTGTCATTGTTTGTTGTAATAATAAAAATAGTATATAATGTCTGTGTAATATACAATTACTTTAGTAACCACTAACACTTATGAAGTGCTTACTATGTGCCAGGCACTGTGCTGAGCACTTCATATGGATTATTTCACTTATTCTTCCATAAATTGCCCAAGGTCAGAGAGCTAGGAAATGGTGGAACAAGGATTCTAACACAGGCAATGGAGGCACAGAGCCTGTGATCTTAACTACGCCTCTATTTGCCTCACTCATTTGCCTCTTCTATAAATGGAGATTAGGCAATATGCAAAAAGGTAACATGAGTGATTACTTATCATGACCTACGGGAATGCAGTACTGTAAAAAGACAGGGAGCACAGGCACAATAATCAAATGCTACATTACTATACTTGCATTACTTAATGGCTAGTATCGAAATGATCACTGTTAACTTCTTTAAAGAAAGGTTTTTTAAAGTAAAGATACAGTGTACAAATAGCACCCATAAAATGCCCAATGATGTAGTAACTGTATCCAGTAGGTCCAAGCCATTATGTCTTAAAGTCCAAGAAAAAAGTTTTCAAGAATAGCAAGAAGATATTTTACGCTCAGCTAGCCGCAAATGATATACTGGGATCATTCATTTTAATAACCTTATGTTCATATATCAATTGTTAACTACATAAGAAAACACCATTATTAAATGTGAAGCCATTTGTTCTGGGCCCTTTCTTCGTTTGTTTAACTTCCTCCTTTCTTTTGCTTCCTTATATAATACCGTAAGAGTACAAGTACAGACTTTCTACATAGACCGTCATGTCTTCTGCAAACAAAGACAGTTTTATTTTCTCCCTTCCCAATCTGTATACCTTTTACTTCCATTTCCTGTCTTATTCATTAGCAAGGACTTCCAATATGATGTTGAAAAGGAGTTGCCTTGTTCCTGATCCTAGTGGGAAAGCTTCTAGTGTCTCACCATTAAGCATGATGTTCACTGTAGGTTTTTCGTACATGTTCTTTATCAAGTTGAGGAAGTCCTCTCTATTCCTACCTTACTCAGTTTTTTACGATTAATGACTATTGGATTTTGTCAAATGCTTTTTCTGCATCTATTGATAGGATCATGTGACTTTTCTTCTTTAGCCTGTTGATGTGATGGATTACACTGACTGATTTTCAAATGTTACACCATTTTATATGTAACTGTATATAATTCTTTTATACATTGTTGGATTCCATTTGCTAATATTTTGTTGAGAAATTTTGCACCTATGTTCATGAGAGATATTGGTCTGTAGTTTTCTTTTATGTAATGTCATTGTCTGATTTTGATATTAGAGTAATCCTGGCCTCACAGAATGAGTTAGGAAGTACTCCTTCTGCTTCTATCTTATGGAAGAGACTGTAGATAATTGGTATAATTTCTTTCTTAAATGTTTGGTAGAAATCACCAGTGACCCCGTCTGGGCCTGGACTTTCTGTTTTAGAAGATTATTACTTATTCAATTTCTTTAATAGATAAAGACCTATTCAGATTGTCTATTACATGATCTTTTGATAAGAAGGGTTCATTCCACCTCTCTTGCTAAGATCTTCCATAACTTATGGCTTCATAATTTCCTTCTCAGTTTGGCATATGCCTTTTAGTCCATTGTCATCTCTTATCACTCCCACTCCCTGCATATCTGACTACTTACATTTCTCCCAAAATGTCAAACTCTGTCATACTCCCATGCAGTTACAAGGGCTTCTCTGTATTCCTAAGGCATCCTTTTCTAACTTGTATTTATCCTATCGAACTCAGCTTTCTGCAGAAGCGTTTCCTGATGTTTCCAGGCAAGTTAGCTGCCGCATTCAACCTGTATAATAGAGAAACAAAAATTATTCTTTAAAATTACCAAAAAAGTCCAAACTTTTTAATAGTTATTTTAAATGTTCGACGTAATTCAAGGTATGCAATAAATACTGACCTGGCTGTGGATTGTGTCCTTTATAAATTCACTATCTAAGACAGACAGACACACTTTGACACAGCACATCAACGACGATACAAACACTGAACAATAAAGTATCATTTCAAGATAAAGGTGAAGTATATATCAAGATTGAAGACAAACTGAGTACTCATTTAGGTGTATGCTTAGATGTGTCACTTATTAGGAATGCATTACAAAATGTTTGAGTCTTTTTGTTTCTTTTTATTTATCCTGAATGATTAAGCGCTTACACTCTGAAGTCATATAGACTTCAAACAAACACTACTTATAATCTGTGAGATCTTGGGCAAGGGAGTAAACCAAGCCTCAGTTTCCTCATGGAGATAAAAAATAAACAGTAACTGGTAGTGATATTAAATGATGGTATTGATATTACTTGAATTATTAAAAATAGTGTCATTATGTAGACCTCTCTTTCATTCCACATACAGTGATGGATAAAATATTTTTTTATCATGAATCCTTAGTGCCCTGTGAATAATAGCCTGTTGAAAAGAGAACCCTTTCTCCAACATAGTGCCCCTTTATTCATTTTTATAACTTTGACAGAAGTAGTTGAATACAGCGGCCACTAGATGGGGCAACATTCCTAGCAGAGTAATCCTTCCTAACCAAGAACTTTCAGTATTTATTAAAAATAAATCATGTCTAGAAAAATAATCACTCATAATTATAGGTTACCTGGATACATTTTACAGGGAAACATACATGACTTTGAATACCTCAGAGATATTAATATGAGAAAACAAGCAGGACAAAGATTTGAATACACCATAGTCATATGTGGTATTACGGGCTGAACTGTGTTCCCCCAAAATTCACATGTTGAAATCCTAAACCCTGGGACCTTAGAATGTGACTGTATTTGGAGGTAGGGTCTTTAAAGAGGTAATTAAGTTAAAATGAGGTCATTAGGGTGGGCCCTAATCCACTACGACTGGTGTCCTTATAAGAAGAGGAAATTTGTACACAGAAGTGTACAAAGAGAAGACGATGTGAAAACACAGGAAGAAGACAGTTATCTACAAGTCAAAGAGAGAGACCTGGAACAGATGCTTCCCTCAGGCCCGTTAGAAGAAACCAACTCTGCTGAACCTTGATCTTGGACTTCTCACTTCCAGAACTGTAAGAAAAATATACTTCTGATGTTTAAGCCGCCCAGTCTGTGGTACTTTGTTATGTAAACCCTAGCAAACTAATACATGTGGAAAGGAATACCAGAAAGAAAACTCCATGAGGGCAAGAATTTTTGTCTTTTTTGTTCATTGTTTTATCCCAGGCACCTACAACGATGCCTGGCACATAATAGGCATTCAACAAATATTTGCTTTGTGAACTGATAAATAAAGAAGATTAATAAAATTCTTGCCATAGATGACTCTATTAAATACCACCAATGTTTCAGTAATGCTTTTTATTTTCATAAGACCTGAGGACACAAACACCCAGTGCTCTTACCAAGTGCTGTGGTGTAATTGGTCTGCTGCCACAGCTCAAATGTACAAAAGCCACTGGTGAAACTCCTGTTATGACTCCGTTCCGGAGTAATTTCCTGAAGAACAGAAGAGCTAAGAAGACAAAAATGCTGCTGTAATACAATAAAAGTGAATTAGTCCACATAGAGAAACAGATCAACCTAGTTAGACCCATCCTGGTGAAAATGCCACATACAGACATAGCTTGCTGGTACTGCTGTCCCCTCAAAAGCATCTGGTTAGCTGATTTCACTGCAGTCACTGTGAACAGCCTGGAATCATAATTTAAAGGAAAAGAAAATAAATAAGGACTTTTCTTTGTTGTTCTTAAAGCATTTCTTATGTGGACATAGGAAAAAGACTAATTAAATTTCCTTCTGACTTATTCAATTATGAATTCATGGTGCATGTCTGTCTCAAACCCATCTCCATGTCTTAATGTCATCGCTGTCACCATCAATCAATACTTAATTTGGTACCCTGAATATGCTAGGGAAATAACAGCAAAATAAAACTTGAAAGAAATATGGAATAAATACTCTGATTTTAACTTATATGCAAATATACTTTAAATAACAGCTAGAGGAAAAATTCACCAAAATGATAATAGTTCTGTTAGAGGCAATAATAGGAGAAGTAATTCTTTCTCTCTTCAAATTATTTGTAATTTCATATAATAAGTCTCAGTTTTTAAAGCATAAAGTTCTCAAAAAACATTCTAACTTCTAATCACTACTGGAAGAAATTTTAGGACTAGAAATTCCCCCAAAGGGAGAGGGTGATACAATAATATTTATTTTTAAAGTACATTTAATCAATACATTTATACATTAATATGCATAAGAAAGCCAGAATACAACAGTTTCAGGGGCAAGTGAAATTCAGCGTTTTAAAATCTAAATCTGTAAATTCCGATCTATTCTGAAAGTAATCTAAAAATCAAGTCAAGTCTTGTTCTCAGCTTGGGGCCTGGAATTAGCTCCCGAACTGATGCAACCTGAAACCAGGGCCAACAAGTGTTTACCAAATTCTTTGTCCCAAAGGGTGAAGCCTCTTTTCTAATTCTCCAGAAATGATGCTGTTGGAATTGCCTTGAGAATTGAATCAACGCAGCAGGCAGGAGTACAAACATTAAATTCATTCTGAAATATTTTCCTTTCCAGCAAAAATGCAAGCTAAATACTTTTTCACAAATTGATTATGCAATGTGTAGTCAAGCCCTCCTTTATTAAAAGTTTTAATTAGCAGCCTGTGCATTTGCTCCTCATTCCTGGGAACCGCGGCATAAACAGGAAGTTCATGCCTCTGGGGCTTATTCGTTATGGAATGGAAAAAATGAAGCTGTGGACTTTCTCCAGGATAATTTAGAGAGAAAGGATCATTAAATAACTGTACTCCCCTCCTTATCTGCTCCAGAAGGCTTATAAACCAAGTGACTGCACAAGCTGTACTCCACCCCCAGGAATATAAGCAGTTCCTTCCCACATGTGACTGGAGATCAACTTGAGAGCTCTGCATTAGCCGTGAACCACACACTAGTGTCTGTACCCCAAAGCAACGATGATCAGCCACTCTCCCAACACCTGTTAACAATCGTGTGTGCTCCACTTTCTACCCTGACCACCACAAGGCTCCAGACCTAAAACTAGAGAGAAAGTCTACCATTTCAATTACCCAAACACCACAAAGTGTTAGATATTACAAGGCCAAAGGGAGAACTTTGTGGTGATGGAATAGCTCTGTATTTGACTGTAGTGGTGGTTATACAAATCTGCTTGAGACAAAATGGCATAGAACTATATATACATTTGCGCCACTGTCAATTTCCTGGCTTTGATACTACAGATAAGTAAGACGTAACTATTGGGGGAAACTGGGTAGAGGGTACCTATAACCTCTCTGCACTGCCTTTGCAACTTCCTGAGAATCTGTATTTATTTCTGCATGAAATGTTTTTAAAAGTGCACCTGCTTGTGTGCATCACCATACTTTGAACGGTTTGCATTCGGACAAGTTTTATCGAGAATAAAACACAGCCTGGGTTTCAAAGGTGAGGTTTCAGCCACCACCCAGCACAAAGCGTGAGGTGCGGAATACTCTTGTCTGTGCTTTTCCCTCCGCCTGGGATTCCCTTTCCGACCTCCCGCCCCGCCAGTCCCCCTTCCCAAGGGTGGCTCCTTCTCATCTTTCAGGTAACACCTCAATGCCACCTCCTTACAGCAGCCTTCCCTTGTCCCCTTAACTAGAGTAGCTGCCCTCGGCTATCCTCTGAGTCCCCCGTGCCCTTCGTCGCGCTCTTCGCCCCGTATAATGACTTGTTTACTTGCTTGTTACCTGTGTCAACTCCACGAGGGCGGGCCCCGTGTCTGCTCCTTGCCCGCTCCGCCCCTAGCAATGAGCACGCTGCTTGGCGACGGCAAGGGCTCGGAAAGGATTTTACTTGAATAAAGGGCACCACACTCGAATTCACTCCCTTGGGCTCGAGGGTGGTCGCGCCGCTTTCTTCCCCTCACACGATGGGTGCTCCCAGTCTAGGGCTGGGCGCGGCGCCCTCACTCTGGCCACACAACACAGGTGCCTCTCTGCCTCCTCCCTTCACTCGGACCCTACCCCGCCCAAGGAAGGCACCATTTTCTTCTAATTCGTCTGCCCATAAGGGGCGCCTTTTTCTTCTTCGTAGCCTTTTCTCAGGCCATCCTCTCTACCCCATCCCCTGTCTCTTCAGCCGCAATTCCTAGCCCTGTGGCCTCCGCCCCTCCCTTCCGGCACCGCCCCACCCTTCCGGTGCTGCCCCCGGCCCGGACCCCCGCCTCAGGGGTCCTTCGCCCCTCAGGCCACGCCCCTCAGCCCTTGGATAGCGGGAAGCTCCCCAGAAGCTGCCGCGCGGGAGGGGAGGGCGGTGGAGGGTGGGGGCGTGTCCTCCTCGGTCCTGGGCGTCGATTGGCCGGGCCGCGGGCAGTGGGCGGGGCTGCTGGCTGGGTGTCGGGCTCCTGGGTCGCCTCCGGGCATTCCTCGCCGCTCCCGCTCCGGCCCTGGCTACAGCGACCTGAGAGTAACGACTCCGGTTCGGGCATCATGTCTGACAAGAGGACATCAGCGGAAGCCCAAGCCCGGCGGCTTCCCGACTCCTTCACGGGTGAGCCCTGTGCCCCTGGCGAGGCCCTTGGGGTCACCCGCCGCCCCTTAACCTTCTCGAGAACGAGCCTTAGCCCAAAGGTCCCAGGAAGGTCTCGGATGTTTCTTAGCCGAGCAACCGCTGCTCAAAACCGCGGTTTCCCCACTCGTACGCTGAGAATGACGAGCCCTACTTCGCGGGCTGGGGGTCAGGTTTAGGGATGTTAGGGTGCTGAGTGCAAGCCCAGTGCCCGGCACACTATGGACCCTGCAACAGCGGGCGCGTCTCCAGTGCCCACAGCCAGAGCAGGGGCTCGCGTTATCCAGCGGCTGCCAGATGCCAGGCCCTGTGCCAGCGCTTTCCGCTCATTATCTCGTGGCATGCACGCGGACGAGGACGTGCCTGAGTGACTGGCGGCCAGCGAGTGGTGGAGCCGGGCCCAGACCTGCACGCCACACCCGGGAGCCTGCGTCTTCGCCCCACTCCCCCTTCCTTCCCGCCCCACCGGAGGCCAGCTCCTTTACCCAAACCTCGCCCACCCCCAGAGTGCGCCGCCGTCCTCCCGAACTAGAAAGAACTCCTACCCCCCACCCCTGCCAATTTCCTATTAAGCCGCAAGACCGACCTGTGTAGTTTCGCCACATGTTCCCGACACATTTGCGGAAGAAAAGAAGGAAGTCTCTTTTTAGCATCCTTCCTGTATCTCTTTCCAGCTTCACTTTCTGCCCCATTCTGCCCCATCCACTTCCTTTGTTCTAGAAACCTCGCCTTCCGGACTTTTGTCCCTCACAAGGAACTGTAAGTTCCCCACCCTACCAGGGCCTTCCCAGTCTTGAGGCAGAAATTGTGTGAGTGACTCAATTTGTTGCCCTGTGACTAGTACCCTTGAGAGGGCTATCACCTAGAACCTTTATTGGCTATCCTTGCGGGGGAGGAGGAATTCATAAAGAGAGGCAATAAACCACTTGGGAGTACTGGTTGCCTCCCCGGGGCTCTTAGTGATCCAAGGGAATTATTTCTAAGGATGGAATTTCAGACAGAATGACATAGTGAAAGAAGTTCAGGGGACTGGGTGGGCTTTTCCATCACCCCACAAAGAACACTATACTGGACTCATTTATTCTGATTATTTGTAATGCCAGCCTTGTCCACCGATCCCATATGTCCCCATTTCCTTTCCCCAGCAATCTTTGTCTTTAGTTCCTCCCCAGGAACAGCAAAAGAATTACAGAAATCTTATTTCCTCTTTTCTGTACCTTGGACAGTTATTTTCCCAAATCAGGAGTGTGACAGAGAGGATGTACTTGAAGAAACTGATACTCAGAGAAGTTAAATTACTTTAAAGTCACACAGTTTATAAGTAATGGAGTCATATTTGAAGTCTGGGTTTGACTGATTCTAAAACCTGCTGGTATAAAAATTGTGCAGTCCGGCCTCTTTGATAGTCAGTTGTCTCTTCCTAGAAAGGAAGGCAGGCAGGATCCTTTCATCTGTACCCTGATGTCCTGGTGGGAAACTAAAGGACTGTTAGGACAATGTTAGAAGTTTGGTGAAACTGCAGTGGGAAATCTGTAGAAGTTCTTTGGGAATAAACATGATCTTTGTACTTAATGTTAGTTGTCTTTCATGGTCACAGAACAGCTTTCACTCCTAAACTCTTCTTGTTGGTTCTACACTATTTTTTAGACAGAAGTCTTTTAAAAATCTATTTAAAACTGTGCACCCTTTCCTCTGAAAATCATATATACAAACAAAATTTTGCTTGGTTGCTGTCACCTTTTTTTTTTTTTTTTTAATTTATTTTTGGCTGTGTCGGGTCTTCGTTGCTGCGCGCGAGCTTTCTCTAGTTGCGGCGAGCGGGGGCTACTCTTCATTGCAGTGCACGGGCTTCTCATTGCAGTGGCTTCTCTTGTTGCGGAGCACGGGCTCGTGGCATGCGGGCTCAGTAGTTGTGGCTCGCGGGCTCTAGAGCTCAGACTCAGTAGTTGTGGCTCACTGGCTTAGCTGCTCCGCGGCATGTGGGATCTTCCTGGACCAGGACTCGAACCCATGTCCCCTGCATTGGCAGGCGGATTCTTATCCACTGTGCCACCAGGGAAGTCCCGCTGTCACCTTTCTGAAAATGTACGCCTTAGAGACCTGACACTGGTAGGAAAACCACTACTAGAATTTATTAAATAGAATTTATCGAGTGCTTGCCATATGCCAAATACAGCCTAAATGCTTTGAAAGCATTATCGAATGCAATCCTCTAGCAGCTCCACAAGGAGAGTGTCATTATCTACCACTTTACAGCAAGAAAACGGAGGCTCAGAGTGGAAAAATCACCCACACCTGTGAACGAGGTTCAAACTTGGGCTGATTTTCCAAATCATTTTACCTATCCTAGAGCTGCTTCCAAATTGCATACCCAAAAGGAGGAACTTGTCAAACATCAGTACTTCACTGAAGGTGAGAGACAGTAAATAAAGCCCAAAGGAACCTGGCTTCAATCAAGACCCCCTGGCTAGACAGCTCCAGAGGGCTGCTTCTGAGAGAAGCAGTGGAATATAAAAGTCCAAACTGCCCCTTTATGATTTTGCTGATAATTAGTCTTAGGAACATAAATATGACCAAACCTAGGGCAAGACTAGTTTTTCTTAAAGCCAGTGCATTCGCTTTCTAATGAAATAATGCAGGTGGATTGCAAAGAAATGTATGGTTATAATTAAGAGCCATGTCAACAGAATAAATCCCTTCGGAAGAACGCCTGAAAATAAGCAGAATCAAGGGACTGATTTGTTTATTTCAGTTGTTATAGCCGACCAGATTGGGGAGAACTTTGTAATTTATTTAATAATTAATCTAAGTTAAACCATCAATGGTCATAGATTAACTCAAGTGACAACCAAGTCTACAAAAGTTGGCATTTATATAATTTTTTATAATTAAATAGGTCATTGGTTCCACCTGATGGTGTAACTTGTACACTGTAAAAGACAGAGTCACTGATCACCTGGTCAGCTTTGAAGAAAAAAATTTTTAATGTTGATAAAGTGATAAAGATTGGATTCAGTCTGTTTTTTAAGAAGATGTGGGAAAACGTTTTCCTGAAAATTACTGTAACCAGAAGAAATGAGCACCTCTCCTCTGTGTCTGCCTAGCATCTTGTGCCTACCTCTGTCGTAATGTTTATTGCACAGATTATAAATATCAATTATAATCACCTTTGTTAGACCAGGAGAGCTTCTGAAAGCAGTGATTGTGTCCTTCATCACTGTAATAAGTTCAGGGTCAAGTGCATAGTAGATTTGCAAAAATATTTGTTGAAAGTAAAAGGAAGCAGGGAGATAAAGACCCCCATAGAGTAGATCAAGTTGTTAAATGTTTGGTTACGTTGGTGGAGATGTTTTTCTGTTTACAGTTTATTTTTATTAAGTTTGTTACAACCCAAACTATTGATTTTAGGGTGTGGACATGTTCCTCATACAGATAGACTGTCTGGGTTTATATTATCAATAAAGGGATTATAATTGTTATGATAATGTACTGTACTTAAGGAATCTCCTCTTACTTATGAAAGTGTGGAAAGAGCAGTTAGAGGTCACAGTAGAAAGAAGGAAGTGTGTGTCAGTTGCCTGTTGACACACAAATCGTTCCTCCATTCTTTTTGAACCTTTGTCTATACTCTGAGCCTCTATACTCTAGATTAGCCTTGAAGATACGAGCAATAATGTGTCTGTCCTAAAATATCAGACAATGAAAATTAGATACCAGCCTTACCTAGTTGTGGATATGCACTGATGGTAGGATGGTATAGGATAGCGAAATGAGAGTGGAATCTCCAATTTGAAGATCTGAATTGAGACCTCAGTAGCATCACTTTGGGAAGTCTCAGTCTCCAGAGTCAATTCCTCGTCTTCATGTTGGGCTTAATCTTACTGTGGTATCTAACTCCCAAGGTTTTAAGTATCAAATGAGAAAATTTATATGAATGTACTTTTGAAACTTTAAAGTGTAAATTATTAAGATATTATTTAATGGGGAAAACAAAGAATAAAAAGGTTAACAATGACTGTTCGGGAAGCCTAGTAATTATACAGGAAATTAAAATTTATGCACAAAAAGTTGTATAAAAGACGGTCCAGGAAACTTCGGGACTCCAACTTACCTCCCCAAATGTGGTCTGTTTCTCCTCCAAAGACAGAGTCCCCAGGCAGGTTGTTAGTCGATATTTTCTCTATGGTGTTCAGGTCCCAGAAGGCAATTCACTTAATACGAAGTTTATTCCTATAAACTGTATCAGTAATGACCTTAAGGTTCTGATAATAATAATGGCTACTATTTATTGAACGCTTCCTAAGCGTCAAGCATTTTACATATTTTCTCCTGTACGATAATGACTGTTCTCGTCCCTCATTTTACTAATGAGAAAATTTAGTGGTAGAATGGAAATCTGGCACCAAAACTCCAAGCTCTTAGCCACTGTTTAGCTACTCAGCCTCAGTTGAAGAATGGGAAACCTCATGATCTAGTTTCCTTATGCTTCTGTTTCCCATTATTTAATGAAAATGATGTTGCCCTCCAAAGACTTTTATGAGAAAAACCTAATTATAGTTACTTTTAAGATATCCAAGTAAAAGAGCTGGGGAAAAAAAACAAAACTGAAGAAGTAGAGGGGGTTTTGTTCTGTTTAGTATATTTCAGGCCTAGTCTAAATTTAATTAACTTAATAACATTATGAAATTGTTTTTCTCTCCAGTTTTTCTGAACATAACTATTTTTATCTTTCCAGACATGGGTCATATTCAGCCCATCCTTCTACCTTCCTGAATTCTCTCACCTCACAGTTGAAAAGGGCTGATTTTAAAAAGAGGAAAGGAAAGAAAACATTTGGGGAAAGCATTATGACCACTGCTTTGGGACAGAGGACGATTCTGAACTGTATTTTTTTTTAAGTAACATTGGTTTATAAGTTTCATGAATACAACATTGTATTTCTGTTTCTATCTACCTACCATACAGCATGCTCACCACCAAAAATTGATGAACTGTATTCTGGGATCCTGTATGCAGACATGTAATTTCCATTTATCTTCTGTAATACTCAGCCTTTTCTTCCCCTCCCCAGAAAACAGCAGTATCTGGGAATTCCCTGGTGGTCCAGTGGTTGGGACTCTGCGCTTTCACTGGCAAGGGCCCAGGTTTAATCCCTGGTCAGGGAACTAGGATCCCACAAGCCGCATGGCACGGCCAAAAACAAAACAAAACAAACAAAAACCAGCAGAATCACTCAATTCATTCAACAGCTGTTTACTTAACAAATGTTGTTCAAGCATCTGTTATGCACTGGGTGTCTTCCATGATAGCTCACTTAACTCTTCACACTGACCCTTGAGGGGGTACTCTTATTAGCCCTCTTCTTAGATGGTTAGAGTGAAGCACAGAGAGCTAAGACACTTGCCAAAGATCACACAGCTAATAAGTGGCAGAGCCAACTCTGAAGCCTTATGCTGTACTACTTTAACAAGACCAAAATCTCATGAAGAAGACACTGAATAAGATAATTACAAGTATGATAAGTAGTGTTTAGAGAGGGTGAAGTGCTATAGGTTAGGAGAGGGGACCCTATTAAAGACTCAGGGGTTCAAATTTAAAATCATTGATGATAGTCTCACCTATTTTTTCCTCCTGTTTTATGGCTAGAAATATTTGAATGAAGGAAAGCTACGGAAAATCCTCAAGATGCTTGGGAAATAAAATATTTATTTAATTTCCTGATTCTTCTTTTTTTAAAAAAAATAAATTTATTTATTTATTTTTGGCAGCATTGGGTCTTCGTTGCTGCACGTGGGCTTTCTATAGTTGTGGCGAGCGGGGGCTGCTCTTTGTTGCGGTGCGAAGGCTTCTCATTGCGGTGGCTTCTCTTGTTGCAGAGCACAGGCTCTAGGCGCGTGGGCTTCAGTAGTTGTGGCACGCTGGCTCAGCAGTTGTGGCTCGCAGGCTTAGTTGCTCCGCAGCATGTGGGATCTTCCCAGACCAGGGCTCGAACCCGTGTCCCCTGCATTGGCAGGTGGATTCTTAACCACTGTGCCACCAGAGAAGCCCTCCTGATTCTTCTTGAGCTAAGCACAGCATTCCCTTTATTTCAACTTTTATTGAAAATCTTTCTTAAAAGGACTAGTCCATTTCCTCTCCTTACTGTCTCATGGTAAACACATTTTGAGTTTTGTAATTCAAGTCACATAATGCTTCATCAGTACTAGTTCTTTTAGTCTAGTATCTACAGGTTTATAATAGGGCGGAAAAGTTATGGTCTTCAGTCATGGTTCTTAACTTGATACCATCTGGCCTGTAGCCACTCCAGTCCAGAGCATAATTTCTTCCCTAGAGGTTTAAGGATAAGGGCATTTGAGGAACTGTAAACCATGCCTAATTAAAATAGTCTTTTGAAAGATGGGTTATAGTGTGTGCTTGTTTGCTTTCAAAACCTCTGCCCAATGAACTGCAAGTTGCAGTTGCCAAGTAAACAGCATCATTTTTTCATCATCTGTTTATTGACACCCTACTATGTGCTAAACTCTGCTTTTCTCCCCTCTACCTGTTTGAATCTTTCTCTCTACAGGATGCTGCCTTCACTTTTGTTGTCTCTCTTCTCTTAACTCCTTTTTTCCATTTCTCTTATTTGCCTTTTCTTCTATCGTTTCCTTCCCTTTTCTGTCTTTCTCCTAAAATCCCAGTCATTTGAAAAACTCAGTTATAGTAAAATTTTGATTAATTGAAGATGTATTTATATTCAAATAAAATATTTTATCTGCCCTTTTGCCTGTTTCCGCCTTGAATTCTTATTTATCAGGTCTTTTAAAGACCTTGTTTCAAAACAAAGGGAAGAGAAACTAGGAATCTGGGAACTGTACCCTTACTTGAAATGCCAGAAGAAAGATCAGATGTCTTCTTTAACTCACAATGTCCTCCTCCTCAAATAGATGACTATATGAGATAGAACTAGAATGAGTCGTATGGCCTGTGGACCAAATCTGGCCGACTGCTTGCTTTGTATGCCGCACAAGCTAAGAATAGTTTTTATTATATTTATACATTTTTTTAAAAAAGAGGAAGATTTGAAACTTATATGGAACTCAGATTTTAGTGTTCATAAATTACGTTTTCCTGGAACACAGCTGTGTTCATTCATATATGTATAGTCTGTGACTGCTTTTGCAGAGTATTCAGTGGTTGAGACCGACTTTCTGGCCTGTAAAGCCTTACGTGTTTATTCTGTGGCCCTTTACAGGAAAAGTTTACCACACCTTGACATGGAATCTCCAATGAGGAGTAGTTGTGGCCAAAGAGAACACTTGTATGCTGAATATATATGCTTGTAAGAAAAACTCAAAAAATGCCAAGACCTTTCGTTTCGACCTACTATTGCCCCTTAAAAGTTGCTATTAGAACCAGATAACGTGTTTTTGAGACTAAATTCTTAGCCATGCTATCTTTCCCCACCCAAACAACAACGTTTTTGGCAATTTACAACATGAAGCATTTCATCTGTATACTGGGAAAGAGGAAGGAAAAGATTGTGCTTTAAATGTTGGTATTTCAATAATTCTTTGGCTTACCTTTTCTTTGTGTAGTAATGTGTATGACTCAGTCAGATTTTCACATACTGCATGAAGGTATGTTTCTGGCCTTTGCTTGAAGAAGAAATCCCGTATCTTTTGAACTTTAGAATAGAGTCCCAATGGTAAATGGAATTTATTATTTCACATGATTTCTAGTAGTGCCAAATTCAATCAACCGTAAAGGAAATCAGCTGATATGGGATCATTAACAATATGCAGTACTCTGAAATTATGCCTGTTATAATCTTGAAAAGAATATTTTACTGCCCGTCTGGAAGCCAACCCAACAAAAATTACTGTACAACTTGGTTTTGTTTTTTGTTTTTTCCATTTGTTTCATGGTTTTGTTTTGTTTTCTTTTGTCTCTTTCCAGAAATTCTTTTGCTTTAGTACTTTGGGACTCTGGAAGGAATATGTTATACCTACTTTACAGATTTTTGTAAACATGAGAAATAATGTATATATGGAGTTAGCTTGTGGCTGATGTGTGATAGGCATTTAATAAATGGTGATTATTAGTGTTAATAAAATGTACCTCCAGAATAACAGAAATTTAAGAATTGTGTAATTTCATCTTTTCAGCAAAATTAGTTTACACAATAAGGATGTATGGAAACTTTGCTGAAAGTATATTCAAAGCAAAAGAGTTTCTAATTGAGAAAACTGGACACAACCTAAATGTTCATCATATGGAACGATAGAATATTATTCAACCTTTAATAATAAAGAGTATTTCCTGACATGAAAAAGTGTCCACAATATAGGGGGGAAAACATTTAAAATTATTATGTATACCATTATTTCATTTTTGAAAAAAAGGATACATATATATTGTGTGTCCAATAGCAAGGCAGAAAATAATCACCGTCCAGAGATATAAAAGTATAGATTATTTTTCTTCCTCTATTCTAAACTATAATTTTAAATGTTATAGTGACAGTATTTTACTTTTAAAATAAGAAAAAAGAGTAATATTTTTAAAAATTTACGTTAGTTTCCTGGAGGTAAGCCCAATTTGAATGCTCAATTAAAAAATGTTAATGTATGGGCTTATATCCATTTTCAATACCATGCTTTGGTTAAAATTTTATTCTACCACGGTTTTCAGGAAAGAGTTTTGTAGTAAAAGAAAAAAAAAAGTACTCTAAACCATGGCAAAGTGGTATTTACAACCAAGTATCATGGGATCCCTAATCTTTAAGATTGTTCCTACCCAGCAAGTATCAACAAGTATATCAACCAAAATGTCTCAGAAATACCTATTGTTGATTATTTGTCTTTTACCTCATAAAGGTAGGAGGGAGGATTCAGTCCTCAGGGTAATAAGTGGGAATCTTGAAGGAAATGAATTTCATAAAATTTGAGGGAGTAACTGAGATTTCTTTTCCTCTTTGGGCTGTACTGACTAAGAGTTTGTTTACAGCCTGGTGGAGTTTAAGCCTCACCTCTCTGAGGAATGTGATTTATGCACCTTTTTAAGCTATAACCAGGTGGGGAAGAGTTTCAGGGTTGAGAATGGGATCGTTTCATTTTAAAGGCACTAGAATATTATGAAATAGCACCATTTCTCCAGTGTGTACGCTCGGATTATTTCTAGCTGAGCATTTGAAAAGTGAAAGACAGGGCTTCCCTGGTGGCGCAGTGGTTGAGAGTCCGCCTGCCGATGCAGGGGATATGGGTTCGTGCCCCAGTCCGGGAAGATCCCACATGCCGCGGAACGGCTGGGCCCGTGAGCCATGGCCGCTGAGCCTGCACGTCCAGAGCCTGTGCGCCACAACGGGAGAGGCCACAACAGTGAGAGGCCCGCGTACCGCAAAAAAAGACCAAGTCCAGTTTTCAGAAAATCCACTTAATTTCTTCTTCCTCTTGATTTGCGTTCAAATCCCATATACTCATCTGGGGTTTTCAACAACATAGTGGAAATTGAGCACAAAAAACCTGGGCTGTACTTTCCCGTTTGTCCTTATGTAGATAATAGTTCAATAACTTAATAATTTGATTCACTAATCAGCTTCTTGAAGGTCTTTGAATGTCCAGGCCTAGCCTGGCAGGAGGGAGGCACGAAGTGAGGGAAAAATTAAGTAGTTTCAGAGGCTTTTATCAAGAAGAGTAAAAGCCACCTATTTTCCCATTTTTCATCATGGAAATTGAACACTTGAGTGAAATAGGAGAATGACAGAAAACTGTCATCTGTGTTTACTGAGCACTGCCTCAGTCCTGCAAGGCCAGTCTGATTATTTCAAGTAAGGACACAAAGGTTCAGAGAGGTAAAGATCGCACAACTAAGAAGTCACAGAAAGTTGAAACTTAAACAGTCCCTATTCTCAGGAAATTCATCTAATAAGGGATATAAATGCACAAGAAATTACATATCTAGTTGGAAAGCTGGCTAAGTATTTTATATCCACTCTCTGCAAGGTACTGTGCTAGACATTGAGAATATAAAAATAAAAAAGAAACATCCCTGCCCTCAGGGAGTTTATCATCTATTACAGTTCAGGACACAGAGCTTTGCCTGGAATATGGGAGACTTGGGGCAGTATTTTAGAAAGCACCAAATGCTGTCAGATAAGTATTTGTGGCCCATCTCTTCCTTGTTTGGAATTCCTTTCATTTTGGAAACCTAGACCTGAGCCTGGCAATGAGCCTTGAGACTGTCTCTTGCTATAAATAGGCACAGCTGGAATTAAGGGGGCTTCCTCTGTAAGAATATCAGATTCATTCCTGGAACTCCTACCATGTTTTCCCAGCTTGGATTCTGTCTTGAGGAAGTGCTCCAAACACAACAACTTCTTTAATAAGGATTTTTTTTTTTTTTTTTACTTCAGAGGCAAAGGGTCAAAGAGTGAATTGATTTAGAACGTGGCCTTTGGAGTGAGAAGACCTGTGTTTGAATCCCAAGTCCTCCATTTTGTGACCTTAGGAAAGATGTTGCTTCAGTTACTTCATTTGTACAGTGGAATTAAAAACACCTAACTTCCCAGGGCTTTGTAAGGAGTAAATGAGATACGTGTCTAAAGTAATTTATTACAGTGCATGAAGTATAACAAACTGTCTAAAAAGGCTGCTGTGATTCATATCCGTTATGACAGCACCTGATAGGCTCTTCCACCTGTGGAGAAGTGGCGTTGCTTGGAGTATTCTCTCACTGAACATGTCCGTACCCCTCAGAATGATAACTTAGAAGCCTCCAGGATTAACTTAGCTCACTTTTACTTAAGTACGCATTAGGATGTTAACCTGACACTATGACACAGGATCGGAAAACTACAAAGTCGTGTATAACCAAAGTACTCATGTGTATTTCTGGTTTTTCATCTTATGTTTTAGAGCACTTGACCTGGATACCCACGTGTGTCTTGTCTTCGTGCTCCCAGCCGTCACTCTGCTTCTTTCTTGGCCTCCTATTTATTCAAAACCCCATCTTGCTGCTGTCTTCGCCCCTCCTGATCTGAGTAGTAACCCATGCCTGGCCTACCTCTTCCCCTCTGACCACCTCCCTCCCTCCCATTATTAAAACAGCTCCTGGAAAGACAGCAGACACCTTCTGTGGTTGATAAGAAAAGCGATCTATCCCTCGGCCTATTCAGTCCCTCTGTCCCCCACAGAAAGGAAAAACAAACTAAAAACGAGGAAGACATCGGACACAGAGAGTGGGAAACACAACTTAGGAAGGGAAGGCAGTTTCCCAGGATGACAGTGAAAGGCGATCAGAGGGATGGTTGCTGCACCAGGAACATGAATAGGTCCAGACACGACTCCAAGACTCTTCTTTGGAAGGTGTAATTGGTAGAGTACCTGAGCCTGCTGAAAGGAGGTGTAGACGATTGATGAAACGTTTGGGGTTGAATCAATAAGTATATTGAAAACTAAGCAAAGGGGAAAAAGACAGACATTGACTCCAGAAAAAAAAAAAAAGTTGTACAGGAAAAGAAAACGAATTATGCTTCACTACGTGGCTTAGCTCTGAATGGCATTTGCATATTCATGAAATATAAAATTTGATATTGATCTAACCAAAATTATGATGCAATTCCAAGGATGGGTATATTTATGTGTGGGGGGAGGGGTAGAAAGTCAACAGATAAAGCTCAAAACTGAAAAAAACAACAAATAACCAAACCAGTGTATTATTTAGAATCAGGGGGCAATACGACAATACTCAGCCGAAAGAGCGGTTACCTTGAGTAGAAGAAATTGCAAGAGGTGAGCAGGGGACTGCCCTCTTGTACTCGTGGAACTGTTTGACTTTTTTAACTTTATGCAAGTTTAACTGATAAAAAATTAAAACTAAAACAGAAGAAGCACAAACGCATAGCGACAGGCTAAAAAAGAAGGTGAAAGAACACTATCTAGAGGGGAGAAACATAGGTGACAAATTTTATTTATTTACTTCGAAAAATGCATGCACATAGAAAGAGTTTGGAAGAATATTTATCATCTCTGAATTGAATGATTTTTCCCTTCTTATACTTTTCTAAATTTTTCTGCAGTGGGGCATATATTATCTTTGTGATCAGACAAAAGCTACTTCAGGGAATTCCCTGGCGGTTCAGTGGTTAGGACTCCACGCTTTCACTGCCAAGGGTGCGGGTTCAATCCCTGGTCGGGGCACTAAGATCCCACAAGCCTCATGGCGCAGCCAAAAAAAAAAAAGAAGGAAAAAAATGATTCCATGTTACAGAAAAGGGAAACTATTAGAAATGTGAGAGGGAAGCTATGTACAAAGATGTTCGTTATAGCATTGTTCATAATAGTAAGAAATCAGAACCAATGTGGATGATACATTGTGCATATACCCAGTGAGATATTTTACAGGTGGCCTTTTTAAAAAGAGGACCTAAATGAGCTTATATGCGTGTATCATATGATTTTCACCTTTAATTGTGCTGTACCCTCGGCTCAAATTCCCTTTGCCCTCCTTCCCCTTTTCATTGGTATTTTCCTTAACCATTACATCCTGCAAGAAGCCCCTCTGACAACCATCACCATTGCCTACCCGCCCCACCCCACCCTACTTTCACCTCCATCCCAACGGTGTGGTGTGAGTTACCCCCTATTCTGTGTTTTCAAAATATGCTGAACGGACACTATATCTGCACTTAGTATTATAATGATCTGTTTGTCCATCTTGCCCGCTAAACTGTAACCTTCTTGATAGTTGGGATTGGCTCTTACTTTTATCACTTCACTGCATAATAAAAATTAGGGAAAGTAGCACCTGCACTTCAAGGTTTTTATGAGGATTCGATGGGAAAATACATGTAAACAGCTGGTGTTCAGTGAATAGCAAGGATGAAGATGATGGGGGGACCATGCTAAGAACAATGATAAGAGCTGTATGTTTTTGGTTTTCACAGATAGCCCCAGTGCAGGCCTGGGACCTTGTGGATGGATTTTGGTGGCCATATCATTCTTGTTCACAGTTTTAACTTTCCCATTGTCAATATGGATGTGCATAAAGGTAAAGAATATTTCATCAACATCTGGAAAGGGGTCAACTCCTAAGTACATAAGCCCACTGTGTGTGTGTGTGTTTGTTTGTGTGTGTGTGTGTGTGTGTGTGAGAGAGAGAGACCATACTGGCCTATAATTCTTAACTCTAGTCACCAATTATCATGGAATCTTAAGACTTCTTTTCAGCCACTGCCCAGTCAGCCCCTCCTGACGATTAAAGTAGGGATCACCATCTAAAATTTTCTGGAGTCAGGGATGTGGGGTAGTCCTGTGAGAACAAGTCCTCCAGAGTCAGGATGCTGAGGTGTGACTGCTGATGCCATTATTTACTGTGTGACCTTTGCCATGTATAATGTGAGGAAATAGCAACACCTGCTTTATAGGGCTGTTGTGAGGATTAAATGAATTACGTACTTATCACAACACCTGGCATGTGTTAGTAATACATTAATAACGTTAATAATGTCTATAAAGCTATTAATACTGTGATAAATGACTATCATTTTCATATTCCTAAAAAGAGAAAATATGCTCTAAGAATTTTCAGATTATGTTACTATTATAATTTAAGGAATCAGAAGACAAGCTATGAGGACTTTAGCGCTTTTTTTCCTGTATTGACAATGCATGAGTAACTGGATAATAATGTTAACAGCTGAGGAGCGTGGATTTGCTTCTATATACTCTTCTATACTTTCCAGATTTTATACAAGGAGTATCTATTGCTTTTATGATCCATAATAAAAGTAAATAACTTGGTTATTTTGGCAGGGATGATTAAACATTAACCATGTTACCTATAGCTATTATCTGGATTATAGAGAAGAAAAGAAAATAGAGGCATCTCACTTGTTTGGAGCAGAAATATGTATTTTGAAAGCTATGCATATAAATACTTGTACTCCTCATGTTAAATTATTATTTGTGCTTTTAATCTAGATCATAAAAGAATATGAAAGAGCCATCATCTTTAGACTGGGTCGCATCTTACAAGGAGGCGCCAAAGGACCTGGTCAGTACTAGGATTCTGAACTGTTTGCCTGGAGAACGAGATTCGTCCTTTTACTGATGTGATTTCCCTTATGAGGGTCTCTGTTGACTCAGAAGAGAGTTCTCATAGCAGAAGTTGTGCAACAATAGCAGTGCTGCCTACCAGAAATTACCCTTTCCTTCCTGCCTCTCCCCTCCCTTTCCTACTTGAGTTGATAAGTTTATCTTAGGCCAAGAATAGCCACAGCTATCGAAATTAGAGTGTGAGAGTCCCTACTGAAATAAATGCTTTCAGTCATTATTTTTGGCAAACTTCGATTAAGCTCCCACTGAGTTCCAGGCTCTGGGAATTCAAGGGAGATGAAAACACAGTCCCTGCCCTCAAGGATCTTACTGCCTGGAGGTGGGACACCAACAAGGAAACAGGTAGTTACAATCCCACGTGATAAGTATTATGGTCAAACAGTCACAGATGGCTGTGGAAACCCAGAGAAGAGTGATGACCCCAACTAGTGGATGCTTTCTGGAGGTGACATCTTGCCAGGAAAGGGTGTGAGGCAGGGGAGAGGTGTTCCCAGCACAGAATATGTGCAGAGCAACGCAGAGGAGAGCATTGTAGGCTCAGGGAACTGCAGGCGGCCCAGCCAGAGTGCAGGACGGGAGGAGAGCGTAGTGGGTGAAGAGGTAAGTGGGGTCAAGGTCGTGCAGGACCTTGTACGGCTTGTTCAGGGGTTTGTGTTGGTTCATAGGAGAGAAACTAGAAGGATTAGAAAGATGACTTGGGAAGTGATTGCGTTGGTCTAAGGGAAAACAAATGGGCGACAGTAACAGTGAAGTAAGGAGATGCAATCCACAGGTCTTGTGGGGACAGTTAGATGTGGGAAGAAAGAGCGGGCATCAAGGATGACATTCCTGGCTTCTGGCTCATTCACTGAGGTGAACTGCTTTCTTTCGGTTTATCAGGTTGATTCTGTTAGAACTGAATGGTGCGGTGAGCTGGTCAGGTGCTGGTGTCTCTCTCTAATCTCGTGTATGTCTCTGTTGCAGGTTTGTTTTTTATTCTGCCGTGCACTGACAGCTTCATCAAAGTGGACATGAGAACTATTTCATTTGATATTCCTCCTCAGGAGGTAAGGTTGTCTTTTGCTGTGAGTAACTGAGCTGTCACCGGGGAAGGGGCCTGGCGTTGAGAGGCAGCAGGGGACAGTAGTC
This sequence comes from Lagenorhynchus albirostris, assembly GCF_949774975.1. Taxonomy (NCBI): domain Eukaryota; kingdom Metazoa; phylum Chordata; class Mammalia; order Artiodactyla; family Delphinidae; genus Lagenorhynchus; species Lagenorhynchus albirostris. The sequence continues at coordinate 13,501,560 of NC_083101.1, forward strand.
AGAGCACGGCTTTAGAGGCTGTCTGCCCTCACCATTTTATGGCTGTGTGACCTTGAGCAAGTTCTTTAACTTCTCTGTGCCTCCGTTTCCTCATCTATAAAATAGAGGTTATAATAACAGGACCTACTTTATATGGTTCTTGTGAGGAATAAATGAGATACTCTATGTAAAGTGCTTAGAGCAGAGGCTGATAGGTAGTAAGTGCTATGAAAGTGCTTGTCGTTACTATTATTACAAAACGTACTGTCATGTTAATGTAAGTATAATATTACTGTCATCACCGTTGTCATCATTTTTACTACCACACTTCTCCTCTCTGGGTTTCTGATACGATATTCTTCTTACGGTTCTTGACTGTATTCTAAATAAATTGGTTAGAAGCCAAAGAATTAGAAACTGCCCCTTTGGTACTTTAGATAAGCATATCATGTTTTATATTAGTAATTATTTCAGGCTTTTTCAAATTGCTCCACAAATCACCATTGAAACGCACAGCAGAACCCAGAAAGTAGATGGTTGCAGTGAGACAGAGGAATTCCTCCAAACTACAGTGGTGGAGCCAGGACTCAAAGGCAGCTCTTCGGATTCCCTGTGCAGTGCTTTCCCCACAGCTCCATGCTAAGTGCATCCTACAGCAGGTCCGTCCTGGCCCTTGACGCGGTGATGGCCATCCTGGCACTCGTGTCTAAGGAGTTGTAATAACCGTCGCAGATAGAAAGCCTAAAAACACGATGACGGGAGGGACAGAAGAAAACGGCCAGTGTTTTCTGGCCACAGGCCGGGTACTCAGCAGAGTGGTGGAGCCTTGTCACAAAATCCAGAAACCAGCTCAGGCATTTCCCTGCTGGCGCTGAGCCAAGTAGTTAGGGAGGTCAGACTTCATAATCCACACATACCGGGTGAAACCGGAAATCATTTTCACCCCCAAGAACAAGACTGAGAGCATTGCTGTATTCTCTGCGTGGAAGATTGGCCCTTAGGAGCCCCGTTCAGGGCAGCGGGGAATTCTCCTGGCACTTTCCTCTGTAAACATGGCAGGCGTCTGGCAGGGTCACTGTGAGCTTCTGCCTTCCAGCTGCTTTCTAAACACAGAGCGGATTGGAACTTGGCAAGCAGTCCTTTTTCTGATCCCCTGTGAACTTACTGCGAAGGGAGATAAACACTCCGCCTACAATAATCAGTAGATAGCGAGGATGCAACTTTACAAAGCTCCAGCTGTGGCAGAGTCACAGTGGCAAGAACTCATTTAGAAACGATACACCTTTTCCCATCGCATCGTAGGAAAAGATTAATTTTCACACAAGATGGTAATACACTGTGTATCTATTTACAAATCCCCCACTTCTCTTCCAGGTTAGAAGTATTTTTAGGTTACTAAAAAAAAAGGATTACTGCTTTGATGCCTTGCAGAACTAAACTGCTGTGTACTATCATTGTTTTTATTACTTTCCACGTACATAGCTCTCTACACTCGCAAAAGGGCTTCGTTTCCAAACATCTTCTTCTTTGACCTTCAGAGAAATTTGCATAGACTTGGGCCGTATTATTAGCCCCATCTCACAAATGAGGAATCGCTAAGTCAGTCTAAAGGCCTTGCTGGAGGTCACCGAGGGAGGTGCCGGCAGAGCTGAAACTCTGTTTCAGAGTTGGGGTCTCCTGACTATAGTTGGGGTCTCCTGACTCTCTCACTCCCACTCTTCATCCCTCACTGTATTCCTGGGACCACGTTTCAGTCCCGTTCATCTCTTGTCTACTGACTACCTGCTGTGTGTCAAGTGCTCTGCCAGTGCTAGAGATACAAAGACAAACTTCCCTCAGGACATTCATAGTCTAACAGAGAAGTGATGATGTAGATAAATCGTGTCACTGCAGTGAAGGGGCAAAGGAAAGCGTGTTTAACTCTGCCGAGTGAATCAGGGAAGTTCCATAGAGAAGAGGACACTTGAGCTGTGTCTTAAATGATGAGTAAGGACACTCCAGCCTGAAGCCGTGGGGGAGAGGGAAGGGAGGACATGCAAGGAGAGGGCCATCTGCAGAAAGGCCTGGGGCATGGAACATGGTGCACGTGGGGACCTGCATGTCATCTAGCATAGAGTGTGTGCAGGAGTGGGGAGGAATGAAGCCAGAGGGCAGATGTCAAAGGGCTTTACACCAAACCAAGGACTTTGCCCTTGGATGTGATAGGAAGCACTGATTCATTGTGTCCTGTTGAGCATTTCCACGTAGCCTGCTGTAAATATACTTCCACCTTGACCTCACCCTACGAAAACAGTTCCGTTCACTTTTTGTTCTAGTAACACTCTGCTACTTACAGTTCATCAAACCTCAGCTCCCTGGTACCTCTGTTCCTTTCACACATTATTCTCTCTGCCCTGAATACTCTTTCCCTCTATCCTCAGAAAATGTTTATTTCCTTTTTCAAGGCTTAGTTCATGTATCACCTCTGCCACCTAAAACTGTCCATCCTTAGTCCCTTAGAGCTTCCCTTGATTCCTCAACCTCTTTGAAAGTGGGAACCAAGTTTTTTCATACCTTTATCCCTGGAACATAGCATAGTGCCTGCTGCTAACCGCTACTAAGTCTCAGTATTTGTTAAGTGATCGAATGAAGGAATGGAATTAATAAATAAATGAATGTACTTTGTTAAAATTTTGTAGACATAGTTAACATTCTAATGCTTTGCTCTCTTAGTCCCTTGGGGCTTCTGTAACAAACCACCATAGACTATGTGGCTTATAAGCAACAGAAGTGTATTGCTCACAGTTCCGGAGTCTGAGGAGTCCGAGATCAAGGCACCAGCAGCTTCGGTGTCTGATGAGGGCCTGCTTCCACTGTCTTTTCATTGTGTCCTCACATGGTAGAAGGGGGGAGGGATCTCTCTGGGGCCTCTTTTCTAAGGGCACGAATCCCATTCACGAGAGGTTCACTCTCATGACCTAATCACCTCCCAAAGGCCCACCTCCACACACCAACACATTGGGGATTGGGTTTCAACATGGATTTTGGGGGAACACAAACATTTAGTCAACAGCACTTACTAAAGACGATGAGCTAGTGTTTTAAGGTGTTCTGTCACATACCATTCCTTACGGTTTTATTAAAGAAAGAGGTGGTTGACAGTTGTAAAATTGCTTCCTTTGTGTTGTAGATCCTCACTAAGGATTCAGTGACAATTAGTGTGGACGGCGTGGTCTACTACCGCGTTCAGAACGCTACCCTAGCTGTGGCGAACATCACCAACGCTGACTCAGCAACCCGTCTTTTGGCACAAACGACTCTGAGGAATGTCCTGGGCACCAAGAACCTTTCCCAGATCCTCTCCGACAGGGAAGAAATTGCACACAACATGCAGGTGAGGAGTGCACCAGTGCTGCATCTCACAGAAGTTGGAAAATAAAGCAAAGGGTCAATGGGTATTTGAGAACTTTTCATCAAGTCAAGTTGGGGAATCACCGGCCTTTTTTTCTTTGTAGAAAAGTTTTACCAAACTTGATGGAAGGGGATTTTTTTCACATAATTAGCTCCTGGGTTAATAACACTCCGATGTGTGCATTGTTTTTTAATTCCCTCCAGTGTGTATTTTTTTCTCCCAGAATTAGTGTTAACCTTTTTCTTTAGCATAATAGTTCAGAGGCCGTTCTGCAAGATAGCGCAGGTGTAGTTAAAGCCATATTCTGTGCGAGTCCCGTGACTGCCTTTGCAACTCTTACGCTTTCCAGTCTTGCTTACGTAACAGATGACGAATCAAACCTGACTTGTTCAGGTTTGATCAAGTACTATAAATCTGAACTGTTATTATTTGTATAGACTTCACTGTGTGTGAAATCTCTGGTCTTACTTGATGCCCACAACAACCATATGAAATAGAATAGAATGATTTCATTCCTACCGTTGTAAAGGGAGGATACTGAAGCCCAAAGAAATAACGTGGCTCACACAGAGTCACATTGGCTCAGGAGTCTGCTGGCCACCTGTTTTTATAAGTGAAGTTTTATTGGAATACAGCCACACCCATTGTTTAATGTGCTACCCATGGCTGCTTTTGACCTACAAGGGTAGGGTTAGTTGCAACAGAGACTGAAAATAAACAATCACTATATGACCCTTTTAGAAAAAGTTTGCCAGCCCACGTTAGCTTATTAGTAACGGAATCAGGATCCGCTCCCCAGTAACCCAGCCCCCCACTTCAGCCTCCCTGCCTGCATGGATAACTGATCTCTCTGCAACCCTCCACCAGTGCCTTTCCCGCTCCAAATCCCAATGAACAGAGCTACCTTAGGCCACGGGGTGGGGGCTGAACATTTCTAGCTTCCTTCTCTCTTCCTAACAGACTACTCTGGATGATGCCACTGATGACTGGGGAATAAAGGTGGAACGTGTGGAAATTAAGGATGTGAAGCTCCCTGTGCAGCTCCAGAGAGCCATGGCTGCTGAAGCAGAGGCATCCCGGGAGGCCCGAGCCAAGGTAACCTTTTTTTTTTTTTGTAGCCCGTTTGTTTTTCCTGTTGAGTTTTCTTTTTTAATTACACAAAGTAAAACGTGTTTGTTGTAAAAAATTGAAACGATCCTGAAGTAGTGAAGATGAAGGCTCTCCCCGTCACTTTACATTTCCCCCAGAGGCCAGCACTCTTAACAGCTTAGTGTACATACTGGAAGATTTCCATTTGGGGTTTATTTGACTAGGTTGTTAGTCTACTGGCTTGTTTGGTTTACAAAAGTGGGATCATACAATACATAACTGTTCTTCACCTTGCTTTTCTCACTCAACAGTATCTCCTGGGAATAGCAGTACACAGAGATCTACCTCGTTCTAACTGCACATCCCATACATTATTCTCCCAGTCCCCTATTAAGGACACATTAACAGTTCTGACTTCAGAGCAGATGGGCAATTGCATCAGTTTGCTTACCATTCATTCCTTCCTTATTTTTGTCTTCTGTTTCATTCTCTGTCTTTTCCCAGGTTCTTCTTTCTTCTTACTATTTCCTCTTCCTTCCTCTCCTCTTCTCTTTTTTTCACTTCTCTTTCTGTTTGTGGCCTCTCCCGAGGTCACAAGTGCACGTCTGACTCCCAAGTGCACGTCCCAAGTGCACGTCTCCCCAGTTGAACGCTGAAGGAGACACACCAGCCCCGATTCCAAATTCACAGCAGAGTGATTCTTTTCAGTCCAACTTCACTCAAAGATCCTAATAAGGTCCCACGGCCCCTTACCTATGAATGGGTGGAGGAAGAGGGATAGTTTTCATAGGAGTGGTTGCTGTGGATGTGACAGATCTCCTAGGATACCAGGAGCGAACCAATTTGTTGCCGTTAGAAAACAGTAGTAGCTGGTGATAATTGGCTAACCACAGAACCCTGCCCTTCTGTTAGGATGCCCTGTAAGCTACGGATTGGTCACTATAATTTTTTAGCCAGCACCAAATAGAATAGTAGTTCATTTGACACACTGCATCCAGAATTTTCTACTGACCAGGATTTTTAGATTTGCCTGATGTGTTCATTGATGCTTGTGATAACACTACAACACCCTCAAGTACTTTCTCTCCAAACCATCATATTTTATTTAGAAGATTAAATTACATTTGTGCTAATGATATTAAATATGCCCCACTATAATTTAGTTATTTGGAAGATTAGGAATCGCTTTTACCTAGAATATGTCATTAACCAAAAGCCCCATTTCCAAACCATATTGAATAATAGAATTTATCATACATAGAATACGTAGAGTATCGGAGCCTGAAGGGTCCTTGGGGATTATCTTCTGAAGGTGACAAATACCTGGCCCAGAGGCTGCCACTCCACCCTCAGGCTCCCAGGCCAGTAATTAACCACAGCACCGTTTTCCCCTGAGCTTGACTTGACCTTAGAACAGTGCTGAAACACTCCAGGCGACAGCCTGCAACTGCTTGGAATTGGCCCTAAACATGAAACTTATTTGCCATCTCACACTTTAGATGAAAACGTCAAAGCCCAGAAAAGTTATGTGTTTCCCTGAAAAGCACACAGTTGATTAGTGACCATGGAGATTAGAATTTCTTCTGCTCCCCACTGCCTCTTCTGGGACTTTCCAGGACGGACCGAGCCTCTTCTACCAGCATTCTCACCAGTTAAGAAAGAGAACTCCTGACTTCCCTTTCTAACAATAAGAAGAGATAAAGGAAGCTGGTTAGAATTCTGAATTACTGTGCTCTCACTTGGGTGAGGCTGTCTTTAAGGTTGCGGTTAACACGCAGAATCACCATGAGTCTCATCCTTCCATAAGGTACAGTGACCCCGCAACAGCCATAAGGCCCTGCACTCAAGTTCTCAGGGAAATAGGGGTCACCATTTCTTCAACAAATAAATTGCAGAGGAAAAGGGTGGGAGAGTCTATAGATGAAGAGACTTCAGAGAAAAATTCCTCAAGTTAATTGGCCGTCAGGGAAACGCAAATGCAAGTCACAAGCAGATGCCACGCTAACCATCCACCAGAACGGCTTAAAAAAAGAAAAAAGGAAACAAAAGATCCAAGTGTGGGCGAGGGAGGAGGTTTTGTTGGTGAGAATATAGATCGGTACAGCCGCTCTGCAGAACTGTCTGTCTGTCTGTATCTGCGAGGAGTGCACATGTTTGTGTACCAAAGGGCACATGCTGGAGTGTTCACTCCAGTGCTCCAGCAGCAATTTGTAATTACCCCCGACTGGCAACTACCCACATATCCATTGCTAGCTGGATGGGTAAATAAACATGTGGTTCATACGAAGGTGCACCGCACAGCAAAGAGATGAACGTGTAAGTGCTCACAAGCGTAATTGTGAGAAGAAAGGTCACGAAAGAGGACAGATTATCCTGAACGTGTTATGATACGTTAGGGGGACCTCTTTTTAAAGTTTTCAGACCAACTCTTAATGACTGGAAATGGAATGTCTTCCGTGCTTGCAAATTCTCCCTTATTTCCTTTTTCACGGTTCTCAGAAGAGTGCCTGGCATGTGCTTTCAGGCTCCTATCTCTGGGGCTACTCATCTAATAATTGAGAGGGTGGGGTGCAAGAATGCAGGTCACCTTTCTTGGCGCTTCCCTCAGAGCAGCCCCCCTAGGCCACAGGAGGAGACAGCAGGACGGCCCACGTACCTGAAAATGCCAGCTTTCAACACGACGGTCTGTAAAGATGAAGTGCAGATTGACAGGGGACTACTGCACTTTTTGCAGAAGGCGCACACACCCATGGGTAGCTTGCGTTGCTTCCTAACATCCTACCCATAGTGCCCGCTTGGCCTGTATTAGACACAGCCTGTGGTATTGTGTTCACCTCTTGGGCAGCTCACTCAGAGCAGCTTTTCTATTAACAAAATGTGAGACAGCCGGGTGGGTCTGGCTTCCCAGCCAGGAGATGGTGTATTGATTGGTAGTGGGAGATGAGCTATCTTTGCAGTTGGTCCCTGTCCAGACAGAAAAAAGGACCTAACTGGGCATCTGAGATGACGTGGAAAGAAAATCAGAGCCTGCCATTCTCGTGGCAGGGTCGGCTTGTGCGTTCTCTCCAGTGTTTGCCTGGGAGGACGGTTCCCGGAGTCCCTTTCAGTATGGCTGGCACTGGCCCCTTCTCACACATCTAGTAGGGCATAATGGTTTGCCTTGATAAATTTAGGTTTTTATCCTCTAATCTGGGTTCCATCTCCCAGTAAGTATCCCCTGTCTCACCGAATGCACCGCAATCCAGGAACCTGGACTCAGCCTCTGTTCCCCTCTGGTCCCGTCCCAGTCTGCCCCACACTGTTGAGTCTCCCTCCTGAGCAGCGCCCCAGTCTGTTTCCTCCTCCATCCCCACTGCCGGTGACTGGCACCAAATCACTCTGAAAGCTCTCCCTCTCGGTCTTTTCTCTTCCTGATGCTCAGACATCTGTTGGAGTGTTTGCTCAAACTAGATCTGATGAGGGTTCCCATCGCCTCCGGGATGAAGACGAACACCCGAGCTTGTGCTGCCCTTCCTACCCGGCCCCATTCCCCCCCCCCCACCTTCCCACCTTGTCCCATTCGTCTCCCACCTTTCCCTCTGCCCCGTTCACCCCCCACCTTCCCACCTTGCCTCATTCATCCCCTACCTTTCCTTCTTCCCCATAGTGCTCATCCCCTTACAGGGTCCTGGAATACACCAGCTTTTTTACACCTCAGTACCTTTTCATGTGTTCTGTCTGAAATATTCTTTCTCATCTTAATCCAGACAGCAAGCCTTTCGTCCTGTAATGTTCAGCTTCTTCTGTAACCTCACCACTTCAACTTCTGCAAAAATTGCTTTCCTCTCAGTGCCGGCATTTGTACATGTCTCTGTCAGCATTTGTCACACTGGAATGAAATGATCTGCTTCCAGTCTGTCTCCCCTACTTGGCCAGGAGCTGAGGGAGGCAGGGGAGTCCGCCTCTATCCCTAGCCCCTCACAGGGCTTGACACCTGGGGGGCCCCCAACGTTTACTGTATACGTCAATGAAATTGTACTGGTCATAAGACTATTGCTTTCAATTCTGATATTCACAGCAGTGTTAAGAACCATTAATATTTTGAGATCCCTGTGAGAACAACCTAACTACCCTTTTAGTCTTGAGGATTATGGTATGTTTACACCTCTTCTCCTAGGATTACGAATTAGAAGTAACTGCCTTGATTTGACTTCTGAATCTTTTAGGAATTAGGGTATAAGTGGATCCAAAAATTAGGTCTTGACTTGGCGCTTGCCCTTCCTACATAATTAGTCTCCGTTTATACACTCAACATATAATAGACTTTCTCTGTCTTCCTCACAATGGTCCCATGAGGTAGGTGCTATCCCATTTTAAGAATAAGAAACTGAGGCTCAGAATGTTAAATACAGTAAGTCCCCTACATACGAACCTTCAAGTTACGTACCTTCCAGGTGCGAACTTTCAAAGATGCAAACGTGCGTTAGTGCGTGTCCAGTCAACATAAGTTAGTGCACGTGTCTGGGTTACGTTGTCGTGTGCGTGCATCCTCTCCAAGTGGTTGTGCTTTTGTGTACAACCACAAAAGCAGTACTGTATAGAGTACAGTAGTACAGTATCTTTATTTCAAGCCCAGGATGTCTGGAAGCAGGTGTAGAAGCAGCGGTATATAGCCAATTATGTTAGTTGGGTACCTAGGCTAACTTTGTTGGACTTACGAACAAATTGGACTTACGAACGTGCTCTCAGAGCGGAACCCGTTCGTTTGTGGGGGACTTACTGTAACCTTTCTGAGGACACTCAGCTAGGAAGGGTTAGGTTTGCGATTTGAGCTTAAGACCATCCAGACTCCATCGCCCCTGCCGTCCCCACCAGTCCAGTGATCTTCAAACTTTTTGCTCATGTAACCCCTCAAAGAATTTAGAAAAACTCTACGTCCCATCTCACATTTTAAATAGACATGTAAAATTTTTCATTTGGAATGTATATACTTGTCAAGCATATAAGTCCTGGCATGTTTTAAAAATTGACATTTTGAAATGAAACTGTTAACATCATTCTTTTAAATGTATCCAGTGAAATTTCGATAACGTAATGATTTCATCCTCTGTTTTATAGAATGATGAAAGAATAAGTTCTTTTAGCAATTAGGAATTTTTCATTTTTTCTTTTTCTCCTTGAACTTTTATTTCCATTCCACCTCCCCCACCGAGTCTTTTCCTAATATAATGTATTTTGTCATGAATTATTTTCTCACCCTTCTGGAACACATTTAGTATATAAGTTAAAATATTTTTAAAATTTCTCTGACTACAAGCAAGGGTCTCAATGAGATGAATGAGGAATGAATCCATGTCTTTGTAGATGGTTGTTACTTATTGCTAGAAGACAATATTCAGCATCAATTCTACTTTTCATTTTTACAGGTATAAGGAGTAAGAAACCTTATTTATATAAATAAGTAGATGGAATTGGAAGTTTTTCTTTAAGTAACTTTATACAATTCTTAGCACTCCCTCTGAATTTACGTGCTAAAAAATCCTACAGTGATCTTTCATCAAAAAATACTTTTAATTATCCATCCGCTTGCAGTACAATAAGGTCCTCTTCCCTTTCTTTGAAATCAAAGCATTGGAAATCCATCTGACTTGCAAAAGGCTTTGTATCCAGTCACTGGGGTCATTCACTTTCTCAGCCCCTACACAGTATTCTGAATCGTCCCCTTGTTTGGTGCCCTAGAAATGGGAGAAAGGCAATAAATAGTAAAAGAGAATGTCTTGCCCTCGGGCACATATTCACGCAAATCAGTTACAGGAAAAAGAACATACAGGAACTGAGTCTGGAAATTGATTTCCTTAGAATTATTCTGGCTGACTCTCAGGAAGGCTCTGTGTACCACCTGAGCTAGACGTACCCCGGTTTGAACTGCTCAACACCCGCCTGTGTTCTCTGGTTTGACTTCTCCTTGCCACTGTTCTGTAGGTCATTGCCGCTGAGGGAGAAATGAATGCATCCAGGGCTCTGAAAGAAGCCTCCATGGTCATCACCGAATCTCCTGCTGCCCTTCAGCTCCGGTACCTTCAGACACTGACCACCATTGCTGCTGAGAAAAACTCGACAATCGTCTTCCCTCTGCCCATAGATATGCTGCAAGGCATCATGGGGGCAAAACAGTGAGCCATGTAGGCCGATGCAGAGATGACCTCTTCCCTCCTAAGGATGAAGTGGGGACCAAACCAGCCTCTAACCCATAAGGAGGGAATAGGGTGGGGACCTTGACTTTCTTCCCTCCCTTCCTTTTTCCATATGTCGAGTGTGATGTTCTTAGAACGTGTAGTGCTCCTAGCCACAGATGAAGATTGTTAGCTTGTAAATAGTACGTGAGAGTGATGATTTATGTAAGATAATCTCTCACTCTAAAATACTTCAAAGTTCGTAGTTTTAGATTGTTATGCGATAGGTTAAATCTTCTTTCGAATCTCATTGAGTCATTCTGTGCCCTCTGTCAGCAGCCAGGCCAAAAGGAGGAAGGCAGACTATCATCCCAACCCGACACCCTGGCTGGACAAATGTTTTGCAGAGAACAGTGACCTCGGGCTACAACCAGCTTCTCTGGGCCACATGTGCCTTACTTCCGGGGAGTCTCAGCTAAGGAAATTTCCCTAACATCAGTTTACCTTCTAAACTCAAACTGCCCCACCCACACCCCCGATGCTGCAAAGTAATCCTTACTTAAGGGTAGACATGTCCTTGCCAGTACCTGTTAGCACTGGAGAAAAAGGGGAAGACCAAGGAAAATGATGACCCTAACCCTTGAAAGACTTCTAAATCCATTGCTGTAGACGTCCTTTTAAAATAACATGGGTGGTTTGTTTTTTTAACTTCTCTGAGCCCCTTTATGAGTAAATGATTCCTCTGTGGTCTTTCAAACCAGCTAAACACTTGTCACAAAAGTGCTTTTTTTCCTCACTTTTGCCTATTTTCATATATCAGGTTCTAAATAGTTTTGATTTTTTTAAATAAAATTTTCTCTAAGTTCTATAAGCCATTGTTTATATACCCATTTGAATAGCTTAAGGGACTAATACTTTAAAAAAATATATCTTCAGAAAACCATTATATTTTCCTGTCTGCATGCTATCGACTCGTGTACACTGTGAGCTATCTTGGTTACCATTCATTAAGTAGTAGAAGGAATTCATAGTCTCTCGGGCACACAATATCCAAGGAGCTTGGGAAGATGCTCTCAAGCTTAGCATATCTATATAGGTATAGATCCTTTTTATTTCCCTGGTGATTTTTTTTTTTCTGTCGTATATGGTGATGCTGAAGGAGGAAGTGGTCAGCCCTTCTGAACCACCACTGCTGTAATATTAAGAAGCATCTTCCGTTTCACAAATGCCTGTGAAGCCAAGTAGCCTGGCATTCTTCTATTGGTCTGGAAAGCCGCCTGGTGACATTTGTACCACTTCCTCTTTGAAGCTCTGAGTTCACCTAGAAAAGTCTAAGAATAGCAGCTTCCTTACCCAAAGCTGCCCTTCATATCTGTCCTTAGCTGGGTCACTCTGTCAAATTCCAGCCTACGAGAGTCCCCTCCTGACAGCCCATTTCTACGGTTATTTTACAAAACCTTGAACCACCGTGGATCCAGGTGCCTGGTAGAGTTCATTAGATATACAATATACAGAGCATTCTGGCTTGGAACTCAAGCTGCATTTATATTTTGAATTTTTAAATAATGATTTTGTCTCTTTTGTGAGGTGGCTCACCCTCGACCACTGAGGACCAGGAGACAACCACATATCCTGGCTGAAAATCTCTTGTCAGACTTAGAGGTTCAGTGCTTTCTGTTCCTTGAGTCTATCTCCAGATACCAAACAACCTTCGCTCTTCTGCCTTGTGGATTCATAGTCCAAAAGGTTGGAATTAAATTGCCTGGGAGTGAGGAGGCATAGAAGGAGCTCTAGGATGACAGTGTTAGTACGAGAGTTTTTTCCAGGTGGCCTCCCTTTCCAATGCTGTACATAATAAACTGCACTTTTACTCATTTTCTTTGGGTGAGAGTTTTCTTTGGGTGAGTCTCGTTCTGCCTGCATTTCGTGTATGTGGATTTCGTTTTTCAGAAGCGGCACATCAGTTCCTCCAGTCCTGGACTAGCCGCTTTGGCTTCTGTGTGCTTTTCCTGGGCCAGAGGAGGAGGAGAGGCCGTGGTCCATCTGCCGTCTCTCATGTCTTGGCTCCCTCTGGTGCACCTGCCTGCAGTTTCCCTGGGGAGTTTGAGATCACTGAATCCTTGGCTGGGCTCATTTCCCTTTGCCTTAATCCAAACAGGACAGGACCTTACTTCTTACTGTCACCCAGCTAATCACACTGGCATACCCCCTACTTAAAAAGAGAACTAGGGCTTCCCTGGTGGCGCAGTGGTTGAGAGTCAGCCTGCTGATGCGGGGGACACGGGTTCGTGGCCCGGTCCGGGAGGATGCCACGTGCCGTGGAGCAGCTGGGCCCGTGAGCCATGGCCGCTAAGCCTGCGCGTCCGGAGCCTGTGCTCCACAACGGGAGAGGCCACAACAGTGAGAGGCCCGCGTACCTCAAAAGATAAATAAATAAATAAAAGAGAAATAAATGATATAAAACTAATGGGTGTTACCTGCCATATCCAACCTTCAAAGAACCATCTTGAACTAATGGCTACCGCTTGTGGAGCACTAGGTACCTGGCCCTGTGCTCGAATACTTATACATACATTCTATCATTTCATCTTCAAAACAACTTGATGAGGGACTTCCCTGGTGGTCCAGTGATTAAGGCTTTGTCTTCCAATGCAAGGGGTGCAGATTCATTCCCTGGTCAGGGAGCTAAGAGCACATACCTTGGGGCCAAAAAACCAAAACATAAAACAGAAGCAATATTGTAACAAATTCAATAAAGACTTTAAAAATGGTCCACATCAAAAAAAAACTTAGAAAAAAGGACTTCCCTGGTAGCACAGTGGTTAAGAATCCACCTGCCAATGCCAGGGACAGGGGTTCGAGCCCTGGTCCGGGAAGACCCCACATGCTGCGGAGAAACTAAGCCCCTGCGCCACAGCTACTGAGCCTGTGCTCTAGAGCCCACGAGCCACAACTACTGAGCCCGCATGCCACAACTACTGAAGCCCACGCGCCTAGAGCCTGTCCTCCGCAACAAGAGAAACCACCATGATGAGAAGCCCGCACACCGCAACAAAGAGTAGCCCCCGCTCGCCACAACTAGAGAAAGCCCGCGCGCAGCAACGAAGACCCAATGCAGCCAAATAAATAAATAAAAATGTTTATAAAAGTAAAAAAACAGCTTGATTAGACATATTTTTAGCCATTTTATCGATGAGGACCCTGGGGCTCAAAGGTTAAAAGTTACCCAAAGTCACATGGGTAGTGAGGAGCTGACTTGGGATTTGAACGTGGATCTAACTCCAAAGACTCCTAAGTTGTCTGAATGTATCCTGGCGAGGCAGTGCCTGCCTCCTCCACTTTCATATACACACCACCACCCACAGTCTTTTTATATGTAAATCACTTTTCAAGACTGTCAAGTTTCATTTGACTCGTGAAACTTTGCATTCATACCCAAGCAGGCCTTAAACTCTAGTTTTGGGCCATCAGATCTAGGCTTCAGTCCAAATGAAGTAAGTAGATTGGGTGTTGGTAACCACAACATTGTTAGAACACACCGGCCCGAGTGGGAGGAAACCAGGGTTCCATGGATCTTTGAAGTTTCGTGGCCTTTTAAACTTTATTATCTCTGCGAGCTTCACCACGCTGGGCTTCACAAGGTTACTAGCTAGTAAATGGCGAACCACCTGTTTCCAAACTTCTTTTTAGCAGCAACCCCCTTTTTTCTTTTTCCAAAGGAAACTATAAAGCAAAAGATTTAAAATGCCTCTTATCAGGATAAATTCTTAAGTTCACATTTATAACATTTACTTAATGTCAATCGATGAGGCTGTTTTGAAAAAAATTAATGTTAATCAGAGTTACAAAAGGCAATTACAGCCTTAAATTAGGCTCTACATTCAATTTCAAGTGTCTGTGATATTTGTTACCACTTTAAAAATGGAATTTGAATCAAACATTTGTAAAATCACTGAAGCACCTCATAGAATTGTACAGATCCCAGTTTTTTTGTTTTTTAATAAATTTATTTATTTATTTTTGGCTGTGTTGGGTCTTCGTTTCTGTGTGAGGGCTTTCTCTAGTTGCGGCAAGCGGGGGCCACTGTTCATTGCAGTGCACGGGCCTCTCAGTGTCGCGGCCTCTCTTGTGGAGCACAGGCTCCAGACGCGCAGGCTCAGTAGTTGTGGCTCACGGGCCTAGTTGCTCCGCGGCACGTGGGGTCTTCCCAGACCAGGGCTCGAACCCGTGTCCCCTGCATTGGCAGGCAGACTCTCAACCACTGCGCCACCAGGGAAGCTCCCAGATCCCAGTTTTAAAATCACTGCTCTTGAGGCTTTTCCCACTACACCCTTGAACTTGTAAGGTGACCTCAGATAGGTCATACTCCTTTCTGAGCCTCATTTTCCTCACCTGTAAGATAAGAAGTTGAGTTCCACCTGTTTGGGTCTCAGACCTTTAGAGAAAGTGTTGGAAGCTATAAGCACAAATTTGTACACAACTTTAAGAGATGCACTGACCCCACCACCATGCCTGTCCAAAGACTAGAGAACCATTGGACTAAGATAGATGATCTTCAAGATCTTTCCTAATTTCAGCAGCTCTGGGCTCAGATCAGGCTGGGATTTGCCTAAAGGAGTCACACTTGTGAATAGGATGCAGCCCTTTTCAATCCACCCTATAGCCAGAGTTTGTTGACAAAGGAAATTGAAACAACTAACAGATTTCAGGAAGCTCTAGAAACTTAGTAACCATAATGGAGGCTGGGAATCTTCCCACAAAGATTCTGAAGAAAAAAAACAAGAAACAAAACAAAACAAAAGGCTGGAAATTAAGCCCTCTGGAAATTACTAGACGTCATAAAACTGTAAGGAACCATTACTGTTCATTATTACTTTTAGCATCTGACTCCAAAAAAGTCTCCCACAGAATGCCTGTCTACCCAGTGTCCATTTACCCACTTCCTCCTTCCTAGGAACCATGACTTTAGGTTTCTCCCCGTTAGAGCTCTTATCTCAGGGGAAGAGGAATCCAATCCCAGCTCCTGTCATGAATTTTACTGGCCTATTGATAATTCTATCCCCCAGCCCATGATTTGGTCAGGAATGGTCATGTAACCCCATACGGGCTCTTGAGATCTGAGGAGAGGTTTTCTATGGACTGGGGGATAGTTCCTCCTCCCTTTTCTGGGAGAACTTCTCGAAACAATCCTTTATCTTTTCCTTTGGGCGTTGCCATGCATGGGTGTGATAGACAGGATGCCTACAGGTATTTCACTACCAGAGCGGGAGTGGCAGAGCCAAGAGAATCAACAAGAAACCCAGACAGACCCAATGGGTTTAGTCAACCAAGATGGCCCCCTAAACTCTGCACTACCATTTATGAGAGCATATAAGTGTGCTTATGGTTTAATTTGATTTGAGTTGGTTTTCCACTGCTTACAGCCAAATATATCCTATCTGATCCACAGTGTAGTGGGTCTTTACCTCCATGGTTAGGCACTAAGTCCTGCTGTGGACTAGGCTCTTTGGTTTTACCAAATAATAATAATAACATTTTTGAGCATTTACTATGTGCCAGGTATTGTATTAAGCATAATCTCATAAAAGTCTTAGTTGGGTGGGCTCTGTTCTTATTCCCATTCTGCAGCTAAGGAAGCTACAAAGAATTGAAGTAAGATTACACTGCTGATTAGTGGTGTAGCTAGAATTTGAACCCAGGTCTGACTTCAACGCCCCACTTTCAATCCCTGTATTGTATCACCTCCAGTTAGGTACTATATGAATACAATATTACCATTTTGCAGGTGGGGAAGCTGAGGCTCACAGAAATTTTCTGTCCTATCCCTAGTGCCTTGCACACGGCCTGGCATAAATATATATCTGTTGAACTGAACTGTCCAAGATAGGATTCAGGATCCAAGCCCAGACCAACCTCTTTCCAAGAGACGCCCCCTGGGCACCTGTCATGGCATTTCACAATGACTTCTCCATTGTAGACGATGGAATCCAACGTCTCTCAAAAACCATTAGGAAGAGAAAAATATATGGTTGAAGTGATAGTGTTCCTGACTCATTATTTTGTCTTTGAGAGAAAAAAATATGGAGTCCAAGCAACTCCACTGCCTCAGACAACTTCCTTTCTCAGAGTAGGCAGACCTCTCTCTCTGAAGCCACAGACACTAATAAACTGAAATTGGCCAATAAACTGCCTTGAATGCCAATAAATGGAAATGCAGAATGCATGGCAGGTTCACCTGCCTTTGACCTTCCACAGCAAGCTGGCTCTGTCTAGACAAGCCTCCACTTTCCCCTAGTGAAGGCCCTACAAGCTCTAGGTGGTAAAGGCTGCCTTTGTTCCAGAACTTTGCATTTGTCAAGTTGATAGCTTTGACCATGAAAGTGGCCTTTTGGAGTAGAGGTAGGCATTACAAGATCAAGTTCAAACCCCTCAGCGTGGTATTTGAGGTCCTCTGTGAACTCTCTGCTTCCCCACCTTCTGCTCCAGCCCCCTGGGCTGCTGTCTGTCCCTGAGTACAACATTCTCCCTCAGAGCTCCATCTTTGTATAGCTCCATACCCTGCCTGAGATGACCTGACTCCCGACCACTCCATGTTTCACCTGGAAAATTCCTTCCCCACTACTCTCGTCACTTCCGCGATGAATCAGACTCTATTGAGGTAGGGCCCCTAGGGAATTTACGGTTTTAAAAACCCCCTGGGCAATTAGGGTGATCAGCCAGCTTTGGAAACAGCAGTGTAAACACACACACACCCATCCCACCACATAAACCCTCACACTGGTTTCTGTTCTTCCGCGGTCCTATGAACGAGTTTTCCCTCTGTAAGTTGATGGGGATGGGTGGGGGAGAGGCATAGAACAAAAAAGGGGAAAACGCGGAGAGAAAAGACCAGAAGGCTAGAGGGGAGGGAAGGGGATCTGTCTCCCAGCAGTTCGTTGGACTGGTTTGGGATCTCCATGGAGAAAAGGTTTAGAGACATAAGTTCATGGAGACGTCTAAGAGGAACTTCGTGACAAACGGAGCATCAGCGAAGAGTCAGGGTCTGGGGGACCAAGCGGGGCACAGAGGAAGTCCCTCTTCCACACCCCAAAGGCTGCAAATTTCGGGAGCATCCAGGAGCACCTCATGTCAGCAGAAACACTCGTGGGAACCAGAGGAAGCGAGGAAGATGCAGGCAGATGTTACAGGGTGTGGTACCTTGCCCACGTTCTCCTACAGGGAATGTAAGTGACTCAGGGGTCCAGCTGCTGGCTTTGAGCTCCTACCGACAGTGTTCCAAGGCCAGGCCTCCCAATGACTGAGTGTAGTGGGGAGATAAGACACACCCCACCCCTGAGAGACCTTCAAATCCTTTGTTGGATGATTTGACTTGGGCTCCAGAACATTTTAAATCAAACAAATATTTGTACACCAAGGTTCACAGCAGCATTATTCACAATAGCCAAAAGGTGGAAATGACCTGAGTGTCCATCGATGGACGAATGGATAAATAAAATGTGGCAAATACACACAATGGAATATTATTCAGCCACAAAAAGGAATGTGATTTTTACATGTGCTGTAAAATGTATGAATTTTGAAAACATTATGCTGAGTGAAATAAGGCAGACAGAGGACAAATGCATGATTCCACTTATACGAGGTACCTAGAATAGGCAAATTCATGAAGACAGAAAGTGAAATAAAGGTTGCCAGGGGCAGGGGGGAGGGGGGAATAGGAGTTATTGTTTAATGGGCACAGAGTTTATGTTGGAGATTATGAAAAAGGTTTGGGTATAGACAGTGGGGACGGCTACATAACACTGTAAATGTATTTAGCGCCACTGAATTGTACATTTACAAATGGTCAAAGTGATAAAATACTATGTTATGTATAGTTTACTACAATAAAAAATAATAACAAAAATGGGACTCTACATTAATTTTTTTTTTTTTTTTACTTTGGCTCAAGGACTCCCCAAAAGCTTTGCTGAAGCTTGCTGGACTGCACGGCCATCTATGATGCATCCACCCAACCCCTCTTCCTCCCTCCTTCACTTGAGGTCAGACTTGCACCTCAGTCTGATGGCTCTCCAGCCTCCTGGTTCCCTCCCAATTTCCTTCCACATAAGCATTTTACCCCCAGTACAATCTATACCCGTTTCACCTCACTGCTTCTCAGCGGACCATGATTCACACACGAGGTGAATGAAACTCACTCACTGGTTCACAGACACAAGCCATGCCTCCCCCTTCCCCTTCCCCGACTCGGGCCCTTCTCAGAACAATGACTAAGACAGATGAGCCACAGCAGGGTAACACACTTCAAAAAGCTTTTTATTGAATTCAATTATTTCCAAAAGCACAAATACTTGAGACAATTTTGCAAGCACCCTGAATTTTTGCAGGGCTGTTTTTGGCTACTGTAAAAAAGCAAACAAACAAACAAAACAACCACCACACACACACACACCAGAGTGGCCCTGCTCGCTGTAAGGTCTCCTTGCGGGATGGACAGTTCTGAAAGGCACTGACCAGTAACAGGGTGGGGCCTTCCTCAGGCAGCCAGCTCAGCTAGGGCCCTGTCCAAGGGATCCATAGACCAATAGCTGTCATCCCAGCCAAGGAACCAGCCCACGAAGGAGGGAGGCTCAAAGCCTTGCTTCACCATGGTGATAGGGGTCCGCCTATCACGATTAGCTGGGTCTGTCTCGATGTACCGCTTAGCTGCAGACACATAGGCAGGAGAAGAATCCTTAGGGTCTCCCTCGCCAAGGAGACATGGTTCCCTGCCTAAGATGGTTTTTGGTCCCACTGTTCCCAAGGCCCAACCCCGCACTGGACACCACCATCCCTTAAAGGCAATGACACCCACGTGACTCCTCCACCGCCCTGCCCAGGAACACGGGAGGGAACGGGGGTCACAGTTTAACCTCCAGCTTCACGAAGCTTAGGTCATTTTTCTCTAGCCGTCCCCTACTGGAAGATATCAAAGAACCAGCTTTTGGGTTTCCAGCTCCCAAATCAGATCTGCTCAGCTACCAGGGATCTGCTTTCCCACATCTAAATCCTGACAAGTTTGGTCCTTGGGCATTCTGGGAATCTGAAGCAGCTCCTAGCTGCTGCTTCCTTTTGGTGGGACCTAAGGCTTCTGCAGAAAGTGAGCTGTTCTTTCACCACCCCAGGGAGGGCTCACCGGGGGCTGACCACGGATGTGAAAGTCCCCACCTCCATCGTCACAAACGCCCAGACCCGCAGAGGAAGCTGCTTCCACCCCACCGCACGACACAGACCCACAGGCACCCTTGGGTCCTCACCAGAGGTCAAGGCTTCCGTCTTTTCCTCTTCTTGAGAATCCTTTCCAACCCAGACAAAGACCTGGAAGAGAGGCGCGAGATGAAATGGCGTGAGGCGTGCTGACTCTATGCGCTCCTGGAGGAAGCGCGGCAGGTTCCAGGTGTGGACCAGACACCCCCTCCGCTGACAGAGCCCGCGGACCGGGACTCCAAGGATTTGGAACAGAGACGGCAAACTGGTGACCTCCAACCTGCTCTGTAGGCCCACCACCCTCTAGGGGGTGGTCTGCTTTTAGACAAACTGAGTGACTAGCGGATTACATTCAATCCAGACTTCCAACTTCCCTTGCAAACGGGGAGGATCTGGCAGCTTCACCCGCACGTGGATGACGAAGCTGAGTAGCAGCTGCCCCTCTCAATGGGAAGTTCCAGTTTGCCTCAGACTCCACCATGCCTTCGTGTCTCCCCAGCTCAGCCTGCTTCACTCACTAACAGGTGCCGTCAGCCACTGAGGTTGAGACCCCTCTCTAGCAGTTCAGGAATGACCCTTTTCCGGGCATTTGCTTGTTCAACAAATGAGCAGCCTAACATATGCTCACTGGTTTCTTCACCCAACGAATATGCATTGAGTCTGCTATGTGCCAGTCTCCATGTGTCTGAGCCAACATGGTCTAAGGCTTGGAATAAAAACAGCTCACCGCCACTACCACCACTACCGCCATCTTGAATCTTATGACAAGCTTGTTACACCAAAAAACCTATCCAGCTGATTTTTATTTATTTTGATGTGTATCTAAAATATCTTAAAGAGCATGTCATTGATAAGATGGTATCAGACAATAAAATGCCAGACTTCCTTGCCCTCACTTATTTACAAATGTGTTCCCTACTGCAGTACATCGGCCCCTAACACCAGGTATTGTGACTACTGCTCATCACAGGACTCCCAGCATCACAGCATTTTGCCTGGAAGACAGTGGTGCTTCAAAAATGTTGGCTGAGTGAGTGAATAAACAGATGAACGTACAGATTAAGTAGTAAATGGAACAAAGCTGCCAGCAGCTGAACGGCTAAACTGCAAACCTTTTGGTACTGATCCTCCAACTGGGGAGCCCAAGAAACAGCCCTGCGGGTCGAGGGGAGTCTTACACCTGCATGGCTGCTATCTCTAACCCTGACAACTCTGGGAGAAGCCAGCTTGATAGGAGGGGTTATGGACGGCCACCCCCACGAGAATGCAAGCCCCGTGGGGACAGGGAAATGTCTACTTCTAGGTGACACCCCGGACAGTTTATGCCTGCATGTGACATGCTGCAAAGTTCAACTTTCTTTACCAACAGATTTAAAGGAAGAGTTCACGCTCCCCTAAGGCCTGGGAAATAACGCTGGTCGTCTGGTTTGCATTTATATGGTGCTTTGCAGTTGGCAGGGAGATTTTATCTACCTCTCATCTGTTTGGATTATGCAAGGTAGGTACCACCATGCCCATTCTGCAGATGAGAAAATGGAGGCTCAGAAAGGGAAAGTGGCTTGCAGCACTGTGCTTCACCCACCTGGTCCCAGATGTCCAGAAGCATGACGTCATCGGTAGCCAGGTCTTCCTGCATGAGCTCGCCAGGGACCTCTTCGATCTGGGAAGGAATGGAAGAGGTTAATAACAGCGCACCAGCAAGCCGCTTCCCCCCGTAGGCCTGCTCTATCTGCCCCCTTGAGTGAGATGCAGAGCTGGCTCCAACCCGCATGGGTCTATGCTGGTCTGTCAGAAGGGTACACTCCCTGCCCCTGCTGCGGCTGCAACAGCTCCGCTCCCTGGAACACACCTCCCAAGGGGCAAGCAGAGGGAGCGCCCTCCGCCCTCCGCTGGGACTCACCACAAAACGTCCGATCTTGTTGGAGCAGGCGAAGAGGCGAGGAGGGTGGGCATCCATCTTCTTGTCCTTCAGCCGTGGGGACGTGCGGTAGGCGGCCTTCCCACCCAGGGCCTCCCAGAAGCTGTCTGTGAGGGGAGGCCACACCAGTTACCAACTGACCCCACCCTCCCCCCTCCAGCACTTCTCTTTAGACCCTGGGACAAGCCCTGCCCTAGCACAACCAACTGCTCTCAATCCGCAGCCTGCATCTTAAAATCCCAGGGCGCCAAAGGAGGAAGGGGCCTGAGGGATTCGACGGTGATGAAACGGAGGCCCAGAGAGGGAAGACTTGGCAGTGGACACACAGCCAGGACTACTTCTTGTTTGAGACTGACGACAGCACCGCGGGATGGGGATGATTATCCCCGCTCAACATGTGAGGCGGCTGAGGCTCAGAGAGGTTAAGCAACTCACCCAACATCACACAGCTAGTATGCTGTAAAGCCACCTTACCTGACGCCACGTATCATTTCCACTATACCTGCTCTGTCCACATGTGCTATTCAAATTTAATGCATTTTCCCACCAGTCACATTTAAATATTCATTAGCCTAAACATGTGACTAGTGGCCACCAAATTGGACCTGGGAGACATAGAACATGTCCATTCTCTCAGAAGGTTCCAGTGGACTGTGCTGCTCTAGACAGAACTACTCTTCCCCATTTCTGCTAAGCATCAAGCAGGAGGGATTGGGCTTAAAAGTAAGAATGGAAAGACCTAGGGTTGGCATAACAAAGGTGTTCCTGACCCATGCTCTGGAAACAAAGCAGGCTTGTGGCATTGTGACCCCTCTTCCAGCTGACTTCCCCACCTGCCCCAGCCCACACTGAGCTCTCCTTTCTCTAACTCCTGGACGCCTCCCTCTCACTGACCATAGCCCTCATTTTCATCTAACTCACTTTTTTTTTTTTTTTGGGCAGCGCCGTGGCATGCGGGATCTTAGTTCCCCGACCAGGAATTGAACCCGTGCCCCTGTGGTGAAAGCGCAGAGTCCTAACCACTGGACCGCCAGGGAATTCCCTAACTCACTTTTATTAACGCACATTAGGGGACAGGTGCTCAGGAGACGGGGGAGGATATAGAAACCCCCAAGCAGACAGAAGGGAGGGAAACATAACAGCTGCATCCCCAGAAGCAGCAGAGGCCCCTCTGCCCGTTGTTCCTACCTGGCTCGCTGCCTTCTGCCACTTGCACAGGTTGGGCCCGAAGCACCTGGAGCAGCTCCTGGGCCCCGGTCTTCTCTGCCTGGCTGGCTCCTGTACCCACCCACAGGTAGGCGGCTGAGGGGGTTTTCAGGACAAAGGCATCGTTGGAGTTCAGCACGCCAGCCTTGGGGATCACCTGGGAGGGCAGTCCTCGATTAATCAGGAACCAGATAAAATGTCCTCAGCCCCCTCCTCGTAGCCCAGGAGACGCTGCAGCAGGACCAGCTCTTAGGTGAGGTCACAGACTTTGGGCACTGAGGGCCTTAGTTGACTCCCATGAGTCATTAGTGCACTGTGGCTAGCCAAGGAGATTCTAGAAATCTGGGCTGCATTAACAGAAGTTGGGCACCCAGAACAAAGAAGGTGATAATCCCATTCTCCTCTAGGCTGCTCAGTAGGATTATGTTCAGATCTGCACCTTCCACCATGAAAGGGAGAGCAGCCAACTGGAATGTAATGAAGAACAATGTCCAGATTGTGAAGAATGGACTGCCTGTGAGGTAGTGAGCTGCCCGTTATGGAAGGTATGCAAGGGGCAATGGGCATTTCTTGAAACAAATCTAAGACATACAATCTTGCTGCCAGGGCAGGAAGGTACAAAAAGCTACTTCTTAACCCCTCAGCCAAACCCACCCAATCCCGTGCCCGGAGATCTCCCCATCAAGCCTGGGAGGTTTCAGAGAGGCCAATCCTGCCTGGGGTCCAGGGCCTGGGCATTACCTCAACAGCTCGGGTGGCTCCAGAACTGCTGGCCCGGACCTGGAAGAGGCGGGTACTGGCAGGAGCTGTCTGGCCACCCTCGCGGGAGGTGCCACCCCTGTAGACGATCATGGGTTTCCCGCCAAACAGGCTCATGAGGTGAGCAGGCTCCTTGCCTTGGACCACACGGCTCTGGGAGGGAGACAGGAGAGCAAGTCAGGAGAGGGGTGGGAACGTCAGTCCTGTACGACACCAGGCTCACCGCCACCCCCTGCAGCCAGCACAGCCTGGGCTCACCCCTCAAATAAGGCCGTCGCACTTGGGTCTGTGCGCGGGTGGTGCCTGACCCTACAGCACACAGGGCTGGCAGGGGAACAGGAGTTCCAGGAAGGCCGGACACAGCACTATTGCCTGAGGCCCCCCGGGCACTGCTTCGGCCGCTCCCCTCCCACGAGGCCCTGCCTTGCTGAGCCTGAGTCTAGTCCAAGAACCAAGAGAGCCCACGTTTGCAAATATTCCCTTAAATGGAAGCACAGGGACTGTTCGTGCACTTTCTTCCAGGATGGTGATGTCAGCCTCAGGCATGAAAGCTGGCAGAGTGGTGAGAATAGAGCCTTCCAGATCTGGAGAGACCCCTCCTGCACAGCCAGTGCACCCCACAAGCAGACTGCAGTCAAGGGCTTAGTGGTGGGAGGGAGAGGGCAAGGACGTCTAAGATATATCACATCTGCTTCTGCCCCGTGTGCCCATTTCATTTCGGATCCCAGTTGTGACCCTGGCTAGCTGAATCTAGAAGACAATCGCACGTGTGGGCCGGGGGTATTGGAGTCACTTCCCAACGTGCGCCACCACTGCTGGGTCAGAGCTCAGAGCCAAGCTCCGCCCTGACAGCGAGAATTCAGGCACGGGCCTCAACCTCTCAGTTTCTTCCTCTGTGAAATGGGGCCAAGAATGCTACTCCTAAGGCTGATGTTGGGATGAGCTGAGGCAGTAATCGTCCCACTCGGCACCCGGCACCCAGCCTCCAGGACCCGGTCAAAGTTCAAGGCACCAACCCCAAATCTGAATCCAGAGCCCTGCTCATTCCAAGGGTAGGATAGAGAAAGGAGGATTCTGTCTCCTTCTCCCATGTCTTCCCCCACCTGCTGCCCTCCAGGGCCCAACACTGTAGCCAGAGCAACCTTTTAAACTCATGAATCCCTTCACATTACATGTACCATGTTAGCAACGTCCCCTTGTTCTCAGGGTCAAGGTCAACATCCTCACGGTGGCTTCTGGGTGGTCTGGTCCCTCTGATCACCTCCCCAGGCTCCTATCGTGGCACCCTCCCCTCGCTTTAATAACCAGTGCCCCCTCCCACCTCAGGGCCTTTACATGTACCCTTCCCTCTACCTGGAATATGCCTGGCTCACTCCTACTCAACCATTGGGTCCCAGCTGAAAAACCCCTCCCTGGATGGGGGCCCTGTCTACTCCAATTAGCTCCTACTTGGGATGTATGTGTCCTTACACTAAACACACCTGTACAAGGGGTCTATTATGGGCCAGCATGGCTCTAAATGCTTTACAAATGTGAACTCTTCATCCTCACAGCAATCCTGTGAGATAGGTACTGTTATTAACCCCAATTTGAGAACACAGAGGCTAAGTGACCTGTCCGAGGCTGCCCAGAGGTGAAGACTAGATTTAAACCCAAGCAGGCTAGCTCCATGTCCATCCTCTGAACTAAACCCCCACACTGCCTCTCCTGCTCCTCTGGTGTCTTATCATTTTCACTCACTGCACACGTCGTTATGTGTGATTGTCCAACCTTTGCCTTCATGTCTGCTGAACATCTTTCTCCCCCCTAGACTGTAAACCACATCACAGCAGTTCAGGGCAGGGCAGGGGTGGGATCTGTGGGTTCATGGCTGCAGATGCAGTGTCAGAGCCCTGCATAAATGTTCGCTGAAAGGATGGATGGATGAATGGAATGATGGACAGTCAGATAGATGAGTGGACAGATGGACAGGGCCCAGGGTGTGGCCCCGAGGGACAATGGGCTCACCTGGACAGGGGTACCTCCCAGCTCCTCATCCAGCTGGGCAGTCAGGATGGCAGATGCGGCGACCTCATCCTGGGTGGACTGGGCACCCTGCCTGGAAGGGAAGTGATACTCAGCACTGAGGTTTGCAAAGAGCCCCGAGTCTCTCCTTCACCCTGGGCCTGAGAAACCCACAAATCCCCAGATTACAGGTAATGAAACTGAGACACAGAGAGGAAAAGGGGTTCTCGCAAAAGCAACCAGTGCCAGGAACCAGACCAACATGCCACATCCCCCAGCTCAGCATCTCACCTCTTATAGAGATCTGACCACAACCAACAGACTTCCTCATCCTAAATCTGCCCTGCAGGGATATTTACAGTGGGTGGCTTTCTGCCCCACCTCTTCCTATGACTGTCTAAATTTCTCATAACCAACATGTGTTATCTGTATAAGCAAACAATCTGACAAATCAACGTGCTGATGCAGCTATTAAGAAAAAAAAAAAAGGCTTCTCGTGAATTTTGTAGCGTGTGTGTATTACCGTGTCCAAAAAAATTTCTTTCAAGCTGCTTTTAAAAGTCTCAGGTTGTCATCGTTAATCATTAGAGAAATGCAAATCAAAACTACAATGAGATATCATCTCACACCAGTAAGAATGGCCATCCTCAAAAAATCTACAAACAATAAATGCTGGAGAGGGTGTGGAGAAAAGGGAACCCTCTAGCACTGTTGGTGGGAATGTAAATTGATACAGCCACTATGGAGAACAGTATGGAGGTTCCTTAAAAAACTAAAAATAGAACTACCATACGACCCAGCAATCCCGCTACTGGGCAAATACCCTGAGAAAACCATAATTCAAAAAGAGTCATGTACCAAAATGTTCATTGCAGCTCTATTTACAATAGCCAGGACATGGAAGCAACCTAAGTGTCCCTCATTGGATGAATGGATAAAGAAGATGTGGCACATATATACAATGGAATCAGCCATAAAAAGAAATGAAATTGAGATATTTGTAGTGAGGTGGATGGACCTAGAGTCTGTCCATACGGAGTGAAGTAAGTCAGAAAGAGAAAAACAAATACCGTATGCTAACACATATATATGGAATCTAAGAAAAAAAAAAAAAAGGTCATGAAGAACCTAGGGGTAAGATGGGAATAAAGACACAGACCTACTAGAGAATGGACTTGAGGATATGGGGAGGGGGAAGGGTAAGCTGTGACAAAGTGAGAGAGTGGCATGGACATATATACACTACCAAACGTAAAATAGATAGCTAGTGGGAAGCAGCCGCATATCACAGGGAGATCAGCTCGGTGGTTTGTGACCACCTAGAGGGGTGGGATAGGGAGGGTGGGAGGGAGGGAGACGCAAGAGGGAAGAGATATGGGAACATATGTATATGTATAACTGGTTCACTTTGTTATAAAGCAGAAACTAACACACCATTGTAAAGCAATTATACTGCAATAAAGATGTTAAAAAAAAAATCTGAGGTTGTCAAATTGAGAGGCATTCTACAGAATAAGACTAGTGCTCTTCCAAAGTATCAAGGTTGTGAAAGAAGAGTAAAGCCTGAGGGCTTCCCTGCTTCCCTGGTGGCGCAGTGGTTAAGAATCCGCCTGCCAATGCAGGGGACACGGGTTCGAGCCCTGGTCCAGGAAGATCCCACATGCCGCGGAGTAACTAAGCCCGTGCGCCACAACTACTGAAGCCCGCGTGCCACAACTACTGAAGCCTGTGCGCCACAACTACTGAAGCCCGTGCGCCTAGAGCCCGTGCTCCGCAACAAGAGAAGCCACTGCAATGAGAAGCCCGTGTACCGCAATGAAGAGTAGCCCCCGCTTGTCACAACTAGAGAAAGCCTGCGTGCAGCAACGAAGACCCAATGCAGCCAAAAATAGATAAATAAAATAAATAAACTTATTAAAAAAAAAACAGTAAAGACTGAGGAACTGTCACAGATTAAAGACATGATTAAATGTCACTAAGGAGACGTTATGACTAAATGGCATGTGAGATCCTGGGTTAGATCTTAGACCAGAAAAAGGATATTAGTGGGAGAACTGGTGAGATTCAAGTAAGGTCTATAGATTAGTAAATAGTATTGCAACAATGTTAATTTCCCGGTTTTGAAACTTGAACTATGGTTAAGACATGATCATAGAGGGAGCTGTGTAATGGGTATATGGGAACTGTCTGTAGTATTTTTGCAACTTTTCAGCAAGTCATTTCAAAATAAAAAGTTTTAAAAAAAAGAAACCCAACCGTCAATCTTCAAAAAGCTTGAGACTGCATATAAGAGAAACGAAATGAAAAAAGAAAACTACTATACTGAGATACCATTTCATAAACTATAAGGTTGACAAACAGCAAAAGTTTGATAACACAGTCCACTGGTGAGGCCGTGGGGAAACAGACACTCTCATTTGTTGCGGGTGAGAATGCAAATACTACAAACTCCACCTACGGAAACTGGGTGCTATCTATCAAAATGACAAGTGCATTTACTGTTTGACCCAGCAATCCCACTTCTGGGAACTTGCTGCAAAGATATTTCTCTACACATTCAAACTGATGTTTGTTTAAGGTTACTAATCACAGCAATGCTTCTAATAGCAAAAGTCTGGAATCAACCCAAGTACGCAACAGCAGGGAATTTGTTAAATAAACTACAGGATAGCCACGTGATGGAATATTATGCAGCTGTAAAAAGGAGTGGGGAAGTTCTCTATGTACTGACAGAGACTAAGCTCCAGGAAGTATTAAGTGAAAAAAAGCAAAGTGCAGGATAAAATACATAGTTTGCTAGCTTTTGTGAGGAAGGAAAAGAACTAGGAATATAGGGTGAGATTTTCTTATATTTGCATCAAAAATTACTGGAAGAGTATACAAGAAACTAATGAAAGTGGGCATCCATGGAGGGGTGGGGGTCGTAGAGCAAGGTGGGGAGGGACAGAATGGGGACAAGCTTTCTCAATACATGCGTTTTTATTCTGTTTCGATCCTTGACTTGTGAATGTATTATCTATTTTTAAAGAATTAAAAATAATTTTTAATTAGAAAAGGTGGGAGGATGAACAGTACTTAGAGTGGGATTGTGGGAGAGATTTTCTGTTTGTTTGTTTCTCCCTAGTCCCCATGTCTCCTACAATGGACACGTAATGCTTTTATGAGAATAGTTTAAAATTTGTTTAGAGAAAAAAGACAAGAGGTGTTGCCCTGTGGACGAGAGCCTTTCCCAGTGGATGGTGGCTGCCCCGGCTCAGGTCCACACACTCGCAGGCTTCCCTCAGCCCTGTTCACATCCCTCCTTGCTGCCATGCTCACCCCACAGCACAGGGCCCCAGACCCTCACCAGTTGTAGATGATCTGTCCCTGACGAACGCCATGACGGTAGTTGTACAGAATGATGTAGCTGTCACCACCGTAGAACTGTCCATACGTGGCGGGGTCCACGGGCACTTTGTTGGAGCCTTCAATTCTCCAGATCTACCAGAGCAAAGCTGGGCTCAGACACAGTGCAGCACCCCCAGTCCCCAACTCAGACCAGTTGAGAGACCACACAGTGGGTGGGTAGTGGTTACAAAACACGACCGCACTCGGACTCAGACTAAAGTGAAATAATCTGCCCAAATCACACAGCCACTAGGATTCAAACCCATGTTTCCTGCTCCGGATCCTTATACTGCGCCCCTGCCCCACCCTGTACTTCCTCCTTGTGGAAATCAGCACAGGGATGGGTAGCCGCATGATAGCATACTGGACCTGCATGATAGTATTTGCAAAATGGGTTTAGTGGGTGTTACACAGTATAACACAGGCTAAGGGTACAAATCAACGAATGACCTGGATCCAAATCAGGATCCACCCCCTTAGAGGCTGTGCAGCCTTGACAACTTGCTCACTGTCTATGAGCCTCAGTATGAGACTAATAAAGGATGTTGGTCTATTCATGAAAGTCTAGCACAGTGCCTGGCACAGGGTAATGGCTCTACAGGGGGCAGCTACTCTTAATTATTAGAACTATTATTATTTTATTATTAATGTTGCCATTATCTGTATCATTATTAAGTTGTCTGAATTTTATAGATCACCTGCAGAGGCAGGGCCATCACTAAGTGACCTCAGAATGACACCTGCTGGCAGATCTCTTTGCAGAGCTCCGGAAACACGGTGTCAAAGTGGTCACAAAGCCCTGCAGCGCCACCTGGTGGTGCTGCAAGTCCCGGGAAACAATCTCCGGACTTTGAAAATTCTCGAAGGTGATGGAGTGGGCTAAGCCTCATTTTACAGGTGAGGAAAGTGAGGTTCAAAAAGGTTAAGTAACTTGCCCGAGGTCACACAGCTGAGCTGCCAGGGCTCTTTCCACACTGCCCTATCCTGATCATTTTCATTGCATCCTCCCCTCCCACTGAAGTAATGAATGAGTGATGAATGAAAAATAATAACACCAATGACAAAAATAATAATAAATAAAAATTAACACTTTTGCTATTTCTATTATGTAGGATGGAATCAGTGTTTGCCTGAAGCAGATTCTACTTCATAAACATCTCTGAATTCCACCCCCCCCACTTCTCCATCTTCACTGTGACCTTTCTGATCTCAAGGTCATTATCTCTTCCCTAGACTATTATAACCTCCTCATGAGGTCTCTACCGTCATTATCCTGTCTCTAAATTCATTTTCATAGTGAGTTTAGGAAGCACAGAACTGAGCCTGTCACATTTCTGCCTTTAAAAAAAAGAAAAAGAAAAAAAGCCCTCACTAGCACCTAATGGTTACAGGATCAAGTCCACACCCCTGGACATGGAACTCAAGGCCCCTCCTTGAGGATGCCATCAGCAGCAGGCTCCCAGGACAGCTCCCTGCCTGGAATACCTACTCTTCTTCTCTGGCAGCAAACTCCTACTCATACTCTGAGGCCCAACCAAAAGGTCCCCACCTCTGTGAAGACTGCCCCAACCACCCACCTTCACTTCCCTTCCTGTGTTCCCATAATCCCTGTGCACCTCCCATCTCCCACTGACCACACAGGTCTGAGCAACCAGCTGTGGCTGTGGTCACCTCCCTTCCCAGACCAGGTACTCTTCATGGGCAGGGTGGGGTCTCAGACACTTGGCATGGAGTCTGGAAGACAGTAGGTGCTTAGGGTATGTTGGTTGCAATAATCCAGCAAGACAAAATAATTCCATCCACCAAAAACTGTGGTCAAAATCTCTTAGAGAAACGTCTTCAGAGGAGCAGGAGGCAGTGGGTGGGCCAGAGGTGCCAGGGAGGGAGCAAGGAAGGGGCCTGGACACACCCACCCCAGCCCCCCAGGTACCTGTTTCTGGCCTGTGCCATTGTCATCCATGCCGTGCTGGGCGGCCATTGCAGTGGAGGTGTGCAGGGTGGCAGCGTCGAAGGGCACGCGCTCTATGTTGGCGATGTGGCTGGAGAGATAGGTCAGGCCCAGGCCATCCGTCTGGTCTAGGTCGCGCCAGTTCTTGAAGAACTGTTTGAACAGTGGGGTCTCGCCACCCTCAGGAAGGACGGAGACCTGGAAGGGGAGGGGGGAGAGCAGGACATGCTGGCTTGGGGTCCCCCTGAGGACAGGGGCCACCCAGCAGGGGTCCTCAAGGGAGCCTCAGACACCCAGTCCACACTGAGGTGGGATACCCACCCAAAATGGACCCATTCTCACTGTCCTACCTGGCTCCAAGACTCACCTGGGTCTGCTTGGGGTAGTCCATCTTGGAGATGAAGTCGGAGGCCGTTTTGAGGGCAGCCTTCCTCTCCTCCGTGTTGGCCTGCCTGCCTGTCAGCAGAGGGAGGGTAAGGGGCCGGGGGTCAGTGTTGTGCCCCCACATCCAATGGTCCAGGGAAAGCAGAAGGCCAACCTCCCTCCCTCCTCTTCCTAGACTGTGGACAGCCAAGGCCAGAGAACTCAGAGCTGATCACACCATGAGCTCTCGGGGGGCCAGCTGGGGGTCCTGCCTGATGATGGCAAGCACACCGACAACTGTGGCCCATTTACTGAGCTCAGAACTATACAAAAATGATGGCATTTAATCCACACAACAACCTTATGGGATAAAGATCATTATCTTGTCCTCATTTACATATAAGGAAACCAGGGTCTTAGAGAGGTGAAGTGACTTGACCAAGGCCACTCAGCCAGTAGGAAAGTTGCAACTCAGACCCTCAGGCCCCCCTCCTCTTCCCTAGACTCATGAGCCAAATTCCTGCAAGGCTGCTGGAGCTCCCACTCGAGGTCCTGTTCAAGCCCTTCCCCTGTCCCCAATACCTTTCCAGACAAAGATTTTCCCATCTTTGCCATGGTCCAGGATGAAGCAGTCCTCGGACTTCAAGGCCCCCTGGGCGAAGGGGTTCTCATCAGCCACGAGGGAGACCGACATGGTGCCCGCACCATTGGAGACCTGGGAGGACAAGGGAAAGGCAGCCCAGCCCATCAGTGACCTCCACCACTTCAGCCTAACCATGGGCGCCCCCAAGACCACACGTGGGGAGACCCTCGTCTCACCCCCACCCCCAAACGACACTGCAGGGTAACATGAGGACTTGTGCCCTCAAGCCCTGAGGCTCATTCAGGATTTCTTTGTCTTTTTCCACTATGTCACAACCACATCTGCGACCTACACACAGGTGTAGCATGGAAACTGCACACGGAAAGGCAAGGGGGAGGATCCAATGCAGGAATGCAGGTGGCATAGGAAAAGAACTGTATAGTTGGTGAAAAGATATTCAACCTCATCAGTTAAAAAAAAAAAAGGAAATAAAGAAGAAAAAGAAAAAGATCTAAATGCAGTGTAGGATTCTGGATTGGAACCTGGAATGAAAAATTGGGGAAAACTGAATAAAGTCTGCAGTTTAGTTAGTAGTATTGAACTGATGTTTCTTAGTTTTGACAAATGTACCTGGTTATCTTAAGATGTTCAGGAGAAGCTGGGTGAAGGGTATACGGGAACCCTCTGTACTATCTTTGCAATATTTCTGTAAACCTAAAAATTATTCTAAAATAAAAGTTCATTGAATTTTTTTTTAAGTGTACCATACTCGTCAAAATTCAAAAGATTGACGATACCCACGGGCTTCCGTGGTGGCGCAGTGGTTGAGAGTCCGCCTGCCGATGCAGGGGACGCGGGTTCGTGCCCTGGTCCGGGAAGATTCCACATGCCGCGGAGAGGCTGGGCCCGTGAGCCATGGCTGCTGAGCCTGCGCGTCCGGAGCCTGTGCTCCGCAACGGGAGAGGCCACAACAGTGAGAGGCCCGCATACCGCAAAAAAAAAAAAATAAATAAATAAAAAAATAAAGATCGATAATACCCAGCGTTGAAAACACTCTGGGTGAACAGGCACTTTCAAACCCGTGATGAAGGTAACTAGGGAGCCCTTCTAGAATGCATTTTAGTAATACATATCAGAACTCTAAAAAATAAGTGCTCCACATTTATTGAAAACTTACTATGTGCCAGGCACTGTTCTAAGCAATTTATGTAATTTATATAATTTAATCACTTCTACAATTATACAACTCCTTTAATCCTTAAAACAACCCTGTGGTAGTCCTAGTAGTATCCCCATTTTATTCACAAGGAAACCAAGGCACAGAGAGATTAAGTAATCTGCACAGCTAGAAAGTACCAGACCTGGGATTCGAACCCAGGTAGTCTGACTCCAGAACCGGTAATTTTTTTTTTTTGGCCACATCCTGAGGCTTGCAGGATCTCAGTTCCCGGACCCGGGATTGAACCACAGCAGTGAGAGCCCAGAATCCTAACAACTAGGCCACCAGAGGACTCCCAAGAACCAGTATTTTCAATCACTGACTCTTTATTCAGCCTATGACCCAGCAATCCATGTCTGGGAAACTCGCCTAATGCCACACTTCGCCCAAGTGCACAAAGAGGGACTGTCTGCAATCAGAAAAGGTGGAAACATTCTAATGTCCATCAAATAGGGATCTGCTGAGATTCCTACATTCCTAAAATAGAATACTACACAGCCGTTATAAAGGACCATGTTACAGATATTCCTGACCACGTCAAGTGGAAAAAAGAAGGCCACAGAAAAGCATGAATCGTTTGGATCCATGAATATCAAACAGAGATGGAAAAATATATGTAACTAGACACAGAAAGCTGTATCTGGAGATTTCTTTACCAAAAGGGTAACCATGTAACCATGGTAACCCATGGAGAGGAGAGGAGGCGAGGTTGACTTTTGTTTTTGAGTGTCGTTACTTTTGTAATTAAAACCCATTTTTAAAACAGTACTGGCTACCTTAAACTAGTGAAATTGCACTGACTCGTATTTTCTTCTTATGCTCCTGAGAACTGCTCAGTACTGTTATTTACAACGCGTATGTGTTACTTTAGTATCAGAGTAAATGTCAATAATGTGGTTTTTCTGTGGTCGTGATGAGAATCTTCACCTCATGTTGTTGTTATTTTACCACAAACAAGCCTAGGGCACAACATGGGTGTCACAGGCCCAGAGGCCAGAGTTCCCTGGCTCAGAATCAGCCTCAATTCACTTTTTTTAAATCACAAGAAGGCAAATTCCCTGGCGGTCCAGTGGTTAGGACTCCGTGCTTTCACTGCCGAGGGCGTGGGTTAAAGGGAACTAAGATCCCACAAGCCGCACAGCGCGACCAAAATAAATAAATAATAAAATCACAAGAAGAAATTATAAATAAAGTCATTAACCATAACCTGCCCCTCAACACACACACACACACACACACACACCCCACACACACTTTTGTACTATTTCCCTGTATTTTCCTACAACACTCCCATCAGTTTCCTCTGTGGACCCCCGGAAATCCTGAAAAGTTGACTCTACTGCCCTTCTCCCCACTTTACAGACTAGGAAACTGAGACCCAGCGGAGAACATGTGCTGCCCAAGACCCCACAGATGAATGTGACGCACATGTGTCTGCAGTCGCTCGCACGCCCTTACTCCCGGGGCAGGAAGGCAAAGGCAGCAGGTGGGCGTCTACTGGAGGCGTGTGGAAGCCGAGTCCCCCCACCCCACCCCCACGCATGCTTTGCTCAAGGCCCCGTGGCAGCGGAGCTCAGGAAGACCAGGTCTCCTGACCCAAGACCCAGGGGCCAGCGCAGCTGAGGCTCACCTTGTAGAGCTTGGCCAGCTTGCGGTTGGCTGCGTCCTCCTTGGCTGTGTCCTCGGTACCCTCGGGCAGAGCCGGCTTGGGACCCAGCACCTGCAGGAGAGGGAGACACGGAAGAAAGGGTGGCGGTGAGCTCCTGGCAGCCTCCTCCCCCAGGGAGGGGACTGAATTCCTGAGAGAGCTCCCTCCCCAGGCAGGTAAGGACCACGTGGGCGTCCATCCACAGCGACCTTCCACTTAGGGTAAGGTCCCCTCCAGAGACATCCTGCATCTCTTGACGTGTCTCCTGTGTGCAGAGCTCAACCAGGGCTGCCTGTCGAGTCCTTCCCTCCTTGTTCCTTGTCTCCAGGAGCTCTGTGCTCCTCTGCCTCCTGGACAGTCCTTCAGGTATTTATTCTACCATTTCCTCCTAGCCTTCTAAGAATGATAAACAGAGCTATGAATACCTTCCACCACATGCCTTTAACAGACCTCATTTCATCTTCGCACCCATGCTGAGAGGCACAGATTATCACTCTCGTTTCACACGAGAGGAAACTGAAGTCTAGAGAGAAGAAGTACCTTGTCCACACAGCTATAAGGTGGCTAAGTTGGAATTTGAACCCGTATCCCTGTGATTTTAGAGTCTATTTTCACACCTCCATTCTGAGCTACCTCCAACCTCAATGGCCCCAGCTACTGCCCCTCTCAAGCCATGTTTGATGTCCAGGCTCCTCCCCATAATAATCACCTTCTGCTCTTCCTAAAAACCAGAACTCAACAGCCCCGGACAAGCAGGAGACAAGTGGCACGGAGCAGAGCCCGTGGTCTCCTCCTTTTCCTGGTGACCTCTGCCTCTGTTGATATGTCCTCAAAGCACAACGGCTGACAATGCCATCATGCAATTTGATGAAATGGGCTATAAACTACTAGGAATGGTCAGAAGGGGAAAGAGGGGATTGGGTCTCCATTGTCTCTTTCTGACCTGGCTCCAGCACCAGGCCCACCCTCGGAAGACGCCAAGACCCTCCTTCTCAGCTCCTTTGGAGGACCTAGCCCTCCCAGTGGGAGGGTGTGGCTCACAACCCCGGGATGTACCAGGTCCTGGGATTCCAGCCCCACTTCTCAGGGGAGTCTGGGAGTTGTCGGGGAAGCTGCTCTTCCAGCTTGGTGGAAAAACAAATTCACCTCAAAACTGCCTGTTGGATGGAGGAAAGAAAGGAGCCTCCTGTCCCTATTCTCAGCCCCACCATGCACTCCTGGGATGTGGCCGTGGGTACCTGGAGCATCGCCTCCGGCTCGGAGCCCTCCTCGGACACGTGCACACGGGCCCGGCCATTCCGCTCGTTGTCTCGGATGCCCTTGGACAGCTCTGTGGCCTTCAGCCTCTCGAAACGGTTGCTCTTGGAGCCGCACCACTGATAGATGTCCTGTAAGACAGGGACCCCACATAAGGCAGTGCCGCATATAAGCCCTGCCCAGCGACATGGCAAGGAGGGAACTATGGGGGCGGGCGGTGAGCTCACCTTGTTCTCTGCTTGCCCAGGTGACAGCCGGTGGAGCACACACATGCCCACATCCAAGCACAACAGGTGTGATCTGTGTGCACCAGGGTAAGTGAGTGCATGATTTTGGATATGTGTTTTTTCACAGGTACCCCTACACATAGACTGTGTATAGAAATGTTTGCCTGCTGGTGGGAGCAGAAATTAGTACAACCACTTTGGAAACCCATTTGGCTGTACCTTCTAAAGCTCTGTATACCGGTATCCTATGACTCAGCAATCCCTCTCCTGGGAATACACCCAACAGAAGTGCATGCATACATCCACCAAAAGACCCGTGCAAGGATGTTCAGAGCAGCACCACCTGGAATAGCCCCAAACTATCCCAAGTGTCCGTCAACAACAGAATGGATCAATGAACTGTGGCATATCTGCCCAATCAGTTCTTATATAACAAGGAGAAGGAACAATTTACAACTAAAGGCAACAATACGGATGGATCTCAGAAAGAAAATGTTGGGCAAAAGAAGTCAGAGATCAAAAGCAAAGATTCCACGTACATGAAGTTCAGAAACAGGTGGAACCAGTCTATGCTGTTGGTTGAGAGAGTCTGGGAGGATGGTTATCCTTGGGGGTGAAAGGATGAGAAGAGGACAGACGGGGAATTCCCTGGTGGTCCAGTGGCTGGGACTCTGTGGGGCCCACTGCAGGGGGCACGGGTTCCATCCCTGGTCAGGGAACTAAGATCCTACAAGCCACGCGGCCAAAAAAAAAAAAAAAAAAAAAAATCTAAGAAGAGGACAGATGGGGCCTTCTGGGGGCTGGTGATGTTCTGTTTCTTGATCTGGGTGTTAATTACACGGGTGTGTTCACTCTGAAATCTATAGAGATGCACACTCAGGATTCACACACTCTTCTGTGTACCTGCTACACTTTAATAACCGCTTACACTCAGTGTGTGCCTCTGTTTGCATGGACCTTACACCACGTGTATATATGAGGTTGGGTGTAGAACATCCGGCCATGTCCTTCTGCAGGTACGAGTATATGTGGATTTGAGAAGAATGTGTACAAAGCATCAGTCAGTAAGGTGGGCCTGGGTAAGTGCAGCCCACACACGTTGCCACATACAAGTGGGCATGTGCAACTACACGGATGACGTGCACATTGTGGGTCCCTGAACAACATGCCCAAGTCTCCATGTGTAGGCACTCATCGTGATGCCATGACCACGCCTGCTGGGCAAGAGCTTATAGTTTTTTTTTTTAATTGAGATATAGTTGACTTACAGTGCTACATAAGTTTCACGTGTACAACATAGTGATTCACAATTTTTAAAGACTATACACCATTTGTAGTTGTTATAAAATATTGGCTATATTCCAAAAGCCTATAGTTGCTGCACATGCGCGCCATGTATTTGCAAGTGAATGACTACGTGTAAAAAGGTACACAAGATGTGCACGTGAACATGCCAGGGAGTCTGTACGTCAACTGAAGCCAGAGTGCGCTGTGTGTGAGGTCTGTGTGCGGGCATATGATGAGTCTGAGTCTGCACGCCAGGCACGTCTGCACCCAAATCTCTGCAGGTATGTCTGACTGCTACACAGAGCATGTGTGTGCATGGGGGCTGCTGTCTCTGTGGCTTGCCCTACTTGTTCACGTGGATGCGTCCCCCTCCCCAGAGTCAGGCCTGGAGCACCTCAGTGGCCCCTGGGAAAGGGGAGGGCACAACTTACATTGCCCAGGTCCAGGATGAAGCAGTCGCCATTGTTGAAGCTCTCCCAGGACACAGGCACCTCGGTGCCGCGGGGCACACGCCGCCCTTTGACCTGGAAGAGTCTCTGCACCACCACCTCATTGGGTACCACGTGCTTGAATCCTGATGCCACGCCTCCTTTCTGTTGGGTCAAGGAGACAGCGTTAGTCCACGGGAGAGCGTCTGGGTAAGGGATAGGGACGAGTTGAAGGAAATTCTGGCCTATGCACCACTGGACTTCTAGCAGATTCCCTACCCACTGCACATTGCTGCCACCCCTTTGAATCTCGTACTCCACTAACAAAGACCACTGGGCCCACTTTCCTGGATCAAAAAGCTTCAAACATTCCTTTCTCAAAAGCTGCATTTTCTAAGGGATGTTCTAAGGAACTCTAATCCCCCAAATAATCTGCAAGGAAAGGATTCCATGATCAAATAAGCACAAGGAATGCTCCTTACTTGCTCCCTGACTGTTACATCATGTACATCCACATAATAAAGGCTCTGGGAAGTCCTCTGGTAAATAAACCTGCTTGCCTTTTGTTTTAGAGAATATTTCCCTGCCTTATTGAATCAAGAACTGCTTTTCTCCTCCTCATCCTGCCTGTAGCTCGAGTGTTCTGCAAAACCCACTTTCAGAAGCACTCACCCGAAGCTTTCCCATCCTTCAAGGCTCTCTCGGTCTCCAGCCGAGACCATTCCCCTCCCTCCTCTGATGCTGCTGCAGCAAGTCCCACCCAGCTGTGCCTTCAGAGGCAGCTGTGGGTAAACGACAGAGCACTGACCTCAGGTTCAAGTCCCTGCCCTGCCACTACAGTGCTGGGTGACTTTGGGTAAGTCTCTTTCCCTCTCTGAGCCTCAGGCCTCTCCCTTTTGAAATGGTGACAAAAGCCCCTGCTGTGCCACCTTCTGCAGTCATCACCAAGTTCCAGGGAACTTCAGGAAGGATTCCTGGCAGCGGTCAAAACTGCCCTTGGCTCAGTAGAAAGCCAAATAAAGTGGGCTGGGCGTCCTCATTAACAGTTCCCAGCCCCAGGTGCTCATCGACCCCAAGCCCCAGGGATGTCAAGTCAGAGCTGCGAAGGTCCTTATGAGCTTCCCGTTTTATGCATGAGGAAACTGAAGCCCAGAAAAGTGAAGT
Organism: Lagenorhynchus albirostris; assembly: GCF_949774975.1. Taxonomy (NCBI): domain Eukaryota; kingdom Metazoa; phylum Chordata; class Mammalia; order Artiodactyla; family Delphinidae; genus Lagenorhynchus; species Lagenorhynchus albirostris. Next base: position 13,540,815 of record NC_083101.1, read on the forward strand.
GACTTACTCAAGGGCACTCAAAAAGCACGCGGCAAAGCTAAGGAGCAAAACCTTGCCTCCTGTTCCCAGTCCGGCACTCACCTCCCTGCTCCACACGTCAAGGGCCACTAAGGCCAGAAATGTGGCCATCCCCTCCAGGCCCCTTGCTGACACCTCAGTTTGCAGAGCAAAGCCAAGTCTGATTTGCCGCACAGAGTCCATGAGGGCAAGGGACAAAGGGAGTGAGTATAATTGGGTTCCTATTACGTCTACACGCAGTAAGCAATATAGAAGTGGTTGTGAAATGATAATGCCCACTCTGCCGGGCATTTTGTATGTGCCATCTATGAGGGAGGTGTCATCATCCCCAACTTACAGATGAGAAATGCAGACGCCAGAAGTGAAGAGACTTGCCTAAGATCTCAAAGCTAGTAAATGGTGGAGCTAGGATGCAAACCCAGGTGTAACTAAATTTGTAAGGGCCACATTTTCCCCCAACATCAGGTTTTCTTAGAGCAAAGGTCCCTAGGGTCACCCAGGATGGGAGGCAGGAACAAACCACTGTTCAGAGCAAGGTTCTTCAAGTTGAAATGTTTTCCCTGTTGTGAGTGGAGCGCCCTCTGGTGTCCTTTCTTAGTACTAGCATGAGGCCTTTCAAGAGCATCCCCTCGGGGCCCAGCAGGGTGGCCAAGGTATTCGCAGAGCCTTTCTTTCCACCTGGCTTCAGGGACCCTCCTGCTGGGGAGCAGGTAAGGAAAGGCAGCTGGGGAAGAAGATGCAATGTCCCGTGCTCACCTGGTAATGACCGCAGAGGCTGCCACTTACTAGGCCTGTGACAGAGGCTGAGGCACCTGCTTTATGGCCATGCGGTGTGGTCCCCACGAGCCCCTGAGGTAGCAACTCTCATTACCCCCCTTCACAGGCATGGAAACTGAGGTGAAAAGAGGTTCAGCCCCGTGCCCAGGGTCCCAGATAATTGGTGTAAGTTTTACCCCCAAGTTTGCCCTTCTAGGGACCAGCCTTGCCCAAGTCTGCCAGCCCAGGAACTCCTGAGTGTCTGTGGGCACCACTGACCCTGGAACCTCATTCATCTGGAGGTACAGAGACCGTGGATCTGAAAAGCTTTTCCAAAAGGTGCTGAACGGACACATGGACCATTTTCATGGATTCCTCAGAGAGGAAGAAATGGGGAAATGAGGGAAGAGAAAGACCCTTAACTTGTAGAAATACATCTCTAAAATATTTTACTTGTACAAGTGTGCCTTTTATTTTTTATCAAAAAAATAGAAACTTTCTTTTAAAAAAGGAAAAGTGTTGTTCAATGTCATAAATCTTGGTTCCAATAAATTCTCTGTATATGAATTTATAAATTAAAAGAATACTTGATTTCTAATGAGTATGGACAGGCATTTCCTGATTAATTAACTCCTCTAATCTTACTGATCTGGGAAATTAGACTTAGAAAGATTAGTTAGCAAAAAAATAAAAGTAAGCTCTTAGGAGACATTAGTGGATCTCCAAGTATAAGGGGCAGGACTTTTTGGAAAGTTTTACTATTTTTCACTATTTTTACTTTAATCTTTAGGATTGATTGTTGCTTTCTATGGTCTAATCATTAGGTGGGCAGAGATTGGCATCAAATTATTTAAACAAAATTTAATAGGATATTGTTTTAAAAGCCACTTTCCAAATTAAAGTGATGATATATCTACATATACATATATATGTATAGATTCTATATCTATATATAATATACACATCTATACGTTCATATAGGGACTTCCCTGGCAGTCCGGTGGTTAAGACCCTGCACTTCCACTGCAGGGGGCATGGGTTCGATCCCTGGTCATGGGGAAGGTTCCACATGCCGCGCGGTGCGGCTAAAAAAATAAATAAATAACATATATGTTCATGTATATAGAGAGAAAAATTATGTACCATTTGGTGTATATCTCCACGAGTAGAATCATGGGGAACTTTTACTTCCTAGAAGCCATATTTCTACGTTTGACATTTTACAGTAAGCTTGTGTCACACTTGCAGTCTGAAGAAGGATAAAAGCTATAAAGATCTACATTTTAAAATATGTTATAAAACAAAGAAAAACCTACTGATTGGGGCTGGTCCCCTCCACCCTCTAAACTCAGGGTTCCTCATCTAAGAAACAGGAGGGAGGACAGGAAGGGTTCAAGTGATTCTGTGAGTTCCCATTGCGTTCGGGAGCTTCTAGGACTCAGGCCACCCCAGACTCTGCTTGAACCAAGGTTTTCAAATAATGCAGCCCTGTGGGGTCTTTAGGGTTCTGTCTGGGAGTCAGGAGGAGGAGGAGGGATCAAATGCAATGACTTGAAAGATGTGGAGGTCACAGAACAGGACAGCACAGGCCCCGTGAAAGCCCTTTCCAGCGGCTCTCGTCCCCTCCCTGCCCCTTCTCACACCCCGAGGACGGAACTGGCTCCAGGAGCAGGCTTTCACAGAAACAAGTCTTGCGTAACAAGCTCTGCTCCTTGGAAATCTATAATTGATGAGGGCGCCAGGCCGAGAACCTTGAACTGGGCCTGCCAAGTGCAGGGGCGGCGGGAGGACTTGCAGAAGGTGGAAAACAGGACTGGCTTTGGACCTCACATTTCCACCGAAAGCCAGGGCCTCTCAGGACTGAAGTCCCAAATCCAGGCTTGGGCTGGGAACCCATCCCCTGGAACATTCCTCAGAGTATGGTCCAAGAACATCTTGGAAAAATCACCAGAGGGTGAAGGAGGCTTGCTAAACATGCAGATTCCTAGGCTCCATCTGAGCTAAGATCAGAGACCAGGGAGTCTTCAAATGTCCACTCTGAACTCGTTCTGTGCGAGGCCCTTCACACCTGGGTTTAAATCCCAGCTCTGTCACTTACCAGCTCTGTAAGCTGCTTAACTTGTCCACAAGTTAAGTCACTGCTATCCAGAGAGCAACAACAAAAAGCAGGCGCTGTTGCTCAAAGGGCTTGATAACTATTTGCTGAATGAATGACAAATATGTGAGAGCGCCCACCTGGAGGCACAAGCAGGGAGAGGGGTGGCCTTGGGACCTGAACCAACCTCTCTGACTCCTGATCGAGTGTCCTTTCTGCTTTCTGTTCCAGGAGCTGCAAAAAGCCCTGGTCCTTCTCCAAGTCCAGGGACTGGGTCCCAAGCTTCTCACCCCTCCCTCCGTCGGTACCAGGCCCCCAGAAGAGGCTGTAGAAAGAAGGTAGAACTGGACAGCTCCGCAGGAGGCACTGTGGGCGTGGATGTGGCTGACAGGGGTGCTGGTAGGCTCCAGGGACTCCAACCCTGCTCCACCCAGCGCAGGGCTGAGGCCCTGTTCCCACAACACACCCTGCCCTCTGCTATCTCAGTCTCATGAGAGCTTTTCCATCACCTGATCCCTGATGTGTCAGCTGAGCAGACAGCGTGGCCACCCTGCTAACACAGACACCCCGGAGGCCCAGAGATGGATGATGACTTCTCTAAGGTCACACAGCACATCGGCAGCATAGATGGGGCTTAATACCTATCCTAGAACCCTGCTCATGAGAAGCAGGTGGATGTAGTGGGAAAAAGCTGGGAGTCAGGAGATCTGGGTTCTGGTCCTAGCTCTGGGACTGACTTGCTGTGTGACCCTGGACCAGTTGCTTAACCTCTCTATGCCTCAGTTGCCCCTCCCTCTCTTAAAATAAGAGATTTGAACTCTGACATTAAGACCATCAAAGCTTATGATCCCCTCCTTATCCTGACCAACGAGAACCCCAGCTTCATAAAACTACAGCTTTCCAGGAGCCCTTCCAAGGTGCCAAGCTCTGTGCAAGGCATTTCCCAGCTATGCCTTCACCAAATCCTCTCCCCAGGCCCAAAGGGCAGGTACAACTGGTTCTCATGTAACAGAAGAGGAAAGGGAGGCTCAGGGAGGCCAAGCGGTTTCCCAGACGTCATACACAATACACGGCACAGCCTCTTGGGGCTTCCAGCTTGCTTTTGCTCAGCCCTACCTGGCTTGGGGCTGGGGCTCAGACGCTTCAGAGTTCAAGTTCAAGGGGGATTCTAACAAGCAGAAGGAGAAATGTGATCAAATGTGTTTCAAATACCTAACATAGGTCCCTCTGTTGGCAGGCTCAAGCCCCGGGAAAGCAAGGTTCCCACCCATGGCCCACCCCTTACAGCTGGGGCTAGGAAGACCACCCTGTGAAGTGATGGAGAATTTTCTTCTCTCAATTTAATAAGAAACCAGAGGCTCAGAGAGAGAGAGTGTGATTTGTCCAAGGTCGCGCAGCTAGGAAGGGCCCAGAGCTAACCAACTCCAAAGGCTGAGCTCTGACCCATCTGCCCACATCACCAAACAAGACTGAAAGATGATGGATGGACCTGAGTGAGCCCTGCCATTGGTGCATCTGTCCCTGCTGCCCGGCACCCACCTTGTACTTGAGGCCGTGCTTGAAGTAACCAAGGAAGGTGGCAGACTCGAAGCCCTGGACCTCACGGTGCTGCACAGCCCGACCGTTCAGGTAGTCATCCAGCTGCACGGTGAAGATAGCAGCTGCCCCGCTCTCATCCTGGCTGCATTCATTGCCTGGGGGACATCAGAGCAGCATGAGCCGGGCTTCTGTAAAGTGGCCCCAGCCTCCCACGGAGGAGGAGTCTGGAGCCCCCAGCAGTGCCCTGGCCTGGCTGTAGAAGCTGGGCAAGCCCCTGCCTCCTATGAGCTTCGGTTAATCTATCTGTATAATGGGGGAGGTGGGAGGCTGACTCCAGGTCTCTAGGAGTCCTCCCAGCTCTGACGCTTCCCCCTGCACTCACTCTCAACCTTCCTGAGCACGAAGTCAGGCCAGGGAGCATCAGAAAACCAAGGCACAGGGCTTCCCTGGTGGCGCAGTGGTTGGGAGTCCGCCTGCCAATGCAGGGGACACGGGTTCGTGCCCCGGTCCGGGAGGATCCCACATGCCGCGGAGCGGCTGGGCCCGTGAGCCATGGCCGCTGAGCCTGCGTGTCTGGAGCCTGTGCTCCGCAACGGGAGAGGCCACAGCAGTGAGAGGCCCGCGTACCACAAAACAAAAAACAAAACAAAACAACAACAAAACAGAAAACCAAGGCACAGTGAGGGGGCAGGACTCACAGAGTCACACAGCAGAGCTGTGGCAGGGCTCCAGGCTCCGACTCTGAAGGGCAAACTGGAGTGTGACTGGAGCTGTGCAGGGGGTCCAGGGTCCCCAAATCACCTCCAGTCTGTGTGCCATAGTGGCTTGTTTAACCCTCACAACAGTCCTATGAGGTAGTCTAGCGCAATCATCAGGTCCACTTTACAGAGACACTGAATATCTTGCCAGAGGGCAGAGCCGGGGTCTGAACTCGGCCAGGTGGGCTCTAGAGTCTTGGGAACATGTAACCAAGGGTCTGGCACACACTTGATGCTCAATAGTCACTTAATTCCCGTGGGCACTTCCTGGCGACCACGCCTCAAAGGTCTGTGCTTTACGGCAGAGGGGCTGGGATGGGGGCTCGGGCGGGGCCAGCCTCACCCAGCCAGTAGTGGAGGTCGTACTGCAGGTTCCCACTCCTCAGCTTCACCGTCTTCAGGATGACATAGGCATCGCCTGTGAAGAAGTCTCCGTAAAGTTTGCGGGGCACAGGAACCAGGTCGAACTTCTCCACACGCCAGATCTGCAGGCCGGGCTCCTTCCCCGCCTTGAGGAACTCGGGGTGTTCCACCACCATGCTGCTGGGCTGCAAGAGACGGGGAGGAGCCTGAGTGAGGGCAGGAGCCTCGGCGGGGAGAGACCCCACCCCGGGGCACGAGGGAGGGTGGTTTCCAGCACCAAGAGCATCTCACTTGAGCCGCTGACTCTCCCCACCCCGTTCTATGACCCCTGCTCGACGAGTGAGCAAACAGGGCAGAGTTTAGGCTCCAAACCCTGTCCGTGGCCAGCATCTGTCTCCCCTCCTCAGCTCCCTGGTGATGGGGGGACAGAAGGCTCTCTCTCCCTTCTCTCTTCCTTTCTTAGTGCCAATTAGATGCAACAGTCAAGGCGCAGAGAGGTGAAGACGGGGACCCCCAGCTAGGAAATGACAGAGCAGGAATTGGCCCATGCTCTAAGAGCACGAGCTTTGGGACCATGGGGAGACCCCTCAGATGGCAATGGTAAATCTAGGGGTCGCCAGGGGCTCAGTTTGTTCCCTTCCAGCATCCTCAGTGGTCCTCAGAACTAGAAGGGTCCTCAGAGAGTTCATTATCCAACTCCACCCTGCAGACAGGAAAATTGAGGCCCCAAGAGGGGAAGGGGACTAGCCTAAGGTCACACAGCCTGTCTGCTTTTGCTCTTTGGAAGTGGGAAGATTTCCCATGCCCCAACCATGTCCATGTCCACACCTCCAAGAAGGGCCTAGATGACTGAGCCCAAGTGGCCTCCTGCGCTGTCTGCCTCCTCCCTCCTGCCCCCCAAACCCCACCCCCCCAAATTCCATTTCTTGGAAAAGGCGAGAGGACGCAGCCGGGGTCTGCAGGAGCCTGTTGGAGATGAGGTGGTCAAGGATGGGGGAAGGCCATCAGGCATGCACTGGGGCTAGACATGGAGCAGAGTGGGATGGTTAGCTTGGAGTCAGAGGGTGGAAATCAGCAGGCGCAGGTCACCTCGGGCCGGATCTGGTGGAAGAAGTCAAAAACACAGATGGGAGAACTCAGGCAGAGGGACGGAGAACACAATAGGACAGCAGGAGTGAGGAGAAACCAGACAGGGCAGAGGAGGTACCAGAGAGGCGAGAATAAATAACAGGAAGGACGGTAAGCAGGCGGAGGTGAGATCATACAGGGAAGAGGGGGAAAATATTGAAGAGGCAGAGAGAAATTAGATGAGAAAGAGGAATCTGAAATGGAAGAAGAAATCAGAAGAGGGAAGGAGAGAAATGAGGCAGAGGGAAGGAGAAATCAGGCAAGGAAGAGGAGAAATCTAGGGGCAGAGATGGGTACGAAATCAGAAGGTAGCACCGAGGGAAAAAGAAATCCGGCCAAGGTGAGGTTAGCCTCTAGGGAGGGAAACAGCCAGGGCCCTGAGGCTCCCACCCCCATCCACCGGAGCCCCGGAAGCAGCAAGAGATACTTACAAAGCAACAAAACAGTTTTTCCATTCTAGACCTGAAATACTCCCCTTTTCCTAGCGCTGTATCTGCAAGAACTTACAATAGAGAGTTACTCCGGGAGCCCCCCGGGGCCCCCCGGGCACTCACCCGCGCCTGGGTCACCCCCCGCGACGCGGTGGCGGCGCGGGCCGGCGGCGACAGCGCGCACAGCGCCAGGACCAGCGCGTCCAGTAGCGCGGAGCGGTGCGGAGCCATGGCAGCGACGGCGGCAGAAGACCTGGGCGGCAGCCTCTGCCTCCCCAGTCGCAGACCTTAAGTAGCCGCCCGCCCATCCCGCCCAAGCTGGGGACCGCCCCGTAGGGAGGGCGTGCGGCAGGGCTGGGCCCCCGCGGGCCTGGGAAGGGCGGGGATCTGGCCTGGATTTTAGAGACCTCGGGGTTCCCACCCGGACAGATCCAACTGGGCGTGGCCACCCCTTCACCCCAGGTCAGGGGTGGAGACCAAGCAGCAGGCGCTAACTCAGTGCACACTAAATGGGCACACGTAAGAATGGCAGGGAGTTCACCCATCTTAGCCTCCTGTGTGACCCATGCAAGAACCCTCCCCTCTCCACCCCTAACGTCTCCGGCAACAAATCCCATGAACTAATATTTATTGAAGGTTTTCCACTTCATATGAAAACTGACACATCCCAACATCCTTTACAGACTGGGTACCATCGACAGCCCCATTTTAAAGAGGGGAAAACTGAGTGCAGAAAGGTCAAGCAATTTGCACACTACTAGGAAATGAAAGCCAACATTTCACTCCAGGTGCTCTGAGTGGACGACCCACTTAGGCAGCATGTGGCTGTCACCAGCTGAGGACACAGTCCGGGGGGCTGACCTTCACTGGACCCTTGAACAAGCCAGACAGAGAAAGGCAGGCAGATCTCTCAACTTCTTGGATTGCAGGTTCTGTTTTACTCAAGACTGCCCGTCTTTCCTTCCTTTTAAAAAAGTTTTTATTTTGTAAAAGGTTGTTTTGATAAAAACTTAAAGTCACGTTATTTATGCAAAGTTTTGCCTCTCAAGCCCACTTACACCTTGGGGCAACCAACCACTTCTATCTTCCTCCTTCAGCTGATTTCAGTGTTTGGCTTCATGTCTTAAATAACAAGCCCTTGTTGTTTGGGTCTTTTTCTTTTTTTTTGGGGGGGGGGTGTTAGTTTTGGTTTTGTTCTTGTTTTTTTCAGTTTTAGGTCCTATTGGCTCTCCCTGGGGAAGTCAAGGATTCAAGCCTCTTGCCCTTCTCCCAGGCTCCCTTCCCATCTCTCACTCTCCCACTGGAGGCTTACAGTCAGTCACTGGGTTAGAAGTGCTATTCGAATTCACCCAGGCCTGCTTCCCACCTTCTCCAGCCCCTCTCTTCTCCCTCTCACTACTCTGCCGGGCCCAGCTTCTCTATTTCCAAGTTCCCTTTGCATCCCAAATCTCCTCCTTTCCCAATAACAGGGAATGCAATGACAGGGAAGAGAATGCAGAAGCTGGAGACCTGGGTTTGATTCCCACGTCCACTGTGTGTAAGTTACTTTCTTCTTCTCTGCCTCAGTCTTCTCATCTAGTAAATGGGTATAAAGTGGTTGCTGAGAATTAAACCAGTCTCTCTGTGTGAAAATGGCCTGGTCTGACAATTAGTAAATGGGAGTTCCCATCCCCCTTCCCCACGAGCTTTAGTCATCCACACCAGCTCCTCCTGGAGCCCAGTTTCTATCTAATCAGGCTGAAGTTTGCCTTCCATCACACACAGCTTCCTCCCATTTAAGATGGACTGTGGGTCAGATAAAGGGCTAAATGAACACACACACGGAGAAGACAAATCAGACTGCAGGGATTATAAGAAAGCTTCATGGACAAAGGGACTTGTGACCTGGGCCTTGAAGGACAGGGAGGAGGGAGGTTGAGAAGAAGAGGCATTCTGAGGAGGGAACAGCATGGGCAAAGGGCAAATGCAGGCCACATGCAGTGACTAAGGAGGGGTCCTGTCTCAAACACAGGAGCAAGAAGAGATGAGGCTGGAGAGGGTGGCGGGGGTCACAGGGGCCTGTGTGTCACACTGAAGAGTCTGAATTTTATCCCAGTGTCTGTGGGGAACCACAGAGAGATGCCTGAGTTCTTGAAGCCCTATGTCTAGTCCTGGGCCTGTAGAGCCTGCAGTGAATCAGCTCTGGCCTAAATTCAGAGAGCTCTTCCCTCTCCTTAGGCATTTCGAGGGTTATAAAAAACCCACAGTTCTCATATGCTCTTGATGGAAGTATAAACCAGTCTCCCCTCTCTAGAGAGCAATTTATGACTACAAATTCGAAACACATATTGCAACAACAGTGCCATTTCCTTCAGTATCACTTGCAGAGGAACGTGGAAATATACGTGCAAGGATGTTCACTGAAGCATTGTTTGAAGAAAACTGGAAAGGACCCAAGTGTCCCGGTTAAACAAATTATGGAGCCGCCATACAACAGACCACTCTGCAGCTGTGAAAAAAGAATAAGCTAGTGCGGACCGTCCCTGGCACATAGTAGATGCTCAATAAGCACGGAGAGATCTCCAAGTGCAAAAAGCAAATTGTACAATGACTATAATGTGACTCCTCTCCTCTGTTTTATGAGGGTGTCTGTTTTTGTATACATCCTTAAAAAAATCAAGGAGGGTAAACACCAAACCGTCAAGCCAGTTTGTTTGAAAGGGATAAGAGGTTGGGGTTAAGCACCCACATCGCTGCCATTGGCACAAGGGAACATCTTAGGGTGATGAAAACATTCTAACTCTGGATTATGGTGATGATTACACAACTGAAAAATGTACTCAAAATCACAGTCCCGTCTGCTTACCATGGGTGAATTGTTCTGGTATCTAAATTATACCTCAATATACTTGTGTGAAAATTTTTTTTAATGTGCTCTAGGGATTGAAACTATTTACAAGTATTTATCCAATGAAGTTTTTTTTGGTTTTTTGGGTGTTTTTGTTTTTTTTTATAAAAGACTGATCTACGGGGACTTCCTCTGTAGTCCAGTGGTTAAGACTCTGCGCTTCCACTGCAGGGGGCACGGATTCCATCCCTGGTCGGGGAACCAAGATCCCGTATGCCACGTGGCATGGCTGAGAAAAAAAAAAAAAGACTCATCTAGAAATAATACCTTTAAAATAGAGAATGATACCTGCTCATTAGACAATGTGGAAAATCCAAACAAGCAGGAGGAAGAAATTTCCTTGTCATCCTTGTCCCCCGAATGACCCTGAGTCGGCATCTGGCCCAGCTGAGCCGTCCTTTCTGCTCAGTTGGTGATTAACAGAGGGCTGCTGTGGCTTGGCCTTAGTGCCAGGGGTCACTGACCACTAGCCCAGGGTCACTGGCCCCTGGTTAATGATCACAAAGGCCCTGCAGCTTTGCCTGTCACATAGCTCTGGAGCCTGGGTCCTCAGCGCTAGAGACCTGGTGAATGGGCCCTGGCTCCTGCCCTCGGGGAGCCCATGGCCTAGAAACTCTCACTACAGGGCAGTGATGTGTGCAGACTGTGATGGGGACATGGTCTTATGCTGCTCCCTGCCTGGAAGAGGATGAGTTCAGGGCGAGGGTGGGGGCAGGGGCCAGTGGGGGGACTTAAATGCAAAAGAAAAACTTCTAGGTAGAAAGGAAGAGTCCCCACCCAGTGCTAGGCTTCCCTCTGCCACTGACTTCCTGGGGGACTTTGGGCAAATCACTGTCCCTATCTGGGCCTCAAGGTCCAGATACCCAAAAGATGGGGTAGGCCCTGATGCTCTGACTCTAAGCCTCATTCCTAGCCCAGCATTCCCAGATACTGGCTCTACAACCATATCCAGAACCGACACGTCTCTAAGCCTCAGGGTTTCCATCTGTAAAATGGGAGCACTGGTCCAGGTTGCCTCTACAGGTCCTTCTGAATGAGACGGTGCAGGGCCCCTGAACTACACAAGGGGGCACGGCGGTCACCGATGGCAGCATGCCACCTCACCTCTGGATCCAGACATCTCTGGGAGAAGAGAGGGAGGAAGGGATGGGCGGTGTCTGATTCTGAGTCTCCTCACAGCAACCAGGGGAAAGAGGTATTAAATTTCTCATTTTATAGACCAGGAAACAGAGATTCAGGGAGTTTCAGTCACTTGCTTGGGGTCATTCAGCTAGAAAGAGGCACTGCTGAGATTCAGACACAAGACTGGCTGGCTCCAGTGCCCAAGCTCTATCTGGGGATCAAGCAGGGCCTCCCAGCACCATCCCACCTGGGCAAGAAGGGAGAAACAGTACCGTTTACAGGTAAAGGGTCAAGCCCGAGCCAAGCCTGGCAGCCCGAACTCCGTGGGGTGGCCGTCCCTACCACGCGTCCCAGGCTGAAGAGGTCGCAGCCCTCCAGCCCTGCACCTGCACCTGTGAGCACCCAGGACAGAGGCTTGTCCTAGGAAGGTCCCCAGGCTGCAGCCACTGGGTGGAAGATGGACTGTGGTACCTACACTCTGTGCCACTCATGGGCACACAGGTCAGGCACGGTCTCCTGTACTTGAGAGGCAGCCTGGCTCTGCCACCACTCGCTATGTGAGTACGCCCTAGTCCCTGCCCTTCTCTGGACCTCAGAGATCCCCTTGACCTCTGATCTTGGGTGTTCCAGGCTCCCGCCTAGTGCTACACACAGTAGGTGGCTTTCAGCATCAGCCCACATCTCTCCCCTGTAGTTGGATCCAGGACCCCCACCACCAGCTCTGGCCCTGCTCCTCTGTGACCTTAGGCTAGCCTCCGTGTCTCCCTGGACCTCCCAAGGCAGCTATCAGAGATGGGAGCAGGCAGCCTCACCCTCCGCCCCCGGCCTCGATGTACAAAAGGCCTTGGCTGGCCCTGGAAGACACCACCCTGTTCTTTTTTCTTCACCCCAAACACTGTTGTTCTTGATTCCCAGGCAGCCGGCTACTCATGGAAAGTCTTCTCTCAGAGCTTGCTTGCTTTCTGGGTCACTGCTGGGCTCTGGGTCCTCCTGGGAATACCCACCCCTCTGGTTTTGCTAAATGGGACAACAGGCAGTAAACAGAGAAGGCAGTTATGAAACCAGTGAAAGCGGACAGGGCCTCTGTGAGGTCTGGGGAGCCCTGGGGACTTGAAAGAACACGTTTTAGAATCTGGGAGACTCAGCTCCTGTGATCAGGGCCTCAGTTTCCTTATCTATAAAATGGGGAGAATGATACCCAGCTCACAGAGCAGTGAGGAGGCCCAGGGCCCGACACACAGTAGAAGCTTCCCAAAAGTTAGTGCCCATTTTTTGAACTGCTTTCTTTGCCTCTGTTCAGCATGTGCCACGTGAGAGCAGCGTGGTGGTGCTGGAGGAAGGCTACAGACTTCACAGGAGATTCTTGAGTTCAGGTCTGGGCTGTGGAACCTGGAGCAAGTTGCTTTCCCTCTCTGAGCGTTGGGTCACTCATCTGTAAAAAGGGATAGTAGTGCCCAGTTGCAGGACAGTTGGGAGCTCAGGAGCGAGACTGTTGGAGTGCATTGCACAGAGTAGGACTTATCTGTAGCAACGCTCACTAGTCCATCCTCTCTTTGTAGACTATGACACCAAGAACAAGAGTGTAACTTCTGAGAATCACATAGCAAGTACCTGGCAGAGCAGACCTAAAACCCAGGTCTCCATTCCTGGGCCAGAGGTAAGGCCTGAGCCCATGACATGACAAGGCGCCCTGTAAGGGCCAGCTGGACCTCTGCACTGGCCCAGTCTACCCTGGGTGTGGACAGCTGGCGGGGAGATGGCCAGTGGGACTCCAAGAGGCTGACTATCCCTGGGACCAAAGCCACTGGCTCTTCCCCAGCTTCGGAGGCAACCCCACCTAGTGCTGAGAGCCAGGGCAGGACATTCAGAGAGGGACTGACCCCGCCACTTCCTGAGCCTGTGCCCTGGAAGCAGCCAGATCTGGCCATGGGTGTGAGTCAGTGCCCTCCCTGCCAGGGTCCACTTTGAAGTCGGTGTCCCCTTCTCTGGGAGGCAGTGGCCCTGGGAGGCTTGGCAGACCAGCAGCTGGAGCTGCAAACAGCTGTATCGTAGCCCCTCTGGCACCCCACAGCCCACCGATAGGGGAGTCCAGGCACAAGCACAAATCAGCAGCAGGACAGTGAGGCCCAACTACGGGCACTGCGGTGCAGGACCAGTAGAAGATGGTAACACAGTCTCCGCCCGCCAGCCTCCTGGGGCAGCAGGGCCTACGGGGCCCAAACCAGAGCCAGAAGCAACAAAGGCCACAGGAGGCAGCTCCCTGCTCCACAGAGGAAAGGCTTTCCAACAGAGAGAAAAACAATGTGCATGACTGTGGAAAGAGCTCCCAACAGGAAAAGCTGTGTATAAATCCCGACCTACCGCTTTTAGCTCTGTGGCTTCTGCTCTCTGAGCCTCAGTTTCCTCATCTGTAAAATGGGGATTAGAATTGCTTCTTCCCAGAGTTGCTGTGAGAATGTCGTAAGGTAAAAATACGTTTGGGGCTTAGCACAGTGCTTGGCCTAGCGTATGCACATATAGAGGAAGCTGTGGTGGTTGTTTGCTGGGGGCTAGGAAGCGTCTCTCTCTCTCTCTCTCTCTCTCTCTCTCTCTCAATCTCTCTCTCTCTCTCTCTCTCTGACACTCAAGTTCCTTATGTATAAAATCGGGGTTAAAATGTTTTTCTCAAAGGTGAGTGGATAGCACTGAATGAGACCATAAATGTGGAAGATCCTAGGACCATGCCTGGCATAAGACAGTTCAAAAACGCCGGTTTCCTTCCCCCTCTTCCAGAGAGATAATGAGTGGCCCAGTGGTGACCCAGCCAAGGGGACTCAGATGATGAGCAAACCAGCCCATTTCTAAGGACACTTCAGGCCCTGGGACTTTAAGATTCTGAAAGAAACAGCAAAAGGCAAACAATGTTTGAGCATCTGGTCAAGGTCCCCCACTGTCTGTCTGGGGATCAAGTTCATCCTTCAGCAGGACCCAGCTCCCTAGGCCAATAATCACCATGATGGGAGCAATAATGACAGGACCTCAGAAGACGGTGACATATCCCTCCTGCTGCAGGCTCCAAGTGAAGCCTTTCTCTGTCCCCAAGCTTTGCACAGCCAGTGACAGCCAAGACCTCCTGTAAACAGGAGCCCATCTTCTGGGTGTCAGTTTGTACCTTGCAGGCAGAACTTCCAAGCAACACAAAGGGGGCAGGTTCAGGACAGAGGAGAGAGTCCAGAATCCAGGAGCAGAATCCAGGAGCGGAGCTTAGGTGAGCTCGGGATACCAAGAATGCCCAGTAGGGTGAGGGGTGCACAACCTTCCATCCAAGGGAAGACAAGATAATATCCAGGCTGAGTTGGGACAGAGCCCAAATCCCTACCTCGGAGGGGGGGGACTTGGGCCAATGGCCCTTCTGCAGTGTTTCAATTTCCTCCTCTATAAAATGCGGTGATGAGTCATCTGGGAGGTGGGGGTCATCTGGGAGGAGGGTTGAAGGAGCTCCCAGCACTGTGCTTATTAGCACACAGCAAGCGCTCAGTAACTGCAACACCCAAAGACAAGCCCCCGGCATGTGTCCAGGCCCCGGAAACGAACAGCCCACTGGCCCCCATACCCACCCTTGACTTCTATCTCTGCACCCTTGCATCCAAAGCAGGGTAGGACTGGAGGGTCCCAGCCAAGGCCCAGAGACCTGGAGGGATGGCTGGTGCCAAGGATAGGAAGGCTTCTTAGGAGGGGCCTCAATCCAGCACTTCAAGAGCCCCCCTTGCCTCCCACCCCATCCACAAACCTCGTTATGATGCCCTCCCCTCTCCTCTGGTCTCCTCCCACCCCAAGGCACAAGGGCTCTGGAGTCACTGCCCGATCCCAGCCCTGTCTCTTACTACCTAGGTGACCCTGCAAGTGACTCAACCTCTCTGAACCTGTGTCCCTGGGTATAGAAAAGCCAGACTATCTCACAGGCTTGCTGGAACTTGACACTAGTAAAAATCAGTTATGGAAAAACCCCAAATGCTATAGCATGATTAGAAATTCTCTGCAATTTATCTCAAACTTTTAAGTACAATAGAACTACCAGAGATTCAAAGATATTTTTTATCCTTACTAATCGCTTTAATTTGAATAAGGCTTTTTAAAACGTACTTTCCCCTCTTAAACACAAACAGAGGTATAGTACTGGAACCCTTTTGTTCCTTTCCCAGCTCAGTGAATAATCGTAACCAGCTGGAAGAAATGAATGAGATCCAGTCCACAAAGCACAGTGCCTAGCACATGACAGGGCTCCGGAACGGGTGCTGTCTCCTTTCCCCAGATGTTCTCCCAGCCTCACCTCCATCCAGGCACCTGCCCAATGACCCGCATCATCAAGCCCTCTGAGGGCTTCCAGAACCCTCTGGGACACTCCAGAGTCATCCCACCAGGCCATACACAAGGGCTGAGGCCAGAGCAGAGACGCTCAACCCCACATACTCCCCATTTACACTCACTTCCCTCTCCCGTCTCCCAGACACTGTCCTGGTTCAGGGTTCCCATCTCTTCTCTGGAACCACTGCACCAGCTTCCTCAGTGCCTTCGACTCTCCCTTTATCCACAGGGATCACGTCATTCCCTGCTCAAGACCCTTCCACGGACCCCAGTGCAAACTGAAAGAAGTCAGGACTCCTCAGCTTGGGTTTTAAGGCCCTCTGGGATCTGGTACCTACACGCTCTTGCAGCCTCATCACCCACTGACAACCCCCTCCACCTTCCCCCCGACACCCTCTGCGACACCTCTTGCCTCTATACTTCCTGCCTCCCGGAGAGCTGGGTGGGTGGGTGGGGTCTAGCCTCAGCTGTGGCTCTGACTGCATGACCTCAGGCAAGCTCTTTGCCTCTCTGAGCTTCAGTCTCCTCATCAGGTTATTGGAGGCCTTGTGCAGATGAGACAAGGTAAGGGAGTGAGCGTCAGGTGCCAGGAGGGCTTGGGCAATGCTAGCGCGGGAGCCACAGCCTCCCTGCTGCACCTGCACCTCTGTTTCCCCCACTCTGACAGCAGCTGGTAGGGATGGGCTCCTCTGCCCCAGCAGCCGTAGGGGCTCTCTCTCCCTTAAGCCCCGCACCTAAGACGCGCTCACAGCCGCACTGGCAGCCAGGGAGGGAAGCAGGAGGGAGGACGGCTTAGAGGAAAATTACCCGGCTCCGGCCCAGCCAACAGGGGCTCACAGCTGCTTCTGACAGAGGGGACTTGGGGGCCTGGCAGGCTCTTCCTGAGCCATGAACTTGGCCCCAAGCCTTGACCCCTGTCTGAGCTGGTGGGGGGGTAGTCTGAGCTCCAGTCCTCTGGGACACTCCCACTCTTTGGCATCCAAAGAGGCAGAGAGGAGGAGACAAACCAGACAGGTCTTTGTGAGAGGAGAAAATTGGCTCCTGCTGCCACATGCTGGGGCCCCAGGCACTGACATGAAAAAAGGACCCTCTGTGCCCCGCTGCCGTACATCAAACCCTATACCCTGGGCATCTTGTTCTTGCGTCATATACTTTGAACCACGCCCAGCGTCCCATACACCGTGTTCTCTGTGTCCCATACCAGACCCTGCATTCCTCATACCTTGTCCTGCCTGTGTACCCTGGTGCACAGTCCACGTGCTGCGTCCCATGTCACTTACAGCTTGGATCACACACTATGCACCATGTCACTTTTGCTGTGTGATGTACTCTGTATAGACGGTCCCTGACTTGTGATGGTCCAACTTAGGATTTTGGGACTTTACGACTGTGCAAAAGCAATACACATTCCCTAGAAACCTGGTAGGGGGACTAAGATCCCACATGCCTCGTGGCCAAAAAACCAAAACATAAAACAGAAGCAATATTGTAACAAATTCAATAAAGACTTTAAAAAAAAAAGTGCTTTCAATTTTGATCTTTCCTGGGCTAGCGATATGCTGTACTATTCTCTGTTGTGATGCTGGGCTGCGGCCACTCCCAGACAGCCACGCGATCACCAGAGGAAACAACCGGTACACTCATAACGCTTCTGCACCCAGACAGCCATTCTGTTTTTTCACCGTCAGGACAGTATTCAACAAATTACATGAGATAATCAACACTTTATTATAAAGTAGGCTTTGTGTTAGATTTTGCCCAAGTGTAGGCTAATGTAAGTGTTCTGAGCACATGTAAGGTAGGCTAGGCTAAGCTATGACATGTGAAGGCAAGGTAGGTTAGGTGTATTAAATGCATTTTGACTTAAGATATTTTCAACTTATTGGGACGTAACCCCATTTTAAGTTAAGGAAGATCTGTGCTATCTATCATCTTTTGAATCTCACGTCCACTGTCGCAGGCCCTGTCCCTTGGAAGTGTATGCCATAAACCTTGCCCTGGGTTCACACACTGTGTCCCTTGCTCCATGATTCCCATCTGTTGTGTGAAGGTCAAGGAGGACAGGCTCTGGGACTGACTCCTAGTACTATCAACCGTTACCTACACGACCTTGCAAAAGTTACTCCCCTTCTCAGTGCCTCAGTTTCTTTGGCTATAAAATGGAAATGATATTGACATTTACCTAAGAAGTCTTGTCGTGGGGACTGAAGGAGATATAGCAATTACAGGGCTTAGCCCAGTGCCTGACACACAGTGAGTCTATCAGATGTTTGCTGTATTGTTACAACTGTGCCCACGTATCTGTACCACATCCTGTGTGCTGCCTACCAGGCTCGCTCGACCCCAGCCCCTACTGTGCATCAGACACTCTATCACGTTAGTCCAATTCAACCAAAGAGCTACAAGGAGGCTATGCCTCCTCCCCTACGGGAGAGAAATCCAAGGCTCAGGGAGGGGCGATAACCTGCAGGAGGTCACACAGCCAGAAAGGGTGAAGCTGGGAGTTGCACACAGGTCTGGGCATCCAGAGGGACAGAAAGTAGATTAGTGGTGGGCTAGGAGGTGGGTGTGCAGAGTGCTGGCCAGCAGGCACAGGCACCTTTTAGGGGTGATGGGGGGTGATAAAAATGTTCTCAAACTGGATTGTGGTGACACTGGCATCCCTCATGTAAGTTTACTAAAAATTACTGAATTAATTAAAACCAGTGAATTATATGTATGTAAATTATATGTAAACTTACTCCAGCAATTTACGTAAGTTATACTGCAATAAAGCTGGTTTTGGTTTTGGTTTTTTAAAGCCCATGCGCTTCCCGGGCACCATTCCGCCAAGGCATTCAGCAAGAAAAGTGCTCTCTGTGAGTTAGTGCTGACGGTCAAGCAGAGGCTGAGCAGCCCCTCTGAGGCCCAGGGGAAAGCAGCCATGAGCCACGTGGTTCCCAAACACCTCTACAGACCAGGTGTGCAGCAGAGTTACCTGGGGAGCTCCTGAAAACCCCACGCCCAGCGTCTGTCTATAGCTCGGGGTGGGGCCTGGGAACCTGGGGTGATGAGGCTCAACCTGGACTGGGAAACGCTCATCAAAGCCCAACATCTCCTCTCGCACTTGGGGAAACTGAGGCCAGGCAGCACTGGGGACTTGCCAGATCTAGTCCATCAAGCAGTGGGAGGGCCTGGGCTGGAATTGGGGCCGCTTCCTGGTTCCTTCCCTCCTTCCCTCCTCCTCCCGCCCCACTCCTCCCTGGCCCTCAGCCTCCTGGTGACTCAGGGCTCTGAGTCATCCAGGGGCACCGGAGAGGAAACTTCTTAGGAAAAACACTCCCCAAACAAAGCTTCCCCTGATCTGGGGAACAGAACAGGCCCAGGGGGTTAAAAGAGGAAGGGGAGGAGAATACAGGATGGAGTTGGAAGCTGGGACCCCAAGACTTGGTCTTTCCTCTCCACCACTGAGCCCTAGAGAAGGCGCTTCCCTGCTCCGACCTCAGTTTCCCCTGAGTAAATAACACCTGCTCCTGCACATAGAAGCTCAATGTGGGCCAGGCAACGTGATAAGTCCTTCTCAGCTTTGTCTTGCTGACAATGCTTCCCCAAAGCTCATGGCTAGCATCATGCCCATTTTACAGATGGGGAAACTGAGACCCAGAAAGGTTCAGCCCAAAGTTACACAGTTAGGAAGTACAGAGCAGAGTCCAAACCCAGGGCTATCTGACTCCAAAGTGCTACTCTCACTCCTTTTAAAAATACCTACCACGTAGCGTGGCATGCTGATCTTGTCTCATAAACCGTGTAAGGTCAATGGCCCAGTAGGGGCTCAACCACACATGATTTTCTCCTTTCTTCCCTGTGTCAGGTCCTGCCTCAGGACTCCCCGGCCCAGTGGGGCACACACAGGAACTTGGGTATTCACCCAAATGGCTCTAGGCAGCAGGAACACAAGACAAGGAAGCGCCCAGGGCCTGATGAACCACAAAGGAGCATCTGAGCAGGGTCTTGAAGGATGAATGGAGGTTTGTCTTTGGGGAACAGGGAACCAGCACGCCAGGCGGAGGGAACAGCAAAAGCAAACGCTCGGAGGTGTGCCCCCACTGGAAAATGCAGACACTGGCGAGGCATGCCTGGGGTTAAGACCTGGTGGGTAAACACTGGAGCGGCCTGACTGCTAGGGGTCCTGGCCTGGTCTGAGGCAGTGGAGGATTTTTTTAAGCCCGGAGAGAATAGGCTCGGAGCTGGTTTCATCTCTGCAGAGGGCCTGGCTGGCGGATGAACTGGGAGTCAGGGCTGGGACTTCCCCTGAGGCCTCCCCGGAGCTCCTCTTCCAAGCAGGCCTCGGGGACGACCCTAGATCCCTTGCTACTCACCCATGGGTCAGAGTTGCCCCTGAGGGCCTCTTCCTCCACCATAGCTGGGCTGGGCAGAGGACAGGCGGGCCTCTCCTGACCACATCAATCTAATCACATCGGCCTATAAATAGGGCCCTGCGGCTTAGTCTGAAATAGCTGTGCCAGGCCCAACTCCACAGGCACACGGTTCCAGAAATGCTCCTTCGCCTTGACACAGTTAAAACCCAAAACTTCCTCAGGACACGACTGCTCATGCTCTAATTCACTTTCTTAAACACGAGGCAGTGGGCTGGGGGGAAGAGCCCACCCACCTACTGCAGGCTATTGGACATGGGCCTTGTGGTTGCTCCTCTGCTTTCCGCTCTCTGGGGACGCCGAGCAAGTCACTACCTCTCTCTGGGCCTCAGTCTCCCCAAATGTAAACTGGGAGGTTGCACTTGATATCCTTGGGGCCCTTCTAGCCAGGATGCTCCCCAGAATTGTCTAGGGGACATTGTTACCCCTTTCCCAGTCTACTTGGGAACTTTGAAATGGTCAGTATTTTTTTTTTTAAATGTTGAGCCTTCTTCTAATTAATTTATTTTTTTATGTTTGGCTGTGTTGGGTCTTCGTTTCTGTGCGAGGGCTTTTTCTAGTTGTGGCAAGCGGGGGCCACTCTTCATCGTGGTGCGCGGGCCTCTCACTGTCGTGGCCTCTCTTGTTGCAGAGCGCAGGCTCCAGACGCGCAGGCTCAGTAGTTGTGGCTCACGGGCCTAGTTGCTCCGCGGCATGTGGGATCTTCCCAGACCAGGGCTCGAACCCGTGTCCCCTGCATTAGCAGGCAGATTCTCAACCACTGCGCCACCAGGGAAGTCCTGTCAGTATTTTAAAAATTAGAATTGCAATAAATACTTGAGACAGGCCCAAGCCATGCCACTGAAGGGCTGGGTGACCTTGGAGGAGTCACTATCCCTCTCTGGGCCCCAGATTCCTCAGTCATAAGATGAAGGTGCTGGTAGATGGATGCCTGAGGTCTATGACTTTATTTTAATTAAAAATTTTTTTTGTTTGTTTAGTATTTATGAGAACCATGATAGGCCAGTCTTGTGCTGAGTGCTGGTGCTAAAAGACAGCTAAGACCTGGTCCAGCTCTCGGAGCCCAGCCCTGTGCCACACCCCAGTGGGGGAAGTGTAAAGGCATCTCCAAACCACTCGGCATCCCACTATAGGCTCCCTTCAGGGCTTCTGGGGACACCTTGTTTCCAGTTCACATTACAGATTTATGGCCACAGAGGAGGTCTCCCAAAGGGGCAGATCATGACAAAGACTGGGCCATTACCAACCAACAGGGAAATAAAGATAACCAAGCCACCACTAGGTACCAGGCATATGCTTAGGACTTTAGTTCCCCATCATTAATCCTCAACAACCCTAATATCACCCCCATTTCACAGATGAGGAAACTGAGGCTGAAAGGGGTTAAAGGACATGTCAAGGGGCACATAGCAAGTCAGAGCCAGAGTGATGCTCAGACCTGCTTGCCTCTGGAGCCCAAGGTGTAACCAAACCCCAGCGAAACAGCTCAGGAGGGCCAGCCAATGGGGGAATGACCCAACAGGACACAGAACAGAAAGAGGCACAGAGCATTTGACTGTGTGTGTGTAGGCGGGTGGGACTGACAAGGCTTCACCCAGGGATACTCATTCTCTCCAACCAGTTCACAGTGTTGCCCCTTCGATCCGCCCTCCCCTCTGCCTCCCACCAACAGCTGATTGTTCTCAAATCCCATTGCTCAAGCCACTCCTCAGCTCCAGACCTGCCACGGCTCCCTGACACCCAGAGGATCAGGACCCTGCGTTCAAAGCCTCTCCCACACGTGCTCTCCCAGTCTCCCCACCTCAACCCCACCCTCCTGCTTTAGCCACTCTGCTCACTAGTCCCCAAGCACAGAGGTTCCAGCAGGGGGCCAAGCCTTTGCACGGGCACCTCCCTTGCCTGGAATGCTCATCCTCTCAGCCTCGCGCCTGACTCAGGGGGAAGCCCTCTGCGGCTCCCAGGGCCCCAGGCATCAGCCACCGCAGGTCTGGATCTCCCAGGGCAGGACAGGGTCTGATTCACCTCCTCTCCCCGGTGCAGAAGTTCAGCAATGAAAAAAATGCAAGGAGCCCAGAGAATACTACACAGTACACATTTCAGGGCTGCCCAACACCAAGCCTTCTACTGAGGAACAGCGTCAGGATGCCACAGTGTGGAAGAGCCAGAAATTACAGCCTCGGGGCTCATCAGGGTGGGGCTTGTGACTCTCTTTCAAGGGTTCTAATAATGAAATCAGGGCAAACCTCTCCCCTACTTTAAAACTTCCAGTGGTTCCCCAGGGGTCTAGGAAAAAGTCCAAACCCTAACCAAGGTCCCCAAGAGCCCACACGACCAAGGTGCTGCCTGGTCTCCAGGCCCTTCTCTCGTCGTGCTCCCTTCTTTCAGTTCCTCAAGGCCACACTCATGCCGTTCCCTCTGCCTGGGGCTCTGTCCCTACCCACTCAGCCACCTTCTACTTCTTCTTCAGGTCTGAGGGTTTTCAGGAAGGCCTCCCTCATCTGTCCAGACAAGATCCCATCACACCCACCCAATCCCATATGCTCCCATAACGCTGGTCCTTTCCTTCATAGCTGAGGAAAGAATGAATTTCTTATGTGTAGAACAATGTATGTAAGACCCAAGACGGTAAGACCATGAGGGTTGGAAAAATCTCGTTCGTTGCTGATTCTCCATCACCCAGTCCAGGGCCCAAATATCTGTCAGGTGAATGCAGGCATGAATGAATGAACGAATGAATGAACTACGTTACTATAGTATCGTATATATAGTAGCTATGTTATTATACGTGTAACTCGAGAAAGAAGTAGTCAGAATCCTGCTGAATGTTTGAGGAAAAAAACCAGGGCCCTGATTAGGAAGGTCAGAGAAGTAGGAGATAAAGTGAACGGTGCAGCCCACCAGAAGCAAAAAGAAGAGAGAGCTTCCAGAAGGAGGAGGTACCCGAGTCTCCAGAGAGGTAGGACGTGGAGAGCGGAGGAAACACCACTGGATTCTGACAAGGAGGAGGTCACCGGCGGGGTCCCATCAGAGGTGGGCGTGAGGTAGGGTACAGCACAGGGATGGAAGAGGGAAGGGGTGAACACGTAAAGCCCTCAGCTGACAGGTCCTCACTCGGTGGGTGCTCACTTCTGCAGAAGTGGGAAAGCAGAAGATGGTTCCTGTGTCATTGTCGCCAAAAGCATTAACACAGCATAACTCTTTTTGGTGACGGATCACTCTGAGGCACTTCGGCTCTGGGAGTTGTCGGGGCTCGGTCTCAAACTCAGGAGCATCAGAACCAAGACGGCCCCCATCCCTCCTATCTGGGCAGCTTCAGGGCTGCCCCTTTATCTAGAACCCTCGGGATACGGCTACAATTGGACAAGTCCCCCTCTCAGGACCCAGCAGGCCTTGTAGGAATCCCCAGCTTTGAGGACACAACATTCTGGAGACCATCGGAAGACCCTTTCATCTAAGCTTGGGGAAAGAGGAACAGCTCCAGCTGCAGTTGGCTTGTCGTGTCACCACCACACCCCCCCACCCCCCCACCCCCCCACCCCCCACCCCACCCCCGAAGCCAGCTGGGCTGCAAGGATGAGTAAGCCCTGAGGCATTCAGCCCCTTCTCCTTTTGGCAGCTAAGGGTGATGTCACGACCTGGAGGGGTGTTTTCCAGGCTCTCCGCACGGTTGCTATCACAAACTCACTTCTTTCTGTTCCGACACTGGAAGCTGGGTTATTCCCCTAGGGCTGATACTTCCCCTTTCCACAGCTCACAAAGCCCTTCAGCATCTATGAGCTTGTGCAGTACTCACGACAACCTTGTTAGGTGAGTGGGGGAGACCAATGCACCCATTTGATAGGCAGAGAAACCGAGACCCAAGCTGGCACCTGAACCAGGCCTCCTGCTTCCAGCCGAGGACTCTGCACTCCACCCCCTGCCTCTCAGCCTCCTTCAGCGGGTCACCTGTGAACCTGATAGTCAGGCGGGCCCCGCCCTGCCGGCCATCCCAGGTGGGTATGACTCATCCACTTTCCCCATGACTCACCCTTCACACTCCTCCTATGGTCAACAAGCCTGGAGCCTCCTTGGCAGCCGTACCCCAGCTTTTCTCACCTCTCCAAAGAATTCCTACACCTCCTCCTCACGGGAGTCCACCCTCTTACAGAAGCGCTAACAGAGGCCTTGAGAGGGAAAGCGCTTTCCCACAGTCACCCAGCACGCAAGCAGCACAGCCAGGCTCGGGGCCCAGGAGCCCTGGCACCCAGCCCAGTTCTTGCCTCTTCCCCACGGGATCACCCTTGTCTGGCCTCCCTCTCAAGGGACCGTGAGGGGTAAATGAAGTAATGAGCAGAAGCATTCGCTGAGCCTTACTAGAAAAACCTCGGCGACTGCCTTTGAATCCACTTTTGGCGACCAGCAGCTGCTTCCACAGTCCCCTCCAGACTCCCCTGGGCAGCCAGGGCTAGGTTTAGAAGGACGCCAGGGTGTCTGCACTGCTCTACCTACCTTGCAGGCTGCTGGGTGAAGACGGTTGCTCCTGTTGGGAGGCGTCAGGACCAAGGCGGAAGCACGGTACAGGACGTTATCAGCACCACCTGTAAAGAAAGGGCCAAGACTCCCAGGGTCAGGGGCTCAAGGTCATCTTGTCAAAGCCCCATTTGATACTTCCACTCGTCCCCAATCCCCACCCCCCCTCCACACCAAGGTCACATAGCCCCTACTTGCACACCTCCAGCCACGGGGCACTCACTTCCTGCCAAGGCTGCAAGACCTTCTGTTGGACAGTCTGGCTGGTTAAAAGGCTTGTCACAAGGATGTGCTAAGATCTCTCTTCCCATGCCTCATACACACTAGTCCTAACCCTACCCTCTGGGGTCACCCAGAACAGGTCTGCCACCCTGCTTCCCAATGTCTCCATAGAGACTTGAAGACAATGACCCTGGGCCCCTCAAGTCTTCTGCAAGTTGTACACCCCGCTTCCTCCAGCTCTTCCTGAAATCAAGGTGTCTGGTTCCCTCCCCCTGCTTCCCTGATCTACTTCAAATGAACCCGGTCCCTACTGACGGCACAAGGCTCAGAATTCAACATTTAGCCGAGCTCTATCCAGGGCAGGGCAAGCAGAATTCTCACCTCCGTCATTCTAGATATCATGCCTCTATTAATCCAGCCTAAAGTCCCACGAGCATTGAAGGTAACCTCATTGCATGACTGAATTTAGCTTATGGTCAGCTTCAGAGCTGTGGTTCAAGATCCTGGAGTTAGACAAAAATGGCCCCTCATTTAACTAATATGTAACTTAACCAAGTTCCTTCATCTTTCTGAGTCTCCGTTTTCTTCTCTGTAAAAGAGGGATTATGTTAGAACCTATCCCATAGGCTCATTATGAGGATTAAATGAGATAAAATATGTCTAGGGTTTTGAACAGCGTATGTGCTTACTCTGATTATTAATCTCTAAGCCTTTTTCTAACAATTATATCTTTCTCATCCTGTACTGGTGCAGATTGGGGACCCAAGCTGTTTACATGCCATGTCCCCACCTCTATGCTTAGCATTGCTCTATTATTGTAAGACTGTATTATCACTATCTGGTGATGGGTCTCTCTCTCCCATCAGACTGTGAGCTCCATTAGACTGTTTTGCCTTTGAAACTCCAGCGCTGGCACTTGACCTAGCAACCAGCAGGACCAGTGGGTATAGGCTGGATGACTAAACGAAGGGCCAGCCTACGCCGGCCCCGGAGTAGATAGTGCAGCCCAGTCTTTCAGCTCCCACACTTTCAGGGACAACCTGGATCGTCACCCTACCTCACTCCCAGACTCATTCACAGCTCATCCACATTCAGGGAGCAGCTGAGCACACTCGCTCCTGCCTGAACTGGTCAATTTCTCTGCACAAACCTCCAAGCCAAGGGGAGACAGTCCAAGATTCCAAATGCAGTGGAGCCCTGCAGGCTCCTGGGATTAAGACACAAATGAACCCTATTCTTAGCTGACAGTGAATGGCGCAGACATTCCTGCGGATGTCTGCATTGTGAGTGGCACCAGTGCATAGCAAGGGATCTGGAAAGAGGTTGGGCGCTTATCTGGGCCCCATGACCTAGATGCCCCTAAATGCCACCTCCATGGGCCCTCTTCAAAGAGTTCCACAGAAACTTCCCAGTTCCACGGGATAGATCAAAGTAGAGCTGGGTTCCTGCAAATGACTAATGACGTCCCACTTTCTGTTAACTCCCTGAGGACAAACCTTTCAAATCCAGCCCCTTTCTCTGACACACCTCCAAATCTCACGCTCATCCTCACCGGCAGTGCTGCATTTGTTCCCAAGTGCCACCTGTTTCACCCTCAATGCTCTCCATCTCAGCATCAGCACCGTCACCCACCATGTACACACGGGGCCAGGCCAGACACCGAGGCACCCACCTCTTCAGTCTTCCCTGCTCTGTCACGCTCAGCTGCAAAACTGCCTGCTGGTTCTACCCTAATGCATCCACTTCTCCCCACCCCGACTGCCAACATTTTGGTCCAGGCACCATTGCCTCTCACCTGGGATACTGCAGTGCTTCCTACCTGGTCCTCCTGCTTCCTCTCTCCTCGCCTACAAAACAAGCCCAGACCACTGTTACTCCTCTGCTCAGACTCGACCATGGCTCCCCGACAGCCCCCAGGTAAAACACAAGATCCTCAGCGAACCTTTCAAAGCCTTTTACGATCTGCCCCCATCAGCGCCTTGAGCCTCAGCTCTCATCAGTTCCTGTCTTCCACCCACACCCCTCCAAGCTCCAGCCAGAGGCAGCTGCACTCTGTCCCTTGAATCTTCCTGTAATCTTTGCACAGACTGTTTCCTCTGTTCCCAAACTCTCTTCCATCCCTCCTGTTCTTTTCTCCCGCTCATGATCAAGCCCAGCTTTCCTCCAAGAACTCTTCTCTAACCTCCCCTTCCCCCGTGAGGCTGAGCTCCTCTGAGCCACCACCCATCTCCCCTGTCACACTGTTAATGGTCTGTTTCCAAGTCAGCCTCCCCCATCAGACCAAGACCTGCTCCTGGCTATCCCAGCGCCTAGTCTAGGGCCACCACAGCTCAAGATTCATCGAAGGAAAAAACTGATAAATCACATGCATGCACACATGCGTGTACACGTGTGTGCACACGTGCATAAACACTCATGCGCACACACGTTCACAGAGACGGCAAAGGGTACAGGTGCTGCCATCTATGGGCAAAAAGAGCATTACACTCTTTTCCAGGCTCTGGACACCGGGAGCCCCAGAGTTTCAAACTCAACTGGGTTTAGAATTAGCTCCAGCTAACTCCAAGTTGGTCTGTTTTCCATTTTGGACCTTAAGGCTGCCACAACTTAGAAACAAGGTCCATAAACCACTAGCTCGAGTCTGCCACCCACATGTTGGATGGAGCCATAAAGAGGAAGTGTCCTTCCAGTACTCACCGTCCCAGTCTGGGGCTCGCGTGGCGCCTGTTTGCTGAATTATATCTTAGGGAGGGAGAGAAGCGCTTTCTAATAGTCAGAGCTGCCCACAAGTGGAAAGAGTGAGCAGAGAGCTTGCTGTTAGTGAAAGCGTACAAGCACCAGGAACCCCATCTGTCCGGGTGGCTGAAGAGGAGCTTTCTGCCCTGGAGGGGGGGGTGGTGGTTGGGGGAGGCTGGAACAGAGGTGTTCTATCCTAAAAGACTGCTCCCAGCTCGCTGGGAGGACCCTCAGATTTGGTGGGGGCAACGTGTTATCTGTCCAGTAACGCCAGAAGGGTTCAAATGGCCGCCCCAATGACAACAGCTGTCATTTTTTGAGCACCTACCAAGTGTTAAATTCCTTACATACACCATGTCTCATCCTCACAATAACTCAGCCAGCAGATGTCACAGTCCCTATTTTGTGAAGGAGGAGCAGCAGTTCAGAGAGGTGAAGCAATGTGCTCAGGGTCACACAGCTAAGATGTCGGGCCAGCTCCCATCAAGTCAGGCTGCCTCCCCGATACCTTGGTCTCACTAAATTTCAAGCTATAAGGCTGGGCCTCTCGCTCACTAGAGAAAAATATAAAGCTCCACTTCCTCTAGACCAGGGCTAGCAAACTTCGACAGTCAAGAGCCAGAGAGTGAGGATTTTAGGCTTTGCAGGCACATGCCCTCTCTGTTGCATATTCTTCCTTGTTTAGTTTTGGATTTTCTTTTTTACATCTTTACATCTAAAAAAATGTAAAAACCATTCTTAGCTTAGAGACATACAAAAACAGGCTGGGGCTTCCCCGGGGCTGTAGTTTGCAGCCTACAGCTACAAAAGAATAATATTTATAATCTTGAGTATAAAAACTGCTGATGGAAATGTTTATGCCAAATGCTAGGTCCTTCAGCTGTATTTCTCCCCCTTCAGATGGCTTCCTACTGAGTCACTCTCTCCTGAAGAAGAGCCCTACCTCGCTCTGCAATTAGGTAGCAAAATATTTCAAGGGCTGTTCAGATTCTAGAAACTCATAACTGGGGACCAAATACAGTTCAACTCAGTGTTGTGAAGAGAGGAGGGAGGCAAATACGATGGGTAGAAAGAACCTCAAAGAGAAGACATCAAGAGATGTGGGCTCTAGTCTGGGCCCTTACCAAAGGATTTAGAACCTTACTGTGCAAAGTGTGGTCCCTGACCCAGCAACATCTGCATTACCTGCAAGCCTGTTAGAAATGCAGAGTGTCAGGCCCCACTCCAGACCTATGGAACCAGAATCGCATTTTCACAAAATCCCCAGGTGATTTGTGTGCAAGGTAAGTTTGAGATGCTCTAGAACACCGCTTACATCCAACTGCAACATTGTTAACAAAACCCTTCCCCCGAGGAGAGAAAGGGTCCAAAGGCATCTTTTTTTATGTTGTAATATTAAGTCTCTGCCCTAACGTCTGCACCACTGACCTCAAAAAGCTTGAGGTCACCCACTTTAGGATGCACAATCAGGAGACCAAGACCTGCCGCTGGATCTTGTGATTAAGCCTTTGACTGGTGGAAAAGTAGACCCAGGCAGACCAGAGAAGGTGCCCATCCCCATTTCACAGTGGCGGAAACCGGCTAGAGAGGAAAATGACTTTCGCAGGACAACATTGCCAGGACAGACTCGGGGTCTGACCATGACCAAGTTCCTTTCTTCCCAGGTCTTGGGTTTAATAATAACTGAAATCCTTTCGGTTTAGACCAGAACTTTTGAAATCTCACAAGTGGTGGAGCAGAAATCAGAGAACTTGCTTTGTGCTTTAGGAAATTCACTTGCTCTCTCTGGGCATTAGCATCCCTGGCCATGGAGTGAGGAGGTGGGACCAAGCAACTCCCGAGGTCCAGCTGTTATGGTCGGAATCTGGAAATGGTTTCAAGGCGAGGAGGCAGTCAGGAGAGAAGCCTGCAGCAGAGGGTGACCACAATCACAACAAAGTCTCTGCACTGGAAACAAAAAGGCAAGTCCCTCTGTCCTAAGCGTGGAGGCAGAGCAGTGACCGGGCACAAGCTCAAGGTCTTATGGCAAGTGCCAAGCAGAAACTGGAGTGAGAACCAGATTCTCTCTGCCTCTTCAGCCTGGGATCTTAATCGTTATCCCTTACTGATGCTGAACCGTGCAGATCTACAGGCATACCTCGTTATATTGCACTTCTGTTTATTGTGCTTCATAGATACTGTGTTTTTCACAAATTGAAGGTGTGTGGCACCCTTCGAGCAAATGGCCTTGTGGCATCATTCTCCCAACAACATTTGCTCACTTTGTGTCTCTGTGTCACATTTTGGTAATTCTCGCCGTATTTCAGACTTTTTCATGATTATTATATTTGTGATGGTGACCTGTCATCAATGATCTTTGCTGTTACTACTACGACTTGCTGAAGTCTCAGATGATGGGTAGCATTTTTTAGCAATAAAGCATTTTTGAATTAAGGTATGTACATTTTTTTTAGACAGAATGCTATTGCACACTTAATAGACTACAGTATAGTGTAAACATAACTTTCACATGAGCTATGAAAGCAAAAACCTTGTGTGACGCGCTCTCTTGCGATATTCACTTTATTGTAGTATCTGGAATCGAACCCACAATACCTCCAACTTATGCCTGTATTTGCTAAATGAAGAAATGAAGTAGATGCTTCAGGAAAATGGTCCCTGAGCCTTCTAACAGGACAGCTTGCCTTTTGATAACCAGCTTCCAATGCTCCTTAAAGAATGCTGCCACCCTTGTGAATGGCTGGTGGAAATAAAGAACTGCTACAACCTTTCAAGGGTGGCAATTTGGCAAAATGTAGCAAAAGCTGTAAATACATCATTTTTGACCCAACAACTTCATTTCTTGGGCTCTCTTGTAGAAAATAATGAAAGAGGAATAATTTATGCACTAGAATGTTCATTGCAGGATTGTTTATGAACAGCCTGGATGCCTAATAATACAGGATCAGTTAAGTGAACAATTCACACCATAGATACAATAATAGAGAATAATAAAAAATCAGGTCAGCATTTATCATTTTAATAATAAAAACGTAAAACTTGTTTTTTACAAATAAAATGCATTATTTCACTTCTTTAATTCCCCCAGACTATTGGAATGAAAGATTTTAAATAAACATGCATTTATCTACTTAGGTAGAATATACTTTTGTTTTCTAATCATTTTTTATTTTTTAACATCTTTATTGGAGTATAATTGCTTTACAATGGTGTATTAGTTTCTGCTTTATAACAAAGTGAATCAGCTATACATAATACATACATCCCCATATCTCCTCCCTCTTGCGTCTCCCTCTCACCCTCCCTATCCCACCCCTCTAGATGGTCACAAAGCGCCGAGCTGATCTCCCTGTGCTATGCGGCTGCTTCCCACTAGCTATCTATTTTACATTTGGTAGTGTATATATGTCCATGCCACTCTCTCACTTTGTCCCAGCTTACCCTTCCCCCTCCTCGTGTCCTCAGGTCCATTCTCTAGTAGGTCTGCATCTTTATTCCCGTCCTGCCCCTAGGTTCTTCATGACCATTTTTTTTTTTGATTCCATACATATGTGTTAGCATACGGTATTTGTTTTTCTCTTCCTGACTTACTTCACTCTGTATGACAGTCTCTAGGTCCATCCACCTCACTACAAATAACTCAATTTCGTTTCTTTTTATGGCTGAGTAAGTACACTTTTAAAACTCTTTTAAAAATTAAATTTAGAGTACTAAATAACATGAAAAAATATTTATGTTATAATGTTGGAAAAAAACTGAAAAGAATAGAAGATTACAAATGTGGTATGACCACAATTATATGGGGGTAAAAAAAAAAAAATGTGCTGAAAATATCAGGAAGGAAATGCACCCAAATGTTAGCGGCGATTATCTCATGTTGGCAGAATTATGGACAGTTCTTATTTTTTTATGCTATTTTTATTTTCTAGATTTTCTATCATAAAGAGTTATATTTAGAACAAGAAAAAAAGTCATTGGAAGAGGCGGGGAAAAGTACCCATATCCCATGGGTATCCCACCCATACCACTTTGCCACTCCCCCCAAATTAACTGGTATTTACTGAGTACCCACCAAGGGCCCAGCACAGCCACAGCCACTATAAAAGGAAAATTAAGGGCCAAGCCCCACCCTGAAGGCTCACATATACCGGGTGTATATTCTTTGTCTGGCAAATAAGCGGAGCCCAGATGATATCCTTGCTGAAGCTGGAAAGAAATAAGGTTGTTTGCTTAACCAGTTCAGCAGAATAAATAAATCTACTCCCACTGGTGCGGTGGCGCCTTCATCCGAGTTCCCTGAGAAGCTCTGCGGCGCCTTCATCCGAGTTCCCTGAGAAGCTCTGCGGCTCTAACTGCTGCTGGAGCCCCCTTGGGAAGAGCATGTTTCAGGGATACATTACAGCCCAGGAAGAAAACTGTTACCCCTGAGTCCAAGCATTGAATGTAAGAGGTTCTGAAGCAGAATCAGCAAGGTATTGGAAGGAGTAGGATGGGGGGCCTGGGAAGGAACCTAACTGGCCACGTGGTCCCTGGGGACCCCTGGGCATGAGAGCTCACATCTCCAGGCCTCAGTTTCCTCATCTGTGAAATGGGACCCATAACAACCTCAGGGCTACCGTGAGGCTCAAAAAAGAGAAAGTAAGGCATTTCAGCTCTCTAGGCTGAACATCAATTTCCTTATCTGTAAAACTGAGTCAATATCTCCTCCCTAGTAGAGCTGTTAAAAGATTAAACAAGGCAGTGAAGACAAAAAGTGAACACAGACAGTAAGAATACTACAGACAGGGGCCCTCATCCTTATTGCTTATGGAACAGGGACTAGGATACATGAATGAATCCTAGGCCTCAACTTCCTTATCTGTAAAATGGACAACCAATTCAACACACAAAGACCAAATTTATGAACAGTAGCTGAATGTCCAGCTGGCACTGGTGCAAGTCACTTAAACAAAAATGATTGCTGTGGGCTCACTTTATGCTTACAGACGTGCGGGTCCCATGTTCCTGCACTGAGCACAAAGCCCTGACTCAGAGGCCACCAGAGCTGGGAAAGCCTGACGTTATTCTATCCACCCCCCTAGTGCCAGGAGGACACCGGGGCCCAGAGGAAGGCAAGGATTAGCTCAAGTCACCCAGTATTTTGTCAGTGGCAAAACCAGGACCCAAGCCCAGGCCTTCTGCTGTCCAGCCTTGCCCACCACGCCTACTGCTGTCCTCTGCCCTGCCCTTAAATTGTTGATGTGGTCCCAGGCAGGGCAGGGGAGAGCAGTCAGTCTACAGCCGGGGGTGGAGAGTGGGGAAGAAAAACTAGAGAGCAGCAGGAACCCAGCCTGCCTGTGGTCTCCAAACTCTCAAACCACACCAGGCTGAAATATGACACAGGCTCACTCAGTTAAAAGGGAGGAGATATTTTTACTTAACATCCCCCAGCTGCCTGAACACTGGTCTCTTTCTTTCCCTCCCCCCCAAAATGCATAGCTCCTGGGACCTGGTTTTCCCTGCTTCTGCCAGCATTTTCTCAGGAAATAACCGTGGGGCAAGAGGGGTGCCCACTCTTCCTGGCTTCCTCAGAAAGCTTTCCAGAGCATGGGCTCAAATGGTGAAAGGAGGGAGACTGGGCCTGGCTGGGCCCCCTGCTAACTCTCTGAGTGACCCTGGGCAAGTCTGTGTCCTCTCAGAGCCTGAATTCCCTAAAACGGAGGGGAGAGGGACCTACACTCTGGAGTCCTGTAGACAGTACAGAAAAGCATGAGTTTACGCACAGTCCCAAGAGGCCCCTCCAGGCCTGTGTGCTGCAGAGCTGAGCTCCCCAAGCCACACACACTGATTTGCATCCCTCGTCACAGCCACAGCAAAACTCCCCCTCAGTTCTCATCATGTCAGGACTAAACAGAACCTCCGGGAGAACATTTAGGGCAGTGATTAAGAGCTACAGCTCTACAGTCAGACCTCCAGAATCCTGTCACCGACACCTAACAGCCTCACAACCCGAGGCACGTTATTTAGCCTCTCTGAGCCTCAGTTTCCTCCTCTATAAAAGCGGATAATAGCAGCTACCTTAGAGGAACGGTTGTGAGGAACCAACAAAGTAATCAATGTTCCAGCGCTTGTTTTACTAAAAGGCAGCTTTTTATTATTATCACGGAGACCAACATCTCCATTTTACAGATGAGGTCACTGAGGCCCAACAAACTGGGACTTGTCCAAGGTCACTCAGAAGAACTCAGACTACAGCTCCACTCCTAGGTCAGGGTGTCTAACTTCTCTTAGTCCTACAATCTCTAATAACCAAATATACATGCTCAGAGACTAGATACAGGCTGTAAAGTTTTCTTGAAGAAATGCCTCAGCAAAGGATGACACACCATACAGAAATCATCTCCATGACCTGGCAACTTCTCATGAGAGACCCAAACTGCCCACATGGAGTGGGGAGAAGTGCCCCTCTGGCAGTGGATGGCTAAGAAGTGTGAAGGCATCCAGTCTACAGCCTTGCTTGTGCCAGCTTGGCAGACGTGCACACAAGGCTGTCAACGGGGGCCGCCTCTTGGGAAAGAAGCGCGTTAGAGGGATGAAGCCCACTCTATACCCTTCTTTACGTTTGAATCTTTGACAATATCGTTTTGCTTTAAAAGTAAAACCCAACACTGAACAACTCAGAATAACAGCAACCTTATCCGATAGCTACAAGCCTATTGTCTGCTTTGAGATGAAATTTACTGCAGGTTCTGACAGGTTCTTCAGCTGGGCTTCCAGGATCTGCCACTCTAGTCCATTCCGTGGTCTCTGCTCTGGTTCAGACCTGCACTCTCTTGACCACCCAACAGCCTCCTCGGGATCTCCCTGCCTCCAGTTAGCCCCTTCCAGTGCATCTGCTACATCAGCCATAAGATTAATGAGAGTTTTGATCACTGCCTTCAGGATAAAGTAATTCCAAGCCCTTAGTTTACAATCTAGTTCCATTTTGATTTACGGTCTCAACTCCCACCACTCCACCTTTCACTCATCTGCCATTCTAGCCATGTTGATTGTTCAGAAAACCTCAGTGCCTTTGCATGAGCTGTTCCAGCTTCTTAGAATGCCTTTTCCCCAATCACTTTATGCCCTAGAAAACTATTACTCATCTCCAAGGCCTGGGTCGGCCAGACAGACTTAATCACCCCTTT
The DNA here is from genome assembly GCF_949774975.1 of Lagenorhynchus albirostris. Taxonomy (NCBI): domain Eukaryota; kingdom Metazoa; phylum Chordata; class Mammalia; order Artiodactyla; family Delphinidae; genus Lagenorhynchus; species Lagenorhynchus albirostris. The sequence goes on from NC_083101.1 coordinate 13,575,304, forward strand.
AGGCTGAAGTAGCTCTCAGTATTGCATGTTTGTTCCAACCACTACAGATGAGAAGCATCTTGAGGACAAATAGCTTTGTCCTCCTCAAGGCTCTGGGGCCCCTCACAGGGTAAGACACAGAACATGGACCCAGAAGAGCGCTAAATCCAGGAAGGAGGGAAGGAAGGAAATGCCATGAGAGGCAACCCCTACAGCCTCCTCCTGGGAGCCGCTTGCTTTTCCAGATTCATGTCAGTCCACAATAAAAAAGACTATGGAAAATTCTGGAGTGAAGTTCCTTTCCCTGATTCACACGGAAACATTTGCTGCTGTGAAACTCACCCGGGTGCCAATGCAAGCTCCCCCGGCTGTTTACAATTTCCCTGGCATTTATAAATAGTGAGGCCCCGAAGAGGAAAATGGAGTTTCAAGGGAGCTGGATGCCAACTGTCCCCACTCCCAGCCCACCTCCTTTGTTCCAAGGCCTCTACCCCTTAATTAACATCCCCAAGAAACACCAGCCAGCACCCCAACATGTGGGTGTGTGTTGGTGCAGGGGTGTTGCTGCAGTGCTCAGTTTCTTCGTGAAGGGAACTCGAGACTCAAGAAAGAGTCTACAGTCCCACCAGCTAGGAGTCAGCTAAGTGAGGCCTGCAACTGGGTCCCAGCCCTGCCCCTTCCTCATTGTGTGACTATCAGCTAGTCCCTGCCCCTTCCTCATTGCGTGACTATCAGCTAGTCACAAACTCTCAGGGCCCTTCAGTTTTCTCAACTGTGGAACGAACAGGGCTGCGGGGAGACTCCAACAAGTTATGGTCACTGTAAAGTAAAGTGCGGCAAGAGTTCACAGTGCCCTGGTCAGAAACATGGTCCTGGGAGAACAGGACCTGCAGGATTAAGCCTAAAAGCCTCCAGAGGCCCTGCCTTCCACAAAAAGCAGTTACCCCCAGGGCAGCCCTGAATGTCCTTGGCCCTACAGAGTTCTGGGTGTTGTAAAGATGTCCTCTCTGCTCTGAGGAAGATGTGAAAGCAGGATAAGGAGTGGATGTCTGGGCAGATGAGGGGCTGCAGAAGAAGCCAATGTCCCCTGCATCCCCCACAGTCTCCAAGGACCCAGGCTTCCTTCTGGCCACTGTCCAGAGCAGCCGGCCTGCACTGAGCCAGGAAACACTGCTGTAATCACGATCTGGGGCGTTTGGACCCAAGAAGAGATGGGGGCCTAGAGGGAAAGGGAGATTCCCATCACTGTCTTCAACTCTGAAAGAAGTTTCCGTGTGCATCAGGGAAGAGAACATACTCTGCAGGGCGGGGGAAAAGACAGTACCGACAGGTAGCAAGTGCAAGCGGATTCCGGAGTAGGAGGAAGCACTTTCTAACAGTCCTGGGCCCTGAAAGAGGAAGGAGGTCGAGGGCTCCTCATCGTCGGGGGAGCGCAGGCAAAGGCGTTAACCCTGGATGGAATCCAGGATCCGCGGAGCAGACCCGCCCAGCGGAGCCACCGCCCAGCCCGCGCTCTGGAGACCGCCGGCAAGCGAGTGCAGGGGTGACCCCGGGCCCACTTAACCCCAACCGCGCGAACTGGGTCAAAGTTAGTTCAGGTGCTTGCAGCAAACGGGGCCTGTGGGTGGAGGCCTGAACCTCCTCCTCCCCTGCCCTAAGCCCCCAATCCAACTCTCCTTGGTCCCCTGGAAGACCAGCAAGGTGAGGGAGGAAGCTCTTCTCCAGCGATGCCCCGGCTGCCGGGCCGAGATCCAGGCGCGGGCAACCTCGGACCGGACCGCGAGAGGAGGGAGAAAGACCCAGAGGCCCGGGATCCCCAGATGCCCCAGGGTCGTGGTCGCTCCCCTCCCCTACCTGCTGCTGCGGCGCTGGCGACGGCGGCTGCTGGGTCCAGCTGTGCTCAGCTGGTTCCTGGCTGCAGGGCAGGGGCGCTGAGGTCGCCGGGCTGGGATGGGCAGGGCGCGGGCGGGAGCCGCCCTCAGGGCGGGGCCGCCGTGCGGTCGGGGGGGAGAGGGGAGGAGCGACGGCCCCTCCCATAGGCGGCGGGGAGGATGGCGACTCTGGCTCCGGGCTGGCGTTCGTGGAGTGCACTGCATGTGACTTTGCCCCAGACCCCTCGCTACTTGCCCAAGGAAAGCATCAAGCTCCCTGCTTTACACGGGAGGAAACTGAGGCCCGGAGGCGGAGGGGAGATCTGAAGGAACCTGGCGGGCAGGGGAGGAGACCCGGGGAGAGCTTGAGCTGGGCTGGGGCCAAAGAGCTCAGTTGGAATGGGCAGCGTGCGGAGGCGGATTCAGCTCCGGGGGAGTTCAGGCTTCAGAGGCAAAACCACTGAAACCTGGGCAACCCACAAAACCGGGGAGGCGTATAAGCAGCAGCTAGACCCACTGAAGGGAACAAAGGATCAGAATGATTCCCAACTGCATTCAGAAACAAGAAATATAAGAAATGCCAAAGCGCATCCTTGTCTTTAAAATATTAAGCGGCGGCTTTGGAGTCAGACCGCCTGGGGTGGACCCGCCCTGACACTTACTAGTCCTGTAACTTCGGGCAAGTGACTTAACGTATCAAAGTTTCAATTTCCTCATCTGTAAAATGGACATCATAATTTCCTCTTCACGGGGCTGTTGGGAAGACTCAGTGAGAGAAAGACTCTTAACACAATGGCTGGTACCGTGGGTTCTCTATAAATGGACGTTCTTATTAGTGTGACGGCGGATATTACTTTAGATGATAGAGCAAATCCACCTTGTCAAAAGATGAATGCCACGTCACTTTTAAACAAATGTAATATTTTATTTATAGCAATAGCATCTCACATGCATGTGACAGAGAGCCATTTACGATGGAGGAGGGCATAGGACAGCCTCCCAACAGTCCTGTGCACATGTGATATCCTGGCCTCTTGCAGCTGCTCTGTGACTCCGAGTTGGGAGGATTCACACTGCAGGAGACTAGAGCAGATGACTGCGAGGTCCATTCTCAGCTTAGGTGCTGGCAGCAGTCCCATGTTCAGCTGGGTAAACCTCCCTCCAACAGAAGGTAAAATGTACCAAGTCAATAATTGCCGAGTGCTGGGAATAGAGACAGAAAAGCTTGTGTTGTCAAAGTAGCAGAGAAGCTAAGAGCACACACTCACTTCCTGGTTTTTCCTAGTATTTCCACTGAGTAGCAGTCAGGGAAGCCACAGGGCCTGGGGAAATCCCAGCCTGGCTCTTCCTCCTGACCCCAATCCCTTTCTACAACTCTAGTAATTACAAGAACCATTTCTTGAACACCTTGTGCCATGCTCTGGGCTTCCCACATGCTACCGACGTTCATCCTCACCTTACCCGTTCCCTGCTCCCCCAGGGTAAGCGTTACCATGTGCAGTTTTCAGATGAGGAGACCCAGGCACAGAGAGGGTTAAGTAGCTCTCCCGAGTTCACACAAGTGACACTGTGCATGTCTGAGTCCTCGGCCCCCTCTTCTTTGCTCAATGTCCTCTGTCACACTCTGCCACTCTTCCTGGCTTGGCAAACTCTGTCCAGTTCCACTTTCTCTGAGAACTGAAGCAGGATGCCTCACCCCCAGGAGGCTCCCACCCTCACCCCCAGGAGGCTCCCACCCTCTCTCTGCCACTCCCTGCTTTTTCCCAAAGGCTGCCTGTGGCCCACTGCGGGACAGGTGGGGAGGAAGGCATAAACACAGACTATTTGGTTCTAGGCTCTTTGATTACAGTCCCTGGTATACACATGACCTTGAATTATCTAACTTATCATTTCTGACCCCAGCAACTTCTCTCAGGCAAAGAGAGGGAAACCTCTGAATCTGTGTCTTCAGATAACTGGAGGATATGATATTGGCATGGAGGAAACATTGGAGAACATCTAATCCAACCCCTCATTTTAGAAATGGGGAAACTGAGGCCAAGAGAGCAGAGAGGCTTGCCCACAGAACACTCTGACAGCTCCATTTGGTCCTGGAGAAGCCCATCAGTCTAGACTGTCACGAGAAATAATTTTAAAAAATGATTATGACAACAATAGTGACATCCAATAAGACATCGGAGGGCCAAGCAAATTCCTAGCGCTCTGCTCTATATACGTCAATGTGTGTCTCACAGCTAATCAGGATATATCTTGGCCTGACCCTTCAGTCAGGGTCAAGTCAGCCTTGCGTGGATGCACAGAGGTCTCCTCTGCCTTGGTGTCTTATTCTCATTTCTTTCTAGACTCTTTTTTGTACTCCTCTCCCCATTGGTCTAGGGATCAGTAAGGACTGTTTGCCCTGTAGCTCACCTTCAGAGTGAATGTCTTCTTGTTCTTGCAGATATGGATCTCCTCTCATGGAAGAACTTTGACGTCTTTTGCCAGAAGACCACCTCTTTCCCAGGAGTGAGGGTGGGGGAAACAAAGGCCACACCCAGGCCATGCAGTAGACAATTTGGGGGTACCCGCTCCCTCTTCTGAGACTGCCTTTCCCCATCCACAGTGGTGGCCCTCACTTGGTACCCAAGTTGGTACTATAACTCTCACCCCACCACAAACACAGTTGACACCATCTGGAGTGGACACCACAACCAAACTGCACTATCAGAGTTTGGAATTAGAATTTGGGACATAAGAGTGGTGACTGATTAACTGGGCATGTGAGGACTGGTCATCTCTGAAGGCCAGTGCCACCATTGTGAGGCAGCTGTCTTCCACAGAGAAAGCCAATGAGACTCTCATTAAATGACTAGATGGGTGTGAAGAAACGCAGGGAGGAAAAGGCTGGACTGACCAGGGAAGACTTCTGGATCTGTGGCCTCTTTTGGACGCAGACCTCTCCTGGAGCTAGCTTCAGAAAAATAAATTATAAGGACAGGTGTCTTTTGAGCAGTGAATGCCTTATAGAAGCAGAGCCCAAGTGGAGATGTTATGCAAAGGAGTAATTGAAGAAGTGCTCTCAGGAGAGACCTTGGAGTTATCTCAAGGAGCCCTAGGGCAGGGATGCAGCTGGGCCTCAGAGTCAGACTAGAAGCAGGACCTGAGTACTAAGGAAACCCAGGAAGTACTCTCACTCCATCGTTCATCTCTGCCCATCTGCTTCATTGCTCTGGCTCACATGAGAAAAGCATCTCTGCTTTCCACAAAATGCCTTTTACCAGCAGTGAGCTGGACTCGTTGTCTGTGGCCCACATGCTAACTTAGGCAGATGCCTACCCTTTATCCAACTGACTCGAGCCGGAGTGGAGGTGGGTTTCCCCCATTCAGGTCTCTGCATTGAGATCGCCTGTTTGACTGGGTACGCAGTAGAAGGAGGAAGTATGTTTGCTTGGTTTTCCAACATATCCCCAGTGTCAAATAGTGCCTGGCACAGAGCCAGTGCTTAGCAAATTTTTACTGAATTAATCGATCAGTAAGTGAGGGAAACAAGAGATAAGTTTGGCCGGACAGAGTGAGTTGGGATGCCTCAGAAGGACGCAGGAGAGGGCTGCGCTTTGAATTTCAAGAGCCGCCAATCCTAGCGTCTTCGGAACGCCCCGGGCAGGAACGTGTGTGTCACACTATTTTAATGAGAACTTAGAAGCATGTACCATACAATCACTATCAGCTCAGTCCTAACGCATAGTTTCTATATTTCCACATCGTTTGAATCCCTAGAAGGCCTGATCCTATAATTGTGCCCCACACATGCCAATAAAATGCTGAGCGGCCTGAGCTTTGGAGAGCGTCCTGGTGCTGATTTCCCCTCCGTCCAGCCTCCCAGGTTAGATTTTCAAGGAAATTGTAGAAGCGCCCAGACACCCTTCTTCCTTCTGCCATGCGTGTCACTGCTGTCCACAGCTACACAGAGCTGGCCCTAGGACAGTGGTACTTTAAATAATAAAAGCTAAAATTGTAATCATAGCTACCACTTTGGGGATGCTTATTGGCCACTTTATTATTTCAGTTAAGTCTTACAACTACCTCCAAGTTAGGTATAATCTTCAATTTCACAAAAAAATAAACAGTCTCAGAAAAGGTGAGTAACCTGATTAAGGTGTCACAGCTGGGTGAGTGGTAGCCTGGGATTTGAACCCAGGTCTGTCTCCAAAGTCCAGGCTCTTTCTACAGTCAAAGTGAAAGTCAAGGGGAATATAAAGGCTTTTCCATACCTTCTGTTCACGATCAGGAATTATTTCTCTTCATCTTGACAAGGTTAGGGCCTGAAGTTGGGCCCTTCCCTGTACATTTCATATCATGTTTGATGAAAACTCAGTATTTCTTTATGTGGAAAGTATCTGGAGTTGTTTAAGAAATGTACGCCTGTTTTAAGAAAGGTTGTACACTGCTGTGCTTTACAAATAAAAAGTAATTCATAAAACCCCTTAAACACACACACACCCAGAAACCTTTGACGCAGTGCCATTTTGGTATCCTTTCATTCTGTATCCGCATAGGAAGTTCATGTTTTTTGTTTTTCCCTTAGTTATTATTTACTTACCGCTTTTCTGAGTACAAGCCCTGTGCCTGGTGTGAAGGGCATAGAAGTGAATCGGTCATAGACTCAATCTTTGCAGGGTCTGTGGCTAAGGAAACAAGACAGTTACAATAGGGTGATATAGCAACTAAGAAAGAGGAAGCTCAGCGTGGGGACGGGAGGAGAAGCTGGGGAGCAGACTCCAAGAAGACTGCAAAGAAGGAGACAAGCTGGGCCTTGGAAGATGCCTCTCTGTGCTTCGGTTTCTTCATCTGATATCTGTGTCCACCTCAAAAAGTTGTGGGAAATTGAAGTGAAATTATCTATGTCAACTGCTTGCTGCAAGGCCTGGGGCATAGCAGGGCCTCTGTAGACAGAAGCTGGTATCATTTACGGGAAGCCTACAGGTAAAGACACGGAGGAGTTGAAGAAGGGTGAGCTTGTGCCATCGTGTCTGGAATGCAAGGTACCGGACTGAGTTATGAAAGATGAGGCCAGACAGCAAGATGACAAGACAGCAAGAGGACAATTAGTCATAGGTGCCTGCTCCGGGCATTATCTCCTTCAAATCTGACAGCAGTTCCTCAGATCGAAACTACTCTCCCTCCCAGTTCACAGATGGAGAAACTGAGGCTCAGAGAAGTGAAGTCCCTCGTTTACATTGCACAGCTGGGAAATGGCAGGACTGGGACGAGAAGCCGGATTTCACTCCAAAGCCACTGTCCCCCAGGAGGGGCTAAGAGCAGGCCAGGCTGAAGGGATGGGGCAGCGGGAAGCTGACTCTCATGCAGCAGACCCACGCTGTTGTAGCCGGATCAAGAAGAAGTTTCTGCGGAGGGGCACAGGGGCCTGCTGGCCTCGCAACCCTTGCCTGCCAAGGATTTAGCAGGAAGAGCTGGCTTTTGTTCTAGATGAATCAGCGCAGCTGTTTCTGAAAGCCCAGCCCCACTCTTCTGGGCTCAGCGGACCAGAAGGCATTCAGCTGCCCCAGCAGGTCACCAGTGGGGTGGGGGCAGGCAGAGCTGTGTGCACTGGGCCGCACCATTTCCAGAGAGTTATAGTTATCGCTCCAAGGAACAATGGGCTTTTCAGAGGTTGTGCTGCATCTTGGGCTGCAAGTTGTGGTAGAAACACAATCAGACCAGCAATGCATTACCTTCTTTGCGATTTGAGGAACGGAAAAAACAAACAAAAAGTCGTCCATAACAGCTGATTGGGTTGATCTCGTTCCTCTGCTTTCCTGCTCCTCCACTTTCTCCTCCTCCTTTCCCTTCCCCCTATTCTTTTGTGCTTCCCTCTTTCTTTTTTCCCTCTTCCTCCTTCTCCGCTTTCTCCTTTCTCACTGCTGTTTCAGCAGTAGCAGTGCTTTGCTGGAGTCCAAATAGCCTTGCCCGGGGAATGAGAACACCCGCGTTCACTCCCTGCCCTGCCTCTTTCTTGCAGGATGGTCCTGGGCAAGTCACTCACTCCTCTGATCCTCCGTTGTCTCATCGGCAAATTGGGACAATAGAAGTAACCGCCTCTGAGAAAGGTTATACGTGGCTCATAAACCCAGGAGTTTTCCAGCCCCTGCTTCTGCTGCACTGGCCCCAAGGAGAGCCAGAGGGCCTCTGTCTCTTAAGATCTAGTAAACTGTCCTTCAAAATGTTAGACTTCAGGTCAAGTCACTCTAGGTTGTCTTCTTTTACAGCTGTGATTTGTAAGAATGTCTTCAGAAACTCACAGGGCAAATGCAATCACTTCAGTTTTTTTCTTCTCAAATCAAAACCACCAACTTGAGAAACCTGTTTTTAGGTTTCAACAAGAAACTCCGAGGCTGAAGCAGCCCCAGCAGGGAGAGGGTCTGCCCATGTCCACACCAAGCAGGGAATCTGGAGTTTTGCTTTCTCCCTGGCACACAGTGGTGCTGTACCGACCCTGACCTCAGACAGGGGACCCTGCAGATCCAGGTCCCTGAGCAGGTGCCAGGGGTCTCCAGGAGCTGGCCAGCTCCCATACTGCTTAGCCTAGACCCCATGCTCAGTTTCTCACCCAGCCATTCTCCAAGGTCCCAGCCTTCCAGTAGTGAGAATATTAGGCGGCATCGATATATTAGTAACCCTATGAGGGATATAGTGAAAGCTATGATAATATTTATATGTACTAAAGACACTTGGTAATGATGAGCCTAATCATAATCTAATGAGTCGAAATCACTTGTTTTGTTTTAAACTAAATACCATATTCAGCTCACTCCAGTCCCTTTTGAGTTCACTCATAGGCCAGGCTAATTGCCAATACTGAGATCAAAAGTAGAGCCATGGTGAGTATTGTTTTTAGCTTGTTTGTTTGGGTTGCTCAGGGGAGGGGCAGTAGGAGAGCAATTTCCAGGTCGAAAAGGAGGAACGTGATTGCTACTAGGAAAAATTTTATGGAAAATCGTAAGCGGGCGGATCCTATAGGGTCAAATCCACGTTCCTAAGGGCTTGTTTTTTCTGCATAAGTGTTTAGTTGAGGGAGTCAGAAGGCCATGAGCACAAGTAATGAGGCCAGTGTTGTATTTGTTAATAGGGTCAGTATTAAGTTTATTATTCTTTTTCGGAGTGTACCGAAACTAACTGATTGGAAGTCAGTTGCACTAATTAATACTAAAAGTACTATGAGCCTCATCAATGGATAGATATGTAAAGGAAGAGTCATACAACATCTACAAAAGGTCAGTATCAAGCAGCAGCTTCAAAGCCGAAGTGGTGGTTGGATGTGAAGTGGAATTTTAATTGGCGCAGGAAACAAACAACAAGGAAGGTAGACAATAATTGCATGTAGTCCGTGGAATCCTGTGGCTATGAAGAAAGTCGATCTGTAGACCCCATCTGAGACCGTAATACTCTGATGCTTGTAGGATTGTAAAATAGATACCAAGAGTAATTGTAATAAAGAGGGCTTGAAGTATGTGTTTGCGATTTCCTTCCATAATGCTGTGATGGGCCCAAGGAATGGACATGCCAGAGGCCAATAGCACAGAAGTGTTGAGAAGCAGTACCTCTAAGGGGTTTCGAGGGTGAACGCCTGTTGGTGGCCAGCACCTGCCTAATTCAGGTGTAGGGGTGAGGCTTGAGTGATAGAAGGCTCAGAAGAAGCTGGTAAAAAAAGAGGACTTCTAAGACGATAAATAAGATTGTTCCGGGGCTTCCCTGGTGGCGCAGTGGTTGAGAGTCCACCTGCCGATGCAGGGGACGCGGGTTCGTGCCCCGGTCCGGGAAGATCCCACATGCCGCGGAGCGGCTGGGCCCGTGAGCCACGGCCGCTGAGCCTGCGCGTCCGGAGCCTGTGCTCCGCAACGGGAGAGGCCACGGCAGTGAGAGACCCAAGTACCGCAAAAAAAAAAAAAAAAAGGAAACAATTATTAGTGTGTGGTCGTGAAAGTGTAGTAGCTCTTCTATGATGGGCGATGTTGCATCTTGAAAACCTAGTTAGAAGGGATATGCCATAGAGATATACAAGATTTTCACCTGTGACTTAACTTCAACAAAGTTATATAAAATTTTACTAATATCTCATTCATGGAGAAAGACATAGCGGCTATGGTGTTGGCCTGAAACTGATAAAAAAGGGTTCGACCCCTTCCTTTCTTGACTACTTTAGATTGACGTGGATTGGCTCTTCAAATGTGCGGTATGGTAGAGGACATCCATTTAATCACTCTAAATTTGTAGCAGTGAGTTCCCCTGTTAGTACTTCTCGTTTGGATGCAACTGCTCCTCAGATAACGAAGATTATCAGCATGACTGCTGTTAACGAGATGAATGAGCCTGTTGATGAACTAGTATTTCATGTTGTATAGGCATCCGGGTGGCGGAGTATCGTCGAGGCATGCCAGATAAGCCTAAAAAGTGCTGCGGGAAGAAGGTTACGTTGACACCCACAAATATGATTACAAAGTGAACTTTTGCTCATGTTGAGTTGAGTGTATATCCTGAGAAGAGTGGGAATCAGTGCACAAATCCTCCTACGATAGTGAAAACAGCTCCTATTGAGAGCACATAGTGAAAGTGTGTGACTACATAGTAGGTATCGTGAAGGACAATACCTAATGATGAATTAGCTAACAGGACAATGCCTGTTAGTCCACCGACCGTGAAAAGGAAGATGAAACATCATGGCCAGGGACCATTTAATATTACCTCCGTGGAGTGTTGCCAGTCAGCTGAACACTTTTACCCCTGTGGGAATAGTGATAATTATAGTGGCTGATGTAAAATATGCTTGTGTATCAACATATATACCTACTGTGAATGTGTGGTGGGCTCATACGATAAACCCTAAGAACCCGATTGATATTATAGCTCATACCATACCCATATATCCGAAAGGTCCAAATCAAAATTTGTGTGCATTTCTGCCCTTTGGGACTCCAGACCTCCCCCCCCCCTTTTTTTTTTTTTGTCTCCAGGTGCCCTACATGTCCCCCTTCAGGGATGAGGGAGAAACCTTTAAGCAGTTAAAGGTGAATTACCCAAAGAGGACCTTTAAGCTCATCTTTCCCTAGAGATGAAAAAGAAAAACACATAAATCTTCAGAGGGCAACCTGTCACACTCTTTTAAAGTATACAACTTAATCATGGCATAAAATGCAATCAGTACAGTCTGGTTTTAGGGGACCCATGGAAAGCTGTGCGAACCTTAGGTGCTGAGGGCCATGGGTTGGCAAGCTCTACATTTTATCACCATCCAGACAATTCCAAGCTTGTATAGCCTGGTATTGGTGGCCACACATGACCTGGCCTTGCTTTATCTTTGCAACTCCATCTCGTCCCCTCCTGCCTGAACCCTGTACCCCTCTGCCACTGAATCACCTGCTGATCTTCCGGCAGATCCTGCTTTCTGTCACCTCAACACCTCCAGAGCTTTGTACCCCAGTTCTCTCTCTCTTCGGATTGCCCATCTTGACATTTTCCTCCTGTTTAAATCTTTCCTACCTTTTCAGATTTAGCTTTGGGGGGAACCTCCTTAGCAAAGCCTTCTCTGACTCCTACATGGTATGTCATACCAGCTGCCCCTCCGTGCTCCAATGGTCCCCTGCGATGCCTCTGTCATAGCACTTCCTGGACCATTCTGCCAAAATAGGTTCCCCTGTCCTGTTATTCTTCATCCCAGAACCCTGCTTAATTCCCTTACAAATGATGGTCATTTGTAATGATTCAGTTACTGGTCTGTATACTGTCTCCCTCACTAGACTATGAGCTCCCTAAGGACAAGGCCAGATATCTCATCCTCTACCACCTATGAAAGTAGCCGGCACAGCATCCTGGACAGAGCAGACCCTCGAATACACTTATTAAATTGAATTGAAATGGCACTGATCACACTGTGTTAATGATCATCTGTTTATGTTTCTAGCTCTACCAGTGAACCCCTCATGGGCAGGGACAAAGTCTCATTCACTATTATGCTCCCAGTGCCCAGCACAGAACTTGGCATATAATGGGAAACTAGTAAATGTGGAATGAATAAATGAATGAATGAATTAAATGAATAGGGACTTCTCTGGCGGTCCAGTGTTTAAGACTCTATGCTTCCACCACAGGGGGCACGGGTTCCAGGTTCGATCCCTGGTTGGGGAACTAAGATCCCGCATGCCACATGGCACAGCCAAATATAAATTAAAAAAAAATTTTTTTAGTGAATAAAGAGCAGAACTAACATGAAGACAGGATGAACAAACGATCAAATAAAGGAATTCCAATAACCTTTCTGATACATCCAATTGATAGCTGTTACTTTCACTATTTGAAATAAACATAAGCCTCCTCTCTTGATTCTGTCTGCTTGTACTACTGGAAAAAAAGTTATCATGGAGTTGGTCAAGTCTAACCTTTAAAAAACAGTCACCACAGAAATCCAATGACTGGAGTAATGACTAGGCAAGACATTGCTATCAAATTACATTAATTAGTAAGGCTAAGATACCGTCTCAAAACGTCTGCTTCCTTAACCTTCTAGGTTTGTATCAAATATCACCCCTTTCCAAGTTTCATATTTTAAAGAAGTTTGAGTCACTGTAACAACCCTGAAATGTGTGTGTGTGTGTGTGTGTGTGTGTGTGTGTGTGTGTGTGTAAAGGGGAAACTACTGTTCTCTACAATCACGCAGAACTTCACTTTGGCACCAAATGTGTAGGTGTTTTCCCCACACTGACCAATTCTGTGACACCAGCTGGGTGTCCTACAATCCAATTCAATTCTGACATTATCTACTTGGAGTTAGCATCAGATCCCACAGGTTAAGGCTCAGTCCCACAAGAATGTCCTCCACCTCCACTTCAGATGCCAAAGGCAAGCCCAAGCCTCCAGTACCTCTGACCAACCAGCTGTAAGTCAGGGGTCTCATGACCCTCTCCTCAGGTTTGGTAATTTGCTAGAATGGCTCACAGAACTCAGGAAGACAATTTACTTACTAGGTGACCAGTTTACAATAAGGGATACAAGTCAGGAACAGCCAGATGGAAGAGATACACAGGGCAAGATGTGGAGGAAAGGTGTTGAGCTGGGCTCCATGCCCTCTCTGGAGTCACAACTCTCCCAGCAGCTGTATGTGTTCAGCAACCTGCAAGTTCTCTGAACCCCATAGTTCAGGAATTTTTATGGAGGCTTCATCATACAGGCATGATCAAGTATTAACTCAATCTCCAGCTCTTCTCCCCTTCTCAGAGGATGGAGGAAGTGGGGCTGAAAGTTCCAGACTTCTAACCACAGCTTAGTTTTTTCTGATGACCAACCCCCATGCTGAAGCCATCCACCAGCTCACCAAGAGTCTCCTCATTAGAATAATAGTCATTCCTACCCACCAAAATTCTCCTCATTAGAACAGACATTCCTATCACCCAGGACATTCCAAGGGATTTAGGAGCTCTGTGTCAGGAACCAGGATCAGTAAACCAAACATCAGTACAAAAGATGCTCCTGGCAGCCTTACCACTTAGGAAATTACAAAGGTTTTAGGAGTTCTGTTTGTTCCATAATACTTACATATTTTATTTAGGGCTTCCCTGGTGGCGCAGTGATTGAGAGTCCGCCTGCCGATGCAGGGACACGGGTTCGTGCCCCGGTCCAGGAAGATCCCATATGCTTGCGTACCGCAAAAAAAAAAAAAAAGCTTATATCCATAATACTTACATATTTAAATGCTCAGTGGTATCAAAAATACTTAAATGTCTTCAATATAGTCTTTAGTTTTAACTACAATAGCCAACTTTCCCCAACTTTCCTAAAGTCAGAGCATAGCACCCGATACAGGACTGCCAACAATCAGGAACTTAAACCCAGGACTGCCCTAGACTATTCTGGATGGGTAATCAGCAAACCCACAGGTATTTCTATTTTTACATAGTTGTGATCTTCTCATTTAAACAATTATGCACATAGCTTTTTTTCCCTCGCTATATTATTATTTTATTTATTTATTTATTTTTTGCAGTACACGGGGCTTTCACCGCTGTGGCCTCTCCCACTGCGGAGCACAGGCTCTGGACGCGCAGGCCCAGCGGCCATGGCTCACGGGCCTAGCCGCTCCGCGGCATGCGGGATCTTCCCAGACCGGGGCACGAACCCACGTCCCCTGCACCGGCAGGCGGACCCCCAACCACTGCACCACCAGGGAAGCCCTGCAATATATTCTTTATACCTGTAATCGCTTCATCTCCGCTGACACCTTCACCAGAGCTCTGGAGAGTTGAGCAAGCTAACATGGAGGAGGCTATTCTAGTGGGTGAGAGGGCAGGCTTTGTGGTCACACAGCTTTGTGGAATCCTGGTTTTGCCACTTCCTTGTTATGTTACCTTTGGCAAGTTACTTGTCATCTTTGATCCTCAGTTTTCTTACCTGTTAAATTGGAAATAGTTGTGCCTTATGCAGAGAGATGGAATAAAGATTCAATGGGTTTTGAGAAATGCATGTGTAATATGTAATCCAGTGCCTGACACAGAGTAGCCCTTAATAAACAATAGCTGCTATTAATGAAAAATCAAATATCTTGAATTGCCTAGCCCAAGATAATTCTCTTCTTCTTTGTCTTATTTTCATATTTTATGCTAGTTTTACCAAGATATGGTCCTAAACTTAAAGCTTATATGCATGTGTATATTTTTCAGATACAATTTTATCATTTAATTGCTAAGCTTTATATCAGAAAATAATAAATTTCTTAGCAAATATTAGAAAAAGCTGCTCTTGGGCTTCCCTGGTGGCACAGTGGTTGAGAGTCCGCCTGCTGATGCAGGGGACACGGGTTCGTGCCCCGGTCTGGGAAGATCCCACATGCCGCGGAGCGGCTGGGCCCGTGAGCCATGGCCGCTGAGCCTGCGTGTCCGGAGCAAAAAAAAAAAAAAAAAAAAAAAAGCTGCTCTTAGTATTGCTATTATTATTATACTTTACTTTTCTATAACGTTCATGTATCATCATTTAACCCTTACCAAATGATTTCTTATTTCTTATTCTTATAGGTGATTCTGCAAGGTACATCCTCAGGCATACAATGTTTTTATCTCCCCAAAATTATCTCTTCAGATTAAACTACCAGGAAGAGCCAGCATGGCCACACAGGCTTTTTCTCTGTCTGGCGAGCACCTGATTCTTCAAGAGCCTATTTTCAGAAAGCCTTCTCTGACCTCCAAAGAGCAAATCTTCCCTGCCCCACTTTACCTAGAACACACCATCTCTCTCATGGGTACTGTTAGGTCTTCTCCTTCCAGTCCGATTTCCACATGGCCCCAGAAGGATTTTTCTAGAAATACATGTAAAGCACTCTGTGGGAAAACAGAATCTCTTAATGGTTAGTGAGAATGTAAATTGGTAAAAGCCCAAAGATGGGCAATTGGAATACTTATCATTTGATCCAAGAATTCCACCTCCAGGAATTCTTTTCTACAGACGTACTCAAAAATGTGCAAAAGGGCACATCTACAAGGTGATCAGGGCAGCAATGCTTATAGTAGCAAAAAACTGGAAATCACTTAAATGTCCATCAATAGGGGATGATTTAAATAAGTCATGTAACGTGCATACACTAGAATACCATAGATTGGTGACGCTCTATGTAGTAAAATGGGGGCATTCCCAAACTATATGCATATTTGTCAGTGAAAAAAGCAAGGTGCAAAGCAGCATGTATACAATGCCAGCATATGTGAGAAGACTGAAAAAAAAGAGAGAGAGAGAGAGAAAGAATAGATACATGTGTTTGTACTTGTATAAAGTACTTTGGAAGGATACATAAGAAACTAGTAACATTGTTCACCTCTGGAGAGAATCTTGGGGTAGCTAGACACGGGCAGAAAGGGGATTTTTCTGTGTATACCCTTTGTTGCCTTTGAATTTTAAATCATCTGAATGTATCCTCTATTCAAAATAATAACAATAATAGACAGAAAACACATGTTGCAGAGACACAAAAATACTGCAGTATGTACTTGTTGCTAAAGAGATGGCAGAAGAATTCATATTCTGGAGAAAATTGCTCTCCTGTTGGGAGAAAACCTTCTAAGGGTCTTTTGGGTGCGCAAAGCCAAAGCCCAGCTAAAACCATCAGAAAGGAATGGGTGACCTCTCTGGGTGAGAGGCAGTTCTGATTTTAAGTAATTCTTTATCTCCTCTGAGGTGGACCCAAGAGTCAGGAGTTTGGGGCACTGAGACCTGGGGAAAGAAAAGAATAAAGAGAAGGAACTAAGTAAGAATAAGAAATAGGAACAGACCTCCAGGGCTGAGATGGCTCTCCATAATGGTGTAAGGCTGGAGGCCTTTAGAACAAGTGACTATTGTTTTAGGGGGAGCCAGATCTTGCCATTATGAATGTGGCAGGATGTGAGGGCTCAAACCATTTCAATACCAAAACAGTCTGCAGTTGCCTCTCTTTTTTCGCCTACTTACCACAATTATTCTCCCTTATTTATTGTGCAGTTTGAAAGGTGAGTTGTCCCTACCCTTAAAAAAGGGAACTCTTTTTCTTTCTCTTTTTTGGTTTGTTTGTATTAATTGCTGATGATCCAGACCCTCGATGTAATAGATCATCAAGTCCTCTGTTAACGAACTGGAGAAGAGCAGAGGAACTATAAGAGAGAAAGGGGCGTGACCCTTTGGAGGTGACCAAAAGGGGAAAGAAAGATTTTCTCTAAAGTAGAAGGAGGTCAGAGGATGTGAGGAGGAGAGGAAAGTGACAGGCAGGGGTTGACACAAGGACACTCCTGGCCTGGGAGCTGATCTGGGGCAGTTTATCAAAAAGGAACACGACCCAAAGCACAGTTGAGCCAGGTGAATTGAATTAGCAAACAAGGCTTCAAGGGACATTGTTTGAGCAACAAGGAGCAAGGCAAGAGCTGAGTCATTGTCACAGGTCACGCAGCCATGACCAGAGAACCTCCTGTTGCCTGCCCCAAACTCATCCACACACGTGGCTCCTCTGTGGGCAGCTGGTGAACAGGTCCCTCTAACAGCATTGGAGCTGTTAGATGCATTAGCATCTCTAACTCACTGGATGCCTGCCCAGCCCTGCCACACAACTTCAACGTGAACCTGCCCCATTCCTCCAGGTGACATCATGCCCCAGGACAAAACCCATGAGCCCAAAGCAAGGGAATGGGCACCTGGACCCAGTGGAATGGTGACAAGAAAGCTCTGGGCATCTGTACTCAGTGCGGGAAGGAGAATGAGAAAAGTGGGATTTGAACTGAACAAGCTCAAATCCTCCTGAGATGGGACAGTGCTTAATGACACCACTGTTACACATGAACAGGGATAATCTGGAGAGCAGTGTCTGGCAAATTTGACGTTACATACTTTCAATGGCTATACTCCACCTCTAGGGCAAATTCCAAATTTCTTAGCCTGGTGTATCAGTCAGAGTAGCCTAAATTATGCTGCAGTAATGAATTAATCCCCAAATCCTAATGGCCTAACACAACATAAATTTATTTCTTATTCATGGTACACACTGCATGCATGCACTCCGCTTACAATCAGTCACGGACCCAGACGGATGGAGGGGCTGCCATGGTGGAGCTGTATCACTCGGAACATGAGGGCTCGTTGGCTATTTGGCAAGGCAGGAAAGCTAAGGAAGAACTTGCTTGCTTTTTTTTTTATTTTAATAATATTCTTTTTTTTAAACCCCACATTTGTTTATTTATTTATTTTTGGCTGTGTTGGGTCTTTGTTAATGTGCAAGGGCTTTCTCTAGTTGTGGCGAGCGGGGGCCACTCTTCATCGCGGTGCGCGGGGCTCTCTCACTGTCGCGGCCTCTCTTGTTGCGGAGCACAGGCTCCAGACGCGCAGGCTCAGTAGTTGTGGCTCACGGGCCTAGTTGCTCTGCAGCATGTGGGATCTTCCCAGACCAGGGCTCGAACCCGTGTCCCCTGCACTGGCAGGCAGACTCTCAACCACTGCGCCTCCAGGGAAGCCCAAGAACTTGCTTTTTAATACTCCAGTCCAGAACTGACACACGTAACTTCCACTGACAGCTGTTGGTGAAACTAGGCAGGTGGTTCTCTTTAACGGCGAGGAGACAGGGAAATGTGGGGAGGAGAAGGATATTTGGGAAGCAGTAAATATCTCTTCATACATAGCATTCGAGACCCTTTGTGATCTCCCCCCAGGATTCCCTCCAGCTTCATTTCCTGCCACTGGCCCCCTTCCCAACTCATAATCCACCTCTGGTCACAGGCATTTCTCCCAGCTCCCCAGACATGTCCTTGAACCATCATTCCCCCAGACCTTTGCTCATGCTGGTTCTTGAACAATAAAATGCCCTTTCTCTACCTTCACCATCTGCCAATTCTACTTTTTTAAGCCCAACTCAAATACCACCTTCTCCGCTCCTGAGCCCTTGGGCTAAAACTAATTGACCCTTTTCAGTTCTGCCACATCTCTTCTTATATACTTCCTTTAGCACTTAGAGTCCATGGGACTGACTTCCTGGCATCTTTCACAGTGCCTGGCACATAGTGGGCACTAGATAAATATTTGTCAAGTAAATGCTTCTACTTTAGAATTTTTCAAATAATACTTTGTTTGTATGTCTTTCCCACACCCATCCACCCACCCCCAATAGGCTATGAACTCTGGATTTCCCCAGTACCCACGAGCACTGAAAAAATATTCTGTTAAATGTTTGGGGGAGAATTGATTAATTTGCCTTATGTTTAATTTTGAATAATGATTTTTAAATAATTGCGAATGGGTCTTTTATTTTATTTGGGGCGGGTCTTTTAAAAATGAACATCAGCTGTGTGTATGTTACACTTCAATTAAAAAGTTTACTCCGAAAACTGAACAAGAATAATAAGGGAAGGGAAAGGGAAGTATTTACTCTAAAAGGGAAGTATTTAGAGAGTAAATGTCACATTCCCGTTTCCACGATCTCTCTCTGGGGATGCTACTTACCCTTCAAGGTCTAGCTAAATGTCCTCCCTCCCCCTGCGGTTCCTCCACATTGCGTTCATTTTTAGCTCTGGTTACATCTGTCTCTCCTGCCATGTTTTTCCAGAGCAGTAACCATGTCTCATTTACCTTTAAATCCCCAGTTCAAGCCTAGGGCCTGACCCACAGTAGGAATCAACAAATGCTTACGGAAGGATGTAAGAAGGAAAGGAGAGTGAAAAGCAGGGAGGGAGAGAAAAGCAAAGAAGGAATGAAGGAGAAGGGAAGAGAAGGAAGGGAAGGGAAGGTAGGAAGGAAGGAAGAGAGGAAGGAAAAAGGAAAAACCAAGGGCTTGAAGTTCCACACTTGTTTTCTCTATTTGTCACTAACTTGGAAGGTTATGGTGCTCCTCTGAGACTCAGTCTCCTCCTTTATAAAATAACCTGTCCAATTAACTCACAGGCTTATTGGAGATCAAATAAAGAAAGGAATATGGAAGCACTTTATTCATTTCCATGAAAACACTAGTTATTATTAATTAGCCATTGTGTAGCATTTATTCCCTTAATTAACTGAAGACGGCAGTCTTAGTGGACCACCTGTTGTTGGGCAGGACTCCCTTGCAGGGGGTCGGAGTCAAGGTGGGTGAGGTAGCATTAGTTATGTCTTATCAGTGACTCATTACCAGAACCTTGTGAGCCAGGTGGGTTGGACATTGGGGACCATTGGGATCACAGTGTAACAAGTGTGTAAATTTGATGACGTTGTTCTATTTTGGGTGTTTTTGTTTGTTTGTTTTTAAAATATTTATTTATTTATTTGGCTGCACCAGGTCTTTAGTTGAGGCATGCGGGATCTAGTTCCCTGACCAGGGATCGAACCCAGGCTCCCTCCCTGCATTGGGAGAGCAGTCTTAACGGGTGGACCACCAGGGAAGTCCCTGACTTTGTTCTATTTTGGATACTTTTTGTACTTACTTTAAATCCTGGGTGCTCTTTTTCTCCTCTGTTAAATGAATGGTAAGGAATACCCACAACAACTGGCTATTACTAATGATTTAAACTCAGACTGAACATTTTTTACACGCTTCGCTCTGGATCAGTTTAATTGGACAGTAGCTCAGGCCTGACATTGCAATGGGAGAGGATGAAAAACTGCTTCAGTTTGCAACTCCTTATCCGTGTGAATCAGGATTTTCTCAATACTATGTAACCAAAATAGAAGGCAGAAGGAAATTAGAAGCTGCACAGATGGAAGGTTACACTTGTCTGGTGGACCAGGTGGGCCCTGTTTAGACCTGATGGCATGGTAAGAAAGAGAACAACATGGGACTAACGTGGGACAGCAGTGTGGCAAGGGATCCTTTATATGGGAGTAAATGGACCCTTGATCACTAGCACAAGCTTCCCCCAGTGCCATGGCCTGAGCACTTCTGGCCTGGTTAGTTTCTGACCCCTACATTGCTGCACAACCCACTGAACTTTCTTGGGTGAGGACCCAGGAGCAGCTGGGAGCCGAGTCTCCTCACTTGTATCCTTGTCCCATGCATATATTATGCGCTGCTTGCTTGCTTTCTTGAGTCAAGCAAAGTAAAACTCATCCAAGTTATCATCCTCACCAGTCTTTGTACCCAGTCTAAACATCGTGATCTGGCCTGACCCAACTAGACCCCTATTGTCTGTCTGCCCAGCTACTTCCCCCCCACCATCTCTGGGAGTTGTTCTTGTCACCCCCTCCATTCACATGAACACCACCGGAACCACAGGATCAGCCATTTTGCACATGCCTTGAACCCTGGCCATGACTGACCTAAGTGAGCCCTTCCCTTTGGATAGGACAATGCCAGTTCCTGGACCAATCAATCCATTCTTCCAGAATTTTTGGAACTGGGTCTAGGGGGGAACAAATCAGTCACTATCTGAATGACCGAACTTGAGCGTATAAAACCAGAGACTATGGATGTGCATGTTTTCCGTGATGTGGACTGGAAAATGAAGAAAGTTGGTCTACAAAAGATAGAGCAGTGGGCTTCCCTGGTGGCGCAGTGGTTGAGAGACCGCCTGCCGATGTGGGGGACACGGGTTCGTGCCCCGGTCCAGGAAGATCCCACATGTCGCGGAGCGGCTGGGCCCGTGAGCCATGGCCGCTGAGCCTGCGTGTCCGGAGCCTGTGCTCCTCAACAGGAGAGGCCACAACAGTGAGAGGCCTGCGTACCGCAAAAAAAAAAAAAAAAAAAAAAAAAAGATAGAGCAGTGATAGTCATAATTAAGCTGAGCAGTGGAGATGAGAATTGAAGAAAGAATAATGACAGACTTTACATCTTGAGCTATGTTCTTCATGAGTCTCAGGGGCATTTCTGTGCTAGAATTCCATGAGATTGCCCTGAAGGCCCATAATACATCTCCAAATTTTGCCTAAGCTAAGATTTCTATTAATTACAATCAAAGAATTTTCATGAATGTACATTGAGAATCTCCAGTTTCAATATTTTTATCCTCTGAAATTGTCTCATTTTCTCATTAAGTAGTTTCATAATTAGTCAGTTTAATAAACTTGAATTTATACAAATTAAATAGCTATGAATTTGGATGCTTTTGACTTCAGGCTTGCATGCTCATGGTCACAAGGTGGCTGCAGCAGCTCCAAGCATCACATCCTCACACAATAGCTACAAAGTTTTTCAAATAAATTTTTTTTCAGAAAAACACTGGTTTTTCTTTTGAAGAATTTTTAAATCTTTTAAAAATAGAATAGGATAATGGTCCCTATATACTCATCACCCAGCTTTCACAACTATCACTACACAATCATTCTGTATCATCTACACTTTCACACATCTTTCCCCTCCTGTCAGATTATTTTGAGGCAAATCTTAAACACATTTCTTTTGTAAATCTTTCATAATATATCTATAAAAGATACAAATTCTTTTTTTAAAAAAACTCCACAATATCATGATCACAGTTAAATATTGCCAACCATTTCCTAGTGTCATCAAATCTGCAAAATGATTCACTTTTCCCTACTTGTCTTAAAAATGTGTTTTGCTTTTTACTGTTTACTTGAATTTGAATTCTTTTTAGTGGTCATAGCTAGGAAATATATATTATTTTCTAAAGATAAAAGGTATAACATGTTCACATGAATAATTCCAACTGAAATGGAGAATTACAGTTTTCAGTTAACCTCATCAATCCTAATCTGTACCTCTATGCCAAATATCTCAGGTCTTAAGGGCACCAACATCGTTATATATTTTTATCCCATAATACACAGTTCTTTTGTCTTTGGATATATCGCTCTAGGGATATAGAGTCAAATGATGATGGCTTAAAGTCACTCAAAGCCTTCTCTGTATGGTTATGTCATCCACTGAATCCACAGTTAGGAACATTTGTATTTTATTTTACTTTCTATTTCTAAGGATTGCTTTCTAGTTTTTTTTTTTTTTTTGGTAATTATATAAAATTTTTTGGCAATTATATAAAATACTTAGCTGGCTCCAAAGTTAAATCTACAAAACACATTATATTTTTTTAATATAGATTGTAGATTCTACCCTATTCCTTTCCTCTCTAGTCCCTCCTCTGCTATAGTAATATTTATTAAATTTTTATAGCTTCTTTTATATGTAGATAAATGATTGCACACTCTACACACTTTTCTCTTACATTTATTTTTTTACTTTAAAAATGTATCCTGGAGATCATACCATAGTAATAAAGAATTTTCTTATTCCTTGCTATACTCCATTTGGGGGATGTACCATAGTCTATTCAATTAGTTTTCTATTGATGGGGATTTGGGTTGTTTCCAGTCTCTTGTGATTACAAAGCTATATTGGATAGCCTTGTACGTGCATCTTTTCACCTTTTTTGCCACTGCACCCCTGTGATAGATCTCTAGAAGTAGGATTGCTGCATCACCACACACCTATCCAAATGGCTAAAATTAAGAGAGGAAAAAAATAATACCAAATGGTGGTGAGGATGTAGAGCAACTGGAATTCTCATTCATTACTAGTGAGAAAACAAAATGGTACAGCACTTTGGAAAACCGTTTGGCAGTCCCTTATAAGGTTTAACACACATTTACAATATGACCTAGCAATCCCTTTCCTATATTTACTCAAGAGAAATGAAAACTTATATTCACATAAGAATTGTGTGTACCTGAACATTTAAGGAGGCTGCATTCATAATTGCCAAATATTGGAAACAGCTCAAGTGTCCTTCAACTGATGGATAAATTGTGACACATTTCTAAAATCAAATGCTACCCAGCAATAAAAAGGAACAAGCTACTGGTGCATTACAACATAGATGTATTGCAAATACATTCTTCTAAGAAAAAGAAGTCAGATTTAAAATGCTATGTACTCCATGATTCCATTTATATGACATTGTCCAAAAGGCAATACTGTAGGGACAGAGAACACATCAGTGGTTGCCAAGGGCTGAGGTGAGGGGTAGTTTGATGCCTAAGGGGCTGCATGTTGGAATTTGGGGGGGTGATGGAATTGTGGTAATTATGCAACTGTACGTGCTTGTTGAAACTCATAGAACTGTACACTAAAAAGAGTGAATTTTGCTATATGTAAGTTACACCTCAATAAACCTGACCAAAAAAAAAAGATAAATGCACCGGTAATTTTGCTAATTAGTATCAAATCCCCTCTGTGGTAGGATGATTAATGGCTCCCACAGATATCCAGGTCCCAATTCCTGGAACCTGTGGATATTACCTTTTATGGCAAAAGGGATTTTGCAGATGAGATTAAATTAGGAATCTTGAGATAGGCAGAGTATCCTAGATTATCCAGGTAAAACCTAATACAATCATAAGTGTCCTTATAAAAGAGAGGCAGAAGGAGATTTTACTATGGAAGAGAAGGCCATGTGAAAACTGAGCAGAGAGAGTTTTGAAGACACTGCATTGCTGGCCTTGAAGACGGAGAAAGGAGCTATGTGCCAAGGAACAGAAAGAATGAAGCTCTAGAACACAGAAAAGGCAAGGAAATAGGTCTCCCCTGGAGACTCCGGAGGAAGCACAGCCCTGCCAACCACCTTGGTTACAGCCCTGTAAGACTTCTGACCTCCAGAACTTTAAGAGAATAATTTGTGATATGTTAAGTCACCAAGTTGGTGGTAATTTGTTAAAGAAGCAATTGGAAACTAATGTGCCCGCCATAGGAGCTGTACTGTTTTTGCCGTCCCATCAAAACTATCCTGTCCTTTTTTAAGGAAGAGGAAAATTTTCCCAGAAGCCCCTGAGCAGACATCTTTTCATATCTCATTGGCCAGAATTATGTCATATGGCCTTTCCTAAGCCAATCACTGGCAAGAATAATCAGGTTTCCTCCTACCACTTGCCCTAAGGCTGCTTCATTCTCTAATGACCCACACAGCTGCCTGATCCTGACCACATCAGGGTTCTGCCCTCAAGGAAGGAGAAGGGCATACCAGTGGTGCCTACCTCAAAAATTATTTACAGAAAAAGAAAAACCCTCAAATCAAAATATATTTTATACAAGTTAAAAACCCTTGGACTAAACTCTCTAAGGGGCCATCAGTTGCAGCTTCCCAGGCCAGGGCTTTCCCATATCCATCTGGCTTTGCCCTCTTCTCTCTCCCTTTTTCCACAGGAGGTAGGGCCTAGCTGAGCTCTATTTGTGAGTCACCAGGGTTAAATAAGGCCCTGTGAACACATGGGCCTGCCTTCCAGAAAAATGTCCCACTTGCAATACTGACTCAAGTCCTATTAAGGGAATTTTTTCCATTTTCTCTCTGTTTTAGCTTTTCTATGATATACTATCCTAGAATGTCAGAGCTGCAAAGGCCCTTAGAGGTGATAATAATAATACTAGCATATGATAATAATAGTGTTTATTATTATTATGGTAATTATAACAGCTACCATTTATTGAGCATTTATTATCCTCTAAGCACTTTGTATTTATTATCACATTTAATCCTAAAGTCTTCCTGATAAGGTAGCTATTATTATCATCCCCATCTAATAGATTTTGAAATGAAGGAAAAAGAAAGAATTAGCCAAGGTAAGTGATGGCAACAGGATTCAAACTGAGATCTGTGAAGACTCCAGAGTTTTTGCTCTCAAACCCCATGAAGTCCAAAACCTTCCATTCTCCAGATGGGAAATGATAGCTTGGGCAGGGCAGGGTCGGGGTAGAGTAGAGAGAGCACTGGGAGGTACAAGCATCCTGTTCAGGTCACGTGACCAGTGAGCAGTCAAGTGAATGACTACCCCTCTAGTGCAGCAAACAGCTCACAGAGCTTTTCTCTGTCTTCCACAGGAATCAAATATTGATAATCATCTTGTAACTTGAGTTTAATAAGAAAAAGTGTTTGTCTTTTTGCAAAATGAGAGCAAAATGGAGACTTTTCTCATTGTGATTTGTCACATTTGTCTGGCATCATTGGGGGCTTAAAAAAATCGCAGTTACAGCATGAAGGGTGCCTTACAGTTTATAAAACATTTTCAAATACTTTCTCTTACATGATCCTTGCAACAGCTCTTGAAGCAGGAAGATTTGATTATCCCACTTCACAGATGGGGAAAGTAAGGTCCCAAAAGGGTACATTACTTGCCCAAGGTCTCATAGATCAGTAATTGGCAGAGCCAGAATCAAAACCTGGACCCTAGGGGCTTCCCTGGTGGCACAGTGGTTAAGAATCCACTTGCTAATGCAGGAGACATGGGTTCGAGCACTGGTCCGGGAAGATCCCACATGCCGTGGAGCAGCTAAGCCCGTGCGCTACAACTACTGAGCCTGCCCTCTAGAGCGCGGGCCTAGAGCCCGCGCTCCTCAACAAGAGAAGCCACCGCAATGAGAAGCCCACGCACCGCAATGAACAGTAGCCCCTGCTCACTGCAACTAGAGAAAGCCTGCGTGCAGCAACGAAGACCCAATGCAGCCAAAAAAAGAAAAAAACCTGGACCCCGTCCCTTGCAAGGAAACTTGCTGGCTATGAGGGCCTGATGTCTAAGGACGGGGAGTTTTCTCTTGAATTTTAGACTCATATTTTCAAGTTTAAACAACTTAAGATTTTGATTGGCTGAGGTGTTTTCTTTTTTTTTTTTTGGCTGAGATTTTTTTCACTGAATGAATCAATTTAGTGAGAGGTGACATATTTTTAATCTCAAGTCTGCCCGTCCTTCATCTTTTTTGCCTCCAAGGCGAATCTGATGTTTTTTCTTAATAAAGGTGCTTTGCAGTTTTTGCTGAGTTTATTCATTTACAAATTGCCTTGATAGCTAATTTGAATAACATCTTTGGTTCTGTTATGCTTTTCTAATAATTGCTTTATAATGCATTATTTTTATTTCCAGTTAGTAACTTGATACTTGGTTGAACATTCCTGTTTTTTCCAAGAGCTCTTCAGTTTCCAGGATAAAATTATACCATCTGCAAATATTTAAAAAAAATAAAACCTGCTCTCCTGATTCCACCATGAGTGCTCCTTTTACCACATGACACGCCATTTTTCCACAACTCTGCATTTTCCAGATGACTAAATGGCTCCTTTAAGTGCCAAAATATTTAGAAATATAACTGCCTGAGCTGAAAATCTTTCTCAAATGAATTACAATGGGTAGCAAACAGCTGTGGTTTTGCCTGCAAAACACATTCCTCCCCCATCTTTTGGTAGCAGCCCCCTGTTTCTTTTGAGGAGCTGCCCCTTCCCCACTCCCATGAGGTCCCAGCAAGACAATATGTTCCATTCACAAACCCCTAAAGAGGCCTTGGTTCCAGTCAGTCAGGCTGACCCAACTGACTCTTCCAAGAATTTGTGTCTTGAGAGAAGAAACACTTGGCCAGAAGGATGTTGCAGCTGAGTCCTGCAGAAGGCAGACCCTAAGGAGATGTCCATGAGTTTTTGCCTAGGGATGCCCTGATTTCTGATTCTGCCCAGACTTTCTCCACCAAAGCCTGGTTAAGTGCTCCTTTGATGCCAGGAGCTACCCAATATCCTTCCAATATATTCTCTTTGTTTAGGTTTGTTTTTGTTGCAAATGATACAGATATCAGTGCCCAAGAGTTGATTGCAGACAATACATCTTGTTATGGATTGCATTGTGTCTCCCCCCAAAAAAGATATGTTGAAGTCCTAACCCCTAATACTTCTGAATGTGACCTTATTTGTAAATAGGATCTTCACAAAGATAATCAAGTTAAAAGGAGGTCATTAGGGTGAACCCTAATCCAATATGATTAGTGTCCTTAAAAAGAAGAAATTTGGACACAGAGACAGATATATACAAAGTGAGGACAATGTGGAGACACACAGGGAGAAGGCCATATTAAGATGGAGAATTGGAATCACACATCTACAAGCCTGGAATGCAAGACATGTCTGGAAGCAACCAAAAGCTAGAAAAGAAACATGGAGAACAGTTCATTCCCTAGAGAGTTCAGAGAGACCATGGCCCTGATGACACCTTAATTTCAGAGTTCTTGCTGCCAGAATGTGAGACAATAAATTTCTGCTGTGTTAAGCCACGCAGTGTGTGGTACTTTGTTATGGCAGCCCTAGGAAGCTAATACAGACCCTCAAGGAAATGTGGGCCGTTGGAATGATGTATGGAAGAGATTGCTAGATGTTCACCAAAACCCCTCTCCCCTTTTTTGCCTATGAGTGAACTTGTAGCCAGTGATGAAAGAAAATTTGTATTTTATGGCAAGACAAGAAAAAATTAAACATAAAATTTTTCTCTGCTTGTTTGGGCCTCGTCCCTCCCCTTTAGAGTGTATTGCATCTGCATTAACCAGACCTACTTAGGAAATAATCTTCTTTCTTAATTTTGTAAGGGGTTGTGATGACCCACTACTCATTTTGTACATGCAAATCTGGATTGTGTAAACTGTTAATACATCATTTGACATATGACACTTTGTCTCAAAATCTTAAATAACTGCGCTTTGACCTCTAACATGTGGAACAGTCCTCAGCACTTTCTGAAAGACTGTCTCCCAGGTTATAATCCTCAGGTTGGCTCGAATACAACTTTCCATTTCTTTCTTAGATAAACTATTGATTAATTTTTTCATCAACATACGAATGGTGTAGTCAGCAGGATATCAGAGATACCCACCAGAGGACACCTGGAGTCTACCCTGAACCAGCACTTGGTACCAGCAGAGGCCCACTGAGCCCCACCAGCTTCTCGGTACTCCTTAGGTATTCCAGTGAGTTCTCCTGATATCTGGATTTCATTGCTTTTAAGTGATGATCCTAAAAATTTTATTTTTTAAAAAATATTTATTTATTTATTTTGGCTGCACCAGGTCTTAGTTGTAGCACCCGGGATCTTTGTTGCAGCTTGTGGGATCTTTAATTGTGGCATGGAGACTCCTTAGTTGCAGCATGCATGCAGGATCTAGCTCCCCGATCAAACCTGGGCCCCCTGCATTGGGGTCGCAGAGTCTTACTCACTGGACCACCAGGGAAGTCCCTGATGATCCTAAAAATTTTATTTGAGCTGTTTTTACTTAAGACTCACAGTCTTAAAGGGCACCAGTGCATTTCCTAGGCAGAGACCTGGGGGCATATGGGCAGGAGGCCCAGGGAAACATGGGTGGCTGGGTTTTTATTAAATTTGGTTTAAATGGAAAAAAACAAGTTGATATATGGTCTGAATAAAACTTTTGCTAGTGAATGACAGTTTGAATTATTCAACTCCACAAAACAAGGGACATTTGCTCCTTCTGGCCACAAGGTGTCCTCAGGCAACTGAGGACCTAGTGGAAGTATCTGAGGATTAATCCTTGTGATGTGTAGCGGTTCTACAGGGAAACCCCACTACAGCCATTAAGTAAATAGTGCTCTTCTGGGGATGCACGAGATAAGGACTGATCATCCAGTGCTCTGAGTACCCATGGTGGCTTTAGACTGTCAGAGGGAGAAATCGAGATATGTAAAGGAGTTGAATGTACTCAAGGGTAACGCCTTGGGGAGCTAGATCCAGAAGCAGTACATATTCGATCCACCACACTGTCCTCAGACAGTTGTTCATGGGTTCAATCCCTGGTCGGGGAACTAAGATCCCACAGGCTGTGCGGCGGGGCAAAAAAAAAAAAAAATTGTTCAGATCATATCTCATATCTGAATTAGACTACCAAATTAATAATGGGAAATTGTGCCTCAGAGGCCAAACAGCCCCCCAGTGGAGAGTCACCTATGGGAATACCAGCAGGGCTTATGTATGCTTGCAAGTGCTTACTTAATTGGAAATTAAAGGAAATCCTGCCCTGAAATGGCAAGGATGATGGGACTCTTTTCTGACATTGCATTTTGAAGCCCCGGAAGGCTTCAAAATTCCAAAACAGCTTCATTGAAGGATTGGTTGTAGAAGGCTAATGAAAGATTAATGATATAAAAGGTACTAAAACAAACAAACAGACAAATAAACAACAACAACAACAAAAACCCCTTAAGACTGATGTAATTACTGCTCCCCTCTATCTTCCTTTATGTGAGTACTCACTGTAGTAATCCTCTGTCTGAATTGCCTTTCCACTCTGAAGAGACTATTAAGTGGTTACTTTTAGAAAGGGGACTGCATGAGGCTCTAAGCGAGCCTCTTCAGATCAAAGGCTGAACTGAGGGCCACAGTTAAAGAATTTCTTAAGCCCAGGGGGGGATCCTTAAAATTTTTTGTAAATGAATAATCAAGATGGCAGGCCACCTGTCTGACTAAACTGACCATAACTGATATTCAGAGCCTGATAGGAGTTTTTTTTTTTTTTTGCCTTCTTCTTTAAGCTAAATGAGGGAAAGGAAAACATTCCAGCATAGGTGTATGGGTATGTCACTCCTTTGATATCATTGAGGTGGCCATCCAATTCTTTGAGGAATTAAAAATAGTTGTCCTTGTTTTACAAATCTAGTCTTAACAGGACCAGAGGCGTGGCTCCAGAAACAATTCAAAGCCAATCATAGGCTTTATACTCTCCAACTTGCCCTATGCATCTTAAAAGACTTGTGAGTAAAACATTCTGGCCTTAAGGGAACAAAGTCCTCCTAGGAGGAACTGGCATTTCTCCTCTTATGCCTTTGAGGTATAAATGTTCTACCTGGTCTTCTACAGAAACTCTCATCTAGGCCATCTTTCTAAAATGCAAATTTCAGGAAGGTAACTTCTATCTAAAGAAAAAACAAAAGGGGGTAGGTAATTTGGAACTTGACTTGTCAAGGTCAAATACAAATCTTAAGTGTCTTCTCCATAAATAATAATAAAGAGTTTAGTTGTGTAACCAGGTGACCTCGATTTGTTCCATCTGCCAGAAACACAACTTGAATCCAACTTCTCTTGTAACAGATGGGTTTTGCATTATTGTACCTGATTCGTGGCTAAAATTTGAGAATGGGAACTATGGAGTCTCTGTATGTGTTTGCGTGTTTGTATGTATCGATA
This sequence comes from Lagenorhynchus albirostris, assembly GCF_949774975.1. NCBI lineage: Eukaryota > Metazoa > Chordata > Mammalia > Artiodactyla > Delphinidae > Lagenorhynchus > Lagenorhynchus albirostris. The sequence goes on from NC_083101.1 coordinate 13,605,534, forward strand.
TACGTGTGTTCTAGAATTACTGTATTGCTGAAATCAATTGTAAAAGAACTCTAATTGACTTAAAGGAAATTAAGCACTTACATAAATATTTAGAAATGTAAAAGAAACTAACACGAATGAATTTCAGGATCACATGATATAGGATTAATTTTTAATGAATTAAAACAAGTTTAAGTTTATTGTTTTAATGATTGCAGTCATATCTTTTGGGTCATCAAAATTAAATATATTTTTATTGTACGTAGGTTTACTAGAAGTCAAATACAATCTTATTATTCCTGTTATAAAATCTGTCAGCATGAAAAAAACTTGATATGGTCAAACTTAAAAAAAAATTTATTTTATGTTGGAGTATAGTTGATTTACAATGTTGTGTTCATTTCAGGTGTACAGCAAAGTGATTTAGTGATATGGTCAAACTTTTAAGTAAATTAAATGTAAATGAGTTAAGAATTTTTAGGTGAACTCTTTAGAAATAATTATGTTTTAGGACTTTTTACTTTAAAATAGTTTCTCCATATTTTGGTAACTTGAAACTGCTAAATTAAGTTAAATGACAGGAATTGACTGAATATCCCGATCATTTCCAAATAAGATGCTGGAAAATTAATTGCTAAACAAGTCTAAGTTTACCTACTTTTGCCTTTTTATTAGAGAAAAACTAAAGATGTTTGAGTATATTGTTCATGTCTTAAAACTGAGGTTTTAAGGTTATGAATTCTGATTAAATATGTAATTAAAATATATAAAAATATGTACTAAATATTAATAAGGAAAACCTCTTGGTATGCAAGGAAAAAGAAGATATAAAGGATGGAAGTGTGTTTTGTTAAGGGAAAAGGAAGTAATTTTGTCCAAAAGCTGTTTATTTCTAAATGGCAAAGAAAATAAAAGACAAATTAATTTGGATATAGGAAGTTATAGAAGGTTTGTGAGGGGAAAAAAAGAATCTTTAGAAAGGAATTCTATGTGTGGTCAGGACTAAGAGTAGAATAAATTTAACTGAATAGATAAATTTTAATATTAAAGGCAAAGTGGTACAAAACCTGAATTTGGTTTTCTCTCTGTTAAGAGAACAAAGTTTTCTTAGAATATTACTGCTTTTGATAACAGATTGTAAAGTTTCTTTACCTTTTAAGTAATCTGTTGTTACTTTCTGTATTTGCTTTTGAACTCTTTTTATCGCCACTTTAATTAAATGAGTAAGTATTATTTCCAAGTGCCATATGATTCTATTTGACCTCAAGTGTTTAAAACTTTTTTGATAGTTTTGACAAACTTAACCAAATATCAAATTCTAATTGAAGTTCTTTTGACCTCTAGCTAACTGTGGGATGCTTCAGAGAGGGCCCTGGAAGCACCTCAGAGAAAGAAATATTAAACTAATTAGGTTTATTTGGTATGTTAAATTACATGGAAAGCATTCTCAAATAAGTGGTAATAAGCCTTCTTAGGTTATATTGTATGAGTAAATGTCATTAATATTAATGTCTAGAAATTATTTAAAATTTCTAAAAGTTGAATATGTCCTGATAAAACGTTATCAGTCATAATTCTTGTTATTATCTTAAAATGTTGTATGTCACAGCAGTAACCACATTTCTTTGTCAACTGCATTGTAATCAGATCTTTGACCATGATTTTAAGTCTTTTGTCATCTATAAACAGTTATTGTTTGATGCTTTTGCAAAAAATGCTTCATCTTCAAGAAGATTCACAAAAAGGACTTTTTGACAAGTACAGATGTCTGATACCTTTCAGATAATACCGCTGGATTGGGTAATAAATTAAAGAATTCTAATGGAAACCCTGATGGCTTCATAAAACTATTAACAGAAGATTAAAATCAAGGATTGGTGACATAGGACTGAGTGGTGAACTAGTGAATATGGTTAGACTTTTTATGTTTTTTGTCTGAAATATTATTGGCTTTTCTTTTCTTTTTTTTGGCTGTGCCACACCGGCTTGCAGTATCTTAGTTCCCTGACCAGGGACAGAACGTGGGCCAGGGCAGCGAAAGCAAGGAGTCCTAACCACTGGACCACCAGGGAATTCCCATTACTGGCTTTTTTTTTTTTTTTTTCCTATTACTGGCTTTTAATCTGTTTTCCAAGTAATTCTCTGCAACACCAGCTGAGTGTTCTACAATTTAACTCCATTCTGACACTATCTACCTGGAGATAATGTCAGATACCACAGGTTAAGGGCTCAGTCCCACAAGACTGCTTTCACCCTACTTCAGATGCCAATCACAATTACTAGGTCTCCAGGTTTCCCACAGTCCTGTCCAACTTTGGCTACAAATCAGAGGTTCCCATGACCCCCTCCTAGGGTTTGAGTAATTTGCTAGAGGGGCTCACAGTACTCAGGGAAACACATTTACCACTCTATTAAAGGATAGATAAAGAATACCACTGAACAGCCAGATGAAGAGATATATAGGGTGAGGTCTGGGAGGGTCCTGAGCCCAGGAACTTCTGTCCACGCAGAGTTGGGGTATGCCACCTTTCCGGTAGATGTGTTCACCTATCCAGAATTTTCCCAAGTTCTGGAGATTTTTATGGAGGCTTCACCCTGTAGGCATGATTGATCATTAACTCCATTTTTAGCCCTTCTCCCTACTCAAGAGAATGAGAGGCAGGGCTGAAAATTCCAATCTTCTAATCTTTGTATTGACCAACCCTCAACCAGGAGCCACCCAGGAGCCCACCCAGAGTTGCCTTGTTAGAACAAAACATTCCTAACACCCACAAAATTACCTGTCTCTCTCATATTCATACTGGTTTCCCGAGAACTGCACTGGTGCCCAGCATGCATAAATGCAAAATAAACATTGTTGAATGAATTAATTGGAGAGTCCAAGAAATCTGTGAGTTCTCAGAGAAAAGAATGGAAAGAAAACACACATTTAAAAAATTGGCTAATGGGACTTCCCTGGTGATCCAGTGGTTAAGACTCTGTGCTCTCAGTGCAGGGGGCCCGTGGTTCAATCTCTGGTCAGGAAACTTAAGATCCCACATGCCGATCGGCACGGTCAAAAAAAAAAATTGGCTAATAAAATTGGCTAATAAGTGTCAGGCAGACCACATACATCATCTTGTTAATTCCTCAAAGACATTCTAAGCTGTGGGTATCATTAGCCCCATTTTATAAATGAGGAGATAAGGATTTGAGCGTTACACAGCTTGTCAACGGACTGGCAAATGCCAGCAGATCCAGGATTCAAATCCGGTGTGGTTAGCTTCAAAGGCTGGGCACTGAGGAAAAGTGACTGATTACTGCCCCCGTGGCCCCCTTCATACCTGCACCTGTGTCTGAGATTTTCCACACAGATCTTGGCTGCATCACTGGAAATCAGAAGGATCATGATGACAGCCATGACAGCCAACAACCATGCCTACATTAATGAAAAATGCTTTTGAGTAAGCCACATTCACAGGCATTATCTTTTTTTTTTAAGCATTATCTTTTTTAATCCAGTAATTGATCTAACAATTGGGGAATGCCTAAGTAATTTTTTTTTTTTTTTGCGGTACGGCGGCCTCTCACTGCTGTGGCCTCTCCCGTCGCGGAGCACAGGCTCCGGACGTGCAGGCTCAGCGGCCATGGCTCCGCGGCATGTAGGATCCTCCCGGACCGGGGCACGAACCCGCGTCCCCCGCATCGGCAGGCGGACTCCCAACCACTGCGCCACCAGGGAAGCCCCCTAAGTAATTTGTGATATGTGTTTTTGTTTGTTTGTTTAAAAGAGTTAGATCTTCTGTAAATTCTCCTTTTGTCTTTTAAACTCATTTGTAGTAGTTTGTTGTTGCCAGTAGATGGTTTAGCCAAATTTGTCAAACTTGTTAAACTCATCTTTATGATTTGTCTTATAAATTGCAGAACTAATTTACTCATATTTTTCTTATAATCTATTTTTTAACATCAATTTCTTTACATTTAAGTGTTTGGTACATTGGTGATGAGGTGGGAATTCAATTTTTTTTTTAATGGCCTAGCTAATTATCTATTCATCTCCATTGATTGACTAATCCAAAGAAAACTTACTTCTGATGGGTCCCCATCACCCCACTGGTATTCAGACTAAAAGCAACACTAGTGGCAGGGTCATTGGAAAGACTCTATTCCAGAAAGAAGTCAGAACTTTGAGGAGAGTCCCAGGTCTACCCTTAGCTCACAGGATGGCCTTAGACAGGTCCCTTTCCCTCTAGGCACCTTCTTCTAAGTTTACAGCTCTACCATGGGGGGGGGGGGTGGACAGCAGGGGGTAAGTGAGGCAAGGTGATCTCTGGCAATTGTCCTTCTAAAAGCGTTCTGAAGAATTCTTGAAATAAAAAGAAATGTAAATTTAAATAACACCAAGAGGGAACCTGTTGTTTGTTCTCGCTCCCCCTACTTCAGCAGGGGCCCCAATAAAGCCTTGCCTGGAAAAAAAAAACCACACCAAGAGGGACTTCCCTGGTGGTCCAGTGGTTAAGAATCCACCTTCCAATGCAGGGGACGTGGGTTTGATCCCTGGTCGGGGAGCTAAGGTCCCACATACCATGGGACAACTTAGTACGCGCGCCACAACTACTGAGCTCGCGAGCCTCAACGAGAGAGCCCACGTGCCGCAAACTACAGAGCCCAGGCACCCTGGAGCCCACGTGCCACAACTAGAGAGAAAACCCGCATGCCACAGCTAGAGAGAAGCCTGTGTGCCACAAGGAAAGATCCCACATGCCTCAACGAAGATCCTGTGTGCCACAACTGAGACCCGATGCAGCCAAAAATATAAATAAATAAATAAATGACACCAAGAAACTTTTTTCCACCTGTCAGGCTGGCAAATATTGAGAAGGTTGATAATACTTATTGTTGGCAAAAATGTAGGGAAATAAATTCTCTTAAGCTCGCTGCTGATGGGAATATCAATTGATTCTGCTTTTTGAAGGGCAGTTTGGTCACAACCATCAAATGTAAAATGCATACATTTTTGGACCCAGCCATTCCACTCTGAGGAATTCTGAGATGTGAAGAATGATATAATATCTTTGATATAATGATAAAATAATATTGACTGTAACGTTTATCGTAGAAAAAACTGGAAACAACCCAAATGTCCACCAATCAAAAGTTGGATATACAATGTACTAGTCAGGGGTTTGAATTCCTAGCTTCCCACCTCCTATGTGACATCGGGCAAGTTACTTAACCGCTTTGTATCTGAGTTTTCTCATCGGTAAAAATGGAATGATAACAGGGTCTACCTCACAGGCTTGCTGTGAGGATTAAATAAGATAATACTCATAAAGTATTGTACCTACAACAGTTCCTGGCACACAGTAACCACCCTCATAATATTAGCTGTCATAACCACAGTATACGTTCAGATGAAAAACTGTGAAAGTTTATGGACTGTCCTTTCTGTGGAGTGTTGGGTGTTATTGCTGGGAGTTCCCTGATTCTATAGGGGCCTGAGTCTTTCACTGTCTATTTCACAACCCTGTAAATTATAGAAAAATGATAAGAATGCAAATTATTCTTGCTCATAGAAATGCAAATTGATTTTGCCCTGTAAATGTATAAATTAAGAGATAATTCAAAACATCACTCTATGCGCTAAAAATAATATAACCAACTTTGCATCATTAGCAAATTTATTTCTACATTACTGATTGCCTATATACACATTAGCTATATCCTATATATAATACTATACTATATAATATATGGTATATATACTATGTATTAATACATATACTAATTAATATATATTTAATCTATATATTAAAACCACTTCAAAGGAGAATCTGATTAGCATATATATGTGTGTGTGTATATATATGTATGTTCCTTCATTAATTACTGAGTTAAATAAAAATCTTTGACAAGTGTTCATTTTATATTTACATGAGAGTCACAATTTTACCTTTAAAAAATTATAACAGTATTTCTAGTATGATCTTATTTTCATTATAAAGATATATATATATATATATATATATATATATATATATATGTTAGAGAAAGCCGAGAAGGATGAACACAAAAATGTTTTTGAAGGATGTCTCAGGCAGGGTTAGGTAGAGAACATTTCAGTTGACTTTTACTCTCTTCTTTATATATTACTATATTGTCCAAACATTTTTATGCTGAACATCTGTTTTATGGAAAGTTAAAAAAACAAAAAACAACCACAACCTATTTTCCTTTTTAAAAGACAAAACTGAAAACTCTCCTGCTGGAACCAGTCATTTGGGATGGGAGGAGAGAGTGCTTATGAGGGGTCAAGTGTAAACAGCTTCCTTACTCTACAGGGCTTTGAGATTGGGTATTTAGGTAAGGAGACCCCAGGAACGGGGAGGCCAGCTTAATTCCCAGAAGACCTATTCTTGCTGACATAGGGCACTAAGGCATAAAATGATCCAAAGTGGTCAAGTGGCTGATCTGGGGGTGGTCAAAGCTGAGAGCTGGGGACTTCTCTGGTGGTACAGTGGTTAAGAATCCTCCTGCCAATGCAGGGGACACGGGTTTGAGCCCTGGTCCGGGAAGATCCTACATGCCATGGAGCAACTAAGCCCGTGCGCCACAACTACTGAGCCTGCGTTCTAGAGCCCGCGAGCCACAACTACTGAGTCCACATGCCACAACTACTGAAGCCTGCGCACCTAGAGCCCGTGCTCCGCAACAAGAGAAGCCACCGCAACGAGAAGCCCGCGCACTGCGACGAAGACCCAGTGCAGCCATAAATAAATAAATGTATTTTTTTAAAAAGCTGAGAGTTGGACCTGAGCTCTGGCTCCTTCAGCCTCTTTGATCTTGAGCTGGTCAACTAATTCAGCCTCAGGCCATCACCCATAGAAGGTCAGCTCAGGAAAAGACTCACCTAATCCAATCCCTTCTTTCTATCCATGGGAAAACTGAGGCCTGGAGATGGGAGGGAACCCACAGAGGTCACCCAGCAAATTAGGGGTCACCCTAGCACTAGAACCCAGATATCCAGAGTCCTGGCCCAAAGCACTTTTACCAGTAATATTGGGCTGTGTGAAGGGCTTCAAGCGGCAAGTCAAAAAGATTGGCCCGAGAGAAAAAGGCATGTTTGAACGGAACACGCCAGGGCCAAGGTCAGAGCTGTGTTTAGGAAGAATTTTCACTCAGAGTGGAGAGGAGCAAAACCACCCCCGGTCTGGGAACTGGGCCGGGAAAGGGGTCTATTTCAGGACCTAACGCTCTACCAGGCCTTTAACAGACTGCCACTGCCATTTAATTGCTTTGGAGGGGAAAACTGGCTGCTCTCTTTTGTTTGAGGAAAAACAGTGTCAGGGGACTTTTGTTATGCAAACAGAGCTGGAAATCCCCCTCAAAATGGAGCAGATAATAAGGCAGAATAAAGGGAAGGCTGCACTTCAGGTGTGTCTGGGGGTATTATGATGTTAACTGGCTTTTCTTGGGGCTGGAGCTGGGCTGGGTAGAGGGTCCTCTTCTCGGGGGTCCCTGCCAGAAACGGAAGAGAAAGGTGGCCCCTTGGGACTGAAAAGGCCAGGCCGGTCTTAAGTTCCTCCTTATTAAGTGCGCTGTTCCCCAGCCTTGAGGCCGCAAATCTCACAATTTTTGCCGTTTCCATGAACTAACCACACTATGGTTAACTTAATATTTTTCTGTAAATCTACTCACTTTTAATCATTTAAATATATACTTAAAGAGCATTTATATCCCTACCTCCGTGAGAAATCAGTATTATTTTCCTAAAAATAAATATAAGGAAAGCAAAACAGTGTCATAAAATTCCAGCTAGATACTGTTGCCCAAGCTCTGTTATAAAGGGAGATTGGCACGTGTTAGAGAACTTTTGAAAGGATATTAGAAGCAACCCGAGGCTTTCCTCGATTTAATCAGAAGGAATGAAAGGTAAGTGAAAATAAAATAACTATCTCACTACGAGGTTCATTTACTCAATGCCTTTGTGCGAAACGGTGTAAATGTGCTATGGTTCTACCAGTGATCCCTGCCAAACTTTGGAGAATGCTTTGGGCCCTGCTCCCCCACCCATTAGCTGAATAACCTTGGGAAAGTTCCTCAACCTCTCTAAACCTCGGAGTCCTCACTTACAAACGGAACCTACCCTTAGGCTCCTCTGAGAGGTAATAATGGTGATAAAGATGAGGATGATAGTGATGTTATTAGGAAGGCTTTGGTCGAAGTCTTTAAGCTGAACCTTCAGGTATTAGGTGTACTATGGGGAACTGAATGAAGAGTCTGGGTCTTTACTTGAGTTAAGAGGGGGAGAGAGACGAGCAGAAGGCTGCATGGTCAACAGAAGTTAGCGTTCACCAGGGTGGATTTGTGGAAAACGGAAGCATTCCCTGGAAGGAAGTGAAACTGAATAAAGATATTGAACTTCCACGGTCATGCAAAATGGATGCTCAGATAGGACTGGTTGAGCATTAAAGTGAAAGGTGACCTCTAAATGACAGACCGGGTGTGCAATAAACAACTTACCTCATCCAGCAGTACTGCCACGAAGCAATAGAGAGATCCATAAACTTCTACCATCCCCACAAAGAGATGCCCTCACACAACTTTCAGAAATTGTGCTCACAAGAGATAAATGACAACTCTTTCTGTTATTTCTGGCAGCCATCTTATCAGACTGCCTAAAGAATTTTGTGGAATATACTTTGCTTCATGGGCAGATAACCAAAAGTTATTTTAAAAAATCATTTCAATCTTATTAGTGGGGAATTTTTTTTATTGGAAAAGTTTTTCAGAAAACTTTAAAAAGTGTAAGTGAGTGATCTGAACCTGTCATTCTAGTCCTATAAACTCTAACCGAGGTATCTTGCTGGTTATACGTGGTATTGTGGGCCTGAGGAAATGAGTATTATAATTACTGTTTTCCATTTTATATGCAAGGAAAATGAGACTATAATATCAGATACCTGCCAGAACACTCAAAGCAGACCTATTCTCCATGGCTTCATTCTTTCCAGTATTTCAACAAATGTTCCAAACATGCTTAACCATAGCTAAGCTCTGGGTCTGGGTGGGTGCGGGGTAGCTATGTATATTTAAAAAAATAAGATGAAGCTTTGCAAAACAATGTGGACAATATGATCTTATTTACGTGAAAGAAAAAAACAGCAAAGCTATATCTTTATGTACGTGCACCATATTTATTAAAGCTTACAAACAGATCTGGTAGCCGTGTTCACAGTTGCGTGGAGTGGGTAGGGAGGGGAGGACTTTAACTTTACCTGTATTGTTTGAGAGAATAATAATAAATTTCTATATTCTTTAGGTTTTTAAAATTTTAAATAAATGATTGTTACAGGCTGAACTGTATCTCCCACAAATTCATATGTTGAAGTCCTAACCCCCAGTATCTCAGAGAGTGACCATATTTGGAAATAGAGTCTTTAAAGAGGTAATTAAATTAAAATGAGGTCATGAGGGTGGGCCTTAATCCAACATGACTGGTGTCATTATAGGAAGAGGAAACTGAGGACACAGACAGACACTGAGAGAAGACCATGTGAAGACATACATCTACAAGCCAAGGGGAGAGTCCTCAGAAGAAATCAACCCTTGATTTCAGACTTCTAGCCTCTAGAATTTTGAGAAAATTAATTTCTGTTGTTTAAGCTACCAAGTCTGTGATATTTGTTGTGAAAGATGTTAAAGAAAAAAAAATCCAATGATACTTGTTGAAGATAGAAAGGCAGACTTTATTCAGGACCACGCTGATAGGTATAGGGACTGCAAAGGGATTTTCCAATGTGGGAGAGAGATGGGGCTAAGCTCCAAATACAGCATGGGCAAGTGGGAATTTGTAGCCAGGGAGCAGGGTGGGGTCAGTGGATGGAAAATTACTGGGAGGAAACGTCAGGGGTAAGAAGAATTCTGGCTAAATCAACCTAATAGGATTTTTGCTGAAGGCAGGCCAGGATAATCAGACATCATTGGGGAGATGGTAGAGGGGATAAGGAACCTGATCAGATATCGAGGGTCAGGGGTTTGGGTTAAACTGACTTAGCAGGGTTCTTGCTAAAACTAGATTTTACAAGGAAGTGCAGAGATGTGCCTGGGAGAAGGCTCATCAGGCTGACTACAGTGTGCTCAAGCAAAGAACCTTTGACACAGCCCTGGTAAACTAATACAACAACCAAGGTGATGTTTCTGACTTCTGGGAGTTCTTAACTTAGTGGGAGAAGCAGTTAATAGTACAACCTCACTATGATACCAGGAAAAGTGGGAGAAGTGCTGCAAAATGCAGAAGCAAGATACTATGGAACTGGGGGTGGGAGACACTGTTGTGCCTGGCAGCTTTCATGGAGGAAGTGGCCTTTGAGCTGGGCCTTGACTGTTGAGTAGCAGAGAAAATGGGGGGGGTTGGGGGTAGGGGGGTGCATGGGGGGAGGGGAGTGGAGGAGACGGGGACTGTTCCTGGAGGAAACACAGAAGCTGGCAGTGAAGGTCTGTTTTCAGCCAGACCGGGGAGCTACACGTGAGCACAGGCTTCACCAGGGGATGCAGGGGAGATGTACCTAGAAGTGTTTGTTGAAGTATCCATTTGTCAGCTATTGCTGACAGCTATCGGCCATCATGTAAAGAGTAACATCATCGTATTTGCTTAGTAGGAAGACCACCCTGAAGTCCATGAGGCCAGGGTTGAACAGTGATGGCCCAAGGGACTTTCATGTCCACAGAAATATTTTATTTGACTCATCTAGCTATTTTTAAAAAATTAACTGTCCTAACATTTCATAAATTATAAATAATTTAGATACATAATTTATTTAAGAATTTACTGATATAATTTGAATCTAGGTAACATTGTTTATAATATATTTTTACATCAATTTTACATAAATTAATAAAATAAAACCAATATATTATAATTATGTTGATGTACTTTATATATAAATAAAAATTTTTTTTCCTTGATCACATTTTTGTTTTCTTTTTTATAACATCTTTATTGGAGTATAATTGCTTTACAATGGTGTGTTAGTTTCTGCTTTATAACAAAGTGAATCAGCTATACATATACATATATCCCCATATCTCCTCCCTCTTGCATCTCCCTCCCACGCTCCCTATCCCACCCCTCTAGGTGGTCACAAAGCAATGAGCTGATCTCCCTGTGCTATACAGCTGCTTCCCACTAGCTATCTATTTTCCATTTGGTAGTGTATATACGTCCATGTCACTCTCTCGCTTCGTCCCAGCTTACCCTTCCCCCTCCCTGTGTCCTCAAGTCCATTCTCTATGTGTGCATCTTTATTCCTATCCTGCCCCTAGGTTTTTTATAACCTTTTTTTTTTTTTTTTAGATTCCATATATATGTGTTAGCATACGGTATTTGTTTTGCTCTGATTTACTTCTGTATGACAGACTGTATGACAGACTCTAGGTCAATCCACCTCACTACAAATAACTCAGTTTCGTTTCTTTTTATGGCTGAGTAATGTTTCATTGTATATATGTACCACATCTTCTTTATCCATTCAACTGTTGATGGACACTTAGGTTGCTTCCATGTCCTGGCTATTGTAAATAGAGCTGCAATGAACACTGTGGTACATGACTCTTTTTTTTTTTTTTTTTTTTACATGACTCTTTTTGAATTATGGTTTTCTCAGGGTATATGCCCTGTAGTGGGATTGCTGGGTCGTATGGTAGTTCTATTTTTAGTTTTTAAGGAACCTCCATACTGTTCTCCATAGTGGCTGTATCAATTTACATTCCCACCAACAGTGCAAGAGGGTTCCCTTTTCTCCACACCCTCTCCAGCATTTATTGTTTGTAGATTTTTTGATGATGGCCATTCTGACTGGTGAGGTGATACCTCATTGTAGTTTCGATTTGCATTTCTCTAATGATTAATGATGCTGAACATTCTTTCATGTGTTTGTTGGCAATCCGTGTATCTTCTTTGGAGAAATGTCTATTTAGGTCTTCTGCCCATTGTTGCATTGGGTTGTTTGTTTTTTTAATATTGAGCTTCATGAGCTGCTTGTAAATTTTGGAGATTAATTCTTTGTCAGTTGCTTCATTTGCAAATATTTTCTCCCATTCTGAGGGTTGTCTTTTCATCTTTTTTATGGTTTTCTTTGCTGTGCAAAAGCTTTTAAGTTTCATTAGGTCCCATTTGTTTATTTTTGTTTTTATTTCCATTTCTCTAGGAGGTGGGTTGAAAAGGATCTTGCTGTGATTTATGTCATAGAGTGTTCTGCCTATGTTTTCCTCTAAGAGTTTGATAGTGTCTGGCCTTACATTTAGGTCTTTAATCCATTTTGAGTTTATTTTTGTGTACGGTGTTAGGGAGTGTTCTAATTTCATTCTTTTACATGTAGCTGTCCAGTTTTCCCAGCACCACCTATTGAAGAGGCTGTCTTTTCTCCATTGTATATTCTTGCCTCCTTTATCAAAGATAAGGTGACCATATGTGCATGGGTTTATCTCTGGGCTTTCTATCCTGTTCCATTGATCTATAGTTCTGTTTTTGTGCCAGTACCATGCTGTATTGATTACTGTAGCTTTGTAGTATAGTCTGAAGTCCAGGAGTCTGATTCCTCCAGCTCCGTTTTTCTTTCTCAAGATTGCTTTGGCTATTCGGGGTCTTTTGTGTTTCCATACAAATTGTGAACTTTTTGGTTCTAGTTCTGTGAAAAATGCCATTGGTAGTTTGATAGGGATTGCATTGAATCTGTAATAAGTCAGAAGAGCTCATAAAATTTCAAATTATTTGAAAAATCTTTTAACAAGTGCTGTGGGTTGAATTGCACCCCCCTGCAAGATATGTTGAAGTCCTAACCCTTGGTGCCTGTGACTTCTACTTATTTGGAAATAGGGTCTTCATGGACGCAATTAAGATGTAAATTAAGATGAGGTCTTAGTGGAATAGGATGGACCCTTAGTCAAATATGACTGGTGTCCTTCTCTAGAAGGGATGCAGATACACAAGAGGGAGAATGCCATGTGGCTGGTAATGGAGGCAGAGATTGGGGTGATGCAGCTGTCAGCCAAAGGATCAGCAAGGATTGACTGCCAGAAGCCAGAGAGGCAAGGAAAGATTCGATCCAACCTCAGCCCCTTGATCTCAGATTTCTAACTTCCAACACTGTGGGAGAATACAATGGTTTTAACTACCAGCAGGTGGTACTTTGTTACAGCAGCTGTAGGAAACTAATACGACAAGGAACCTATATATTCTCCCAGCAACATTTGGCTGGAGCTAAGGAAGGGAGCCCCCTAGAGGTGAGCCACCAGCCAGGTAGCATCACTCATTCCTCCCAAGGTGCAGGCTCTGTAGCAATAGTCCAGGGGAGAAAAGAGGTCTCAACTAAGGCAGTAACAAGGGTGTGTGTGTGTGTGTGTGTGTGTGTGTGTGTGTGTGTGTGTGTGTGTGTAAAGCTTTGTTCTTAGAAACAATCATTCTTTACTTCACGGACAGGGATAAAGTAATACTTATCATTATAAACTGTATTTTATATCACTACCATGAGCCAGGTCCTATGTTGTGAGTTTTTTTGTGTTGTGCCATTTAATCCTCCCTACAACGCTATGTAAAATCCCCACTCTATAGATGAGAACACTGAGGCTCGGAAAGGTTACATGACCTAGACCTAGATTATAAATAAGATACGATATCTACTAGGTGCCAAGCACCTAGCTGAGCACTTTATGTCTGAGCTCATTGAATTCTCACAACACCCTCTGAAGTAGGTACCATTATTATCCCTGAGTATATTTCCCCTCCCCCACTGAGACGAGGAAACTGAGGCACAAGAGGTCAAGCAACTTGATCAAGTTAGACACCAGCAAAGCTGGATGATGAATACAAGAGTTTGTGTTTTTGTCTGGATCCAAAGTCCTTGCTGGCTTATCTTTTCATTCATTTGTTCATTGATGAATGCTCTTACGTCTTATGCATTTTTAAAATTATTTATTTATTTATTTGGCTGCGTTGGGTCTTAGCTGAGGCATGCGGGATCTTTCATTGTGGAGCACAGGCTCTTCACTGCGGCGCACGGGCTCTTCATTGCAGCACGCAGGCTTCTCTCTAGTTGTGGCGTGCAGGATCTAGAGTGCGTGGGCTCAGTAGTCATGGCACACGGGCTTCAGAGCACGCGGGCTCGGTAGTTGTGCTGCACAGGCTTAGTTACCCCGTGGCATGTGGGATCTTAGTTCCCTGACCAGGGATCAAACCTGCGTCCCCTGCGTTGGAAGGCAGACTCTTAACCACTGGACCACCAGAGAAGTCCCTGTCTTACGTATTTTTGAAGGAGGCAGCTGGGTTTTGGTGTAGCCTGGGCCTCAGTGTCCCCATCTGTGAAGCGTGGTGGGTCTGCTGGCCAATCTTGAAGGTCTCTTCTTGCTCTATAAATCAGTGATTCCCTGGCCTTGGGAATTTAGCAATTATTAATAATACAACAGCTCAGAATATTAACTCATTTGCCAACGTCTCACCAAATGACAGAGCCAGGATTTTAATTCAAGTCCACCTGACTCCAAAAGCTTCTCCACTTCCTCCTGGGCCAGGAAAAGAGAAGAACCAAAAAAGAGACTGAGGAAGTACTGCCGAACCAGATTTGTGTGAGCTACACAAGTGGGACCAAAGGCCAGGAGTTCCAACCATGGAGCTGGCCTGGCATGGGCCTGTGACACCCTCTTGTGGACCGCATCTGAAATGCTCTGCTTTGCCATCTTTTTCATTTTGATACCAGAATAGACGTAGGGATTGGGGGAAGCAGGATGTGGTTTTCCCAGTAGTTTTTGAAAACCAGTGACCCCAGCTACTGTCCTAAAACGGAGACTGCTTGAGGGCATGGGTCACTTAGACAAGCCCAGCTGCCCTGTGTTCATTTACTGATGAAACAAGTTACTTTTTGTTTCTGTCTTCACATCTTGTACATGCTTGTACCAGGTATAAAGCAGTGAACCCAGTAAAAATGGCCCCTTTCCTCCTTTGCGCTCAGAGTGGGGGAGGTCAGACATTAAGCCTGTAAAACCCAGAATAAATATATAGGCAGGAAAGAATTCTTCCTTCACGCTCCCTTTCCTCCTTAGCTTTCTCTCCAGAATCTGGAGGGGAAAAGTGTAAGGTCCATTGGCCCGGGTGAAAGGAGGCCCGGGGGGTAAGAGAAAACATCGACCAGTATGAGGTAGGAGAGGCATTGGGACATAACGACCTCACCTGTTCAACAAGAGACTCTAACTTCCTGCCCAGAAAACAATGGGGCTGACGGGAAGGGAAAATGGGCTTACGCCCCACAACACACCAACCAACACCTGGCCCTGCTGTATTCTCACCAAATAAGGAATTACCCTGTATAGCAAACCACCCCCTCCCCTTGCAAACCGCCTTCTGCTTTTACCCCAATAAAAATTCCCCTCATCCAGTACTGGACGCGACTTCTCTGGCCCCTTTCTCTCGGACCAGTGAACCTCGCCCGGGAGCGCTCCCTAATAAAGCTCACTTGAAGCTTTCCTTTGTTTCGCGGTGTCGTTTTGTTAAGATCCCACCTTACATTTGGTGCCGAAACCCGGGAGGGGTACCAAGCCCCGCGGGCAGCCGCACGGGCCGCTCCTCCCCTCCCCCAGGAGACAACCAGGGAACCTCTGCTCAGACACCCGATCCGGCAGAAAACGGGGTAAGTCCCCCTCCGTTGTTCCCTCCGACCCTCAGAGTCCCTGCCCTCCGGACTCCCTGTCCTTAAGCGCGGCCGCGTCAGGGATTCCTCCGTCCTCCCTCCGGTCCTCGGGCAACTGTGGAGACGTCCCAATCGCCTGACCGCCCTCCGACCTGTCGTGAATTGGAGAATGAGACCAGGGACGCCTCTCTCCCACTCCATTCACTCAGGGACAGACTGGGGTCATGGGAACCTCACAATCGAAACCAGATCCTAAGACGCCCCTGGGGTGTCTCTTAGCCAATTTTACAGCCCTCGATTTCTCCCAAGATCACCGCTGTCAGACGGCTTATTTTCTCTTCCACTGTGGCCTGGCCACAATATCCTCTGGACAATCAATTCTGAAGGGACTTTCGATTTTAACATCCTCCGTGATTTAAATAATTACTGCCACAGGACTGGCAAACGGTCCGAGGTGCCCTATGTTCAGGCCTTCTGGTATTTGCGCTTCCGCCCCTATGCCTTAATTGCTCTACCTCCCAGATTCTCCTCGCAAAACAAACTTCTCCAACTCCCTCCGACGAAAACTCCTCCTCTCCTTTAACCGACCCCCCCGAATCTCTTGCTGCCCCCCTTTTACACCTCCCCCACCCTACCACGAAGCGGTTCCCCCTTCCCCTGAAGCCGCTCCTCCCGCTGCTCCCCCGCCACCGCCGTCAGCTCCTTTGCCCACATCCCTCCCCTCACCAATTAGCGCACACACGCGTTCGCATGATTCTCAGGATCCTAACCTCCTCTGTCCACTGAGGGAGGTAGCAGGGGCAGAAGGACTGGTCCGAGTCCACGTCCCCTTCTCCCTCCAAGATCTCTCTCAAATAGAAAAACGACTGGGTTCCTCCTCTGCTGACTCTTCCCGCTACATTAAGGAGTTCCGCTATCTCTCTCAAGCTTATGATTTAACCTGGCATGATATCTTCGTGGTTCTGTCCTCTACCTTAACCCCAGACGAAAGGGAAAGAATTCAAACTGCTGCCCGAAACCATGCGGATCAGGTCCACCTTACTGATAATTCTATGTCAGTCGGCGTAACCGCTGTACCGGGCACCGACCCAGGCTGGTATCAGGACAGCCAAGATGGTCGCCGTAAACGTGATCTCATGATTCAATGCCTCCTAGCTGGCATGCAGGCTGCTGCCCATAAGGTGGTCAATTTTGAAAAACTAAAAGAGATAACCCAAGAACCTAACGAAAATCCAGCTATCTTTCTCAATCGCCTTACACAGGCCTTAACTCTCTACATCCGGCTGGATCCCGACACACCGGCAGGGGCAGCGGTCCTAGCCACCCATTTTATTACCCAATCAGCCCCAGACATTCGGAAAAAATTAAAACGGGCAGAGGACGGCCCTCAAACCCCTATTCGAGACCTGGTAAAAATGGCCTTTAAAGTCTATAATGGCCGTGAGGATTTGGCAGAATCCAGCCGACAGGCTCGGATGCACCAGAAGGTGGCTCTCCAAACCCAAGCTCTTGTGGCCGCCCTAAGGCCGGCCATCTCCCATGGATCACAGCATCCACGGGGTCTGCAGAAGGCAACCCCGCCAGGGGCCTGCTTCAAATGCGGAAAAGAAGGCCACTGGGCTCGCCAATGTCCCAATCCCCAACCTCCTTCTAAGCCCTGTCCCAGCTGCGGGCTAACGGGCCACTGGAAGAGTGACTGCCCTACGGCTGGCCCTCCCTCAGCGTCTCCACGCGGGGGGCAGGCCGACCCAACGGCATTACCACTCGAACTGCTGGGATTGGCTGACGACTGACGGCGCCCGGACTCGAAGAACCCCATCACACTCGCCGAGCCCAGGGTAAGGCTACAGGTGGCGGGTAAGTCCATCTCATTTTTGGTGGACACGGGGGCCACCTAATCGGTTCTGCCTACCTATTCCGGGCCAGTTTCTCCTTCCCAGATCTCGGTTATGGGTATTGACGGCAAATCCTTCTCCCCATTTCAAACCTGTTTACTCCCATGTAATCTTGACGGGATGCCATTTACTCATTCCTTTTTAATCATGCCATTCTGCCCGGTTCCCCTCTTAGGCCGAGATATCCTCTATTACTTAGGGGCCTCCCTCCAGCTGGTCAGACTTGACCCTAAAGTCCCCTCCTCCCAGCTTCTGCTTCCTCTTCTTGGTCCATCTCTAGAACCCTCTCCCTCCTGCCCTCCTCTTTTAACCACACCATACCCAATCAATCCCCAAGCTTGGGATACTTCTAAGCCCATAATAGCAACACACCATTCCCCTGTTCTCATCCGCCTAAAGGACCCCTCCAAGTTTCCGTCAAGGCCCCAATTTCCCATCTCCGAGACTCACCTTAGGGGCCTACAACATATTATCACCAGACTCCTAAATCAGGAACTTCTTATCCCCACTGACTCTCCCTGCAACACCCCCATCCTGCCTGTCCGCAAAGCCTCTGGAGATTATCGCCTGGTCCAGGATCTCCGAATAATCAATGAGGCCATAATTCCTCTCCACCCGGTAGTACCGAACCCATACACCTTGCTCTCCCATATTCCCCCATCCACAACCCACTTTACGGTTTTGGATCTCAAGGATGCCTTCTTCATTATCCCCCTACATCCCGACTCCTATTTCCTCTTTGCCTTTACCTGGACGGATCCGGACACTCATACTTCTAGCCAGCTCACCGGGACAGCCCTCCCCAGGGCTTCCGCGACAGCCCTCGCCTCCTCGGTCAGGCGCTGGCACGGGACCCCACTTCCCGCTCCCTCACCCCAGCACGCTCCTCCAACATGTAGATGACCTCCTCCTTTGCAGCCCATCTCTTAACCTCTCTAGACAGCATACTGCAGATCTCCTCAATTACCTTGGCTCTCTCGGTTATCGGGTCTCCCCAGCCAAGGCTCAGTTATCTGTATCTTCTGTAACCTACCTGGGGCTCCACCTTACCCCTACCACAAAAAGTCTAACAACCGACCGCACCCGGATTATCCGTGAACTCCAACGCAAACACCAACAGTCCACCTCCCCAGTTCCTGATTGGTGGCAATCCACCCGTTTTACCTGGCTAACACCAATCTTGGGCCCCCTACTTCTTATTTGTATCCTGTTTATGTTTGCTCCCTGTTTTCTTAGGTTCCTTCGCAGGCACATGGAAGAAGTCTCTCGAGTAGCCACAAACCAGATGCTTCTCGGCCCTTACACCCTGCTTCCTACAGAACCCCCCACTGGCTCTCCTTAAATCCGGGCCCCCGACCGCCCGACCCCAACGACGCCCCCACTCATGCAGGAAGTAGCCAGAGACAAAACGTCGCCCCAATCCATCAAAGATGTCGGGATGTAAGGTCCATTGGCCCGGGTGAAAGGAGGCCCCGGGGGTAAGAGAAAACATCGACCAGTATGAGGTAGGAGAGGCATTGGGACATAACGACCTCACCTGTTCAACAAGAGACTCTAACTTCCTGCCCAGAAAACAATGGGGCTGACGGGAAGGGAAAATGGGCTTACGCCCCACAACACACCAACCAACACTTGGCCCTGCTGTATTCTCACCAAATAAGGAATTACCCTGTATAGCAAACCACCCCCTCCCCTTGCAAGCCGCCTTCTGCTTTTACCCCAATAAAAATTCCCCTCATCCAGTACTGGACGCGACTTCTCTGGCCCCTTTCTCTCGGACCAGTGAACCTCGCCCGGGAGCGCTCCCTAATAAAGCTCACTTGAAGCTTTCCTTTGTTTCGCGGTGCCGTTTTGTTAAGATCCGACCTTACAAAAAGGATCTTTGGCAAGACCAAAGAAGAGAGAGAAAGACTTTTTTTTAAGAATAATGATTCATTAAAATGTCTATCTGCTCTCGAAACTTTCATCTGTTTCACAGATACTGTGCTCTGGGAATTCTAAAATAACTAAATCCTCATTCGTACTGAGGCACCACGGGGAAGGGAATACCCCCCTTACCCCCAGTGAAGCCCAGGAGCAGTACTCAGAACCAACCTTGAAGGCTGCAGGGGCCTCTTCCAGGAGGGAGCTGATACCTGGCAGGGAGAGCAGAGGGGTGTAAATGGGGGGTGGGGTTGGGGGTTTTGGTGGAGAAGAATTTTATATGAATGTCTAACCTTCATAACAATCCAGTAAAGTCAGGGCCACCATACCTATTTTACAGATGAGGAAACTGAGGTTCAGAGAGCTTAATAAGCTTGCCCAAATCTCAGCATTAATGGCTGTAGTGTTGGAATCTAAGTTTTAGAAAAGCAATAGATTAGGAATCCAAAGTCTGATTTCTAGTCCCAGCTCTGAACACACTTGCTGAGTTGGGCAGGTCGGTTAACATCTTGGATCTCTATTATCTCTTCTGCATAATAGGGGCTTGGTTAGAAAGGCATCCATTTTTCTGCCTGAGCAGAAAAATAGGAAGGGGGCACTGAGGAGCTCCAGTGGTCAGAAGGAGACAGGAGCCCAAGTCCAAGCAAAAACATCAGTTACTGATGAGTGAATCACTGATGCGTGAATGCCGGGTTGCCTGTGATGTGTGGTCGCCTGGCAGCCTCTTCTGAGTGGATCCCACAGCTTTCTCAGTAAGAGAACACTCAATATCAGAAACCTCAGAGATTCCCTTATCCAGTTGGTTTTTAAAAAACTTTATTATCTCTCCTGTTAGACTCATACTAGTAATAAAACCCTCTCATGGGAGTGCAGGACTTTACAGTTTACAAATCACATTCATATCTGTGGTCTCATTTGAATTCTTACCCCTTTTCTGTGAGGTTGACAGGACAAGTGTTGCTATCTCCATTTCACAGAGGATAAAATGGAGGCTCAGAGAAGGTCCAGGGTCAGCTAATAAACAGCTGTCAGTGGCTGTCTGTCCCTCTGACACTTGAGTATGTTTGGATGGGGAGGTAGTCCACTGTGGAAGAGTGGATTATGCTTCCCTTATATAACCTCCCTGGAGCAGAATTATGTGCCCCAACTCTGTCATCATGAAGCCATAAGACTTGCTCTGGCCAATGAAATGTGAGAAGAAGTGATGTATGTCACTTTGGAACAGAAGGCTGAAGACCCAGCATGTTGTTCACCATGTCTCTTTTCCTTCTGCCATGAAATCTGGCAATGTTCCAGAGAGAGAGGAGCTCCCTCAGCCTGGGTCCTGGAGTAAAGATAACATGGAACAGGGAAGTAGTTGACCCATCATGGACATAGGGGTGAGCAAGAAATAAACCTTTGGGGTTGTACACCACTGAGATTTGGGGGTTATTTGTTACACAGCAAAACCTAGCTAATATATCTATAAAGACAGTACCCTCTCCTGGGAATAGTGATGTCAGACCCTGGATAAGTATCAGCTGGTCTATGATTTTGTGTGTGTGTGTGTGTGTGTGTGTGTGTGTGTGTGTATGTGTGTGTGTGTGTCTGGGGTGGCAAAGTGGGTACAGGGAAGGGAAGGCTTAGCGGAGTTTGCCCTGTATCCTATTCCAGTCAGTCTTTCAAACCAGCTATGCATACAGGGGCCTGCTTCCCATCCTTCTCCTCTCTTCTCTCTGTCCCTATTTTTATTATTTGGCACAGAACTTCGGATCTCTGTTGAATTCCATGATAGCAGATAAAGTTTTTTTTCTTTCCCAAATTATATGGAGAAACTGCTTCAGGAGCTATTGATTGACTCTCAGAAATAATAATTGTAGCTACTGTTTCCTGAGGATTTGCTGACGATCAGGCACTCGTTAAGAGCTTTTCATGCTTTACCTCATTTTCTCTTCACAACTACCTGAGGAATTTGATCCTACTATTTCCTCACGTTAGAGGCAAGAAAATGAAGCCTTAGAGACGTTAAGAAACTTTTTTTTTTTTTGGCTGCGTTGGGTCTCCATTGCTGCGCAAGGGCTTTTCTCTAGTTCTGGCAAGTGGGGATTACTCTTCATTGCAGTGCACGGGCTTCTCATTGCGGTGGCTTCTCTTGCTGCGGAGCACGGGCTCTACTAACGTGGACTTCAGTAGTTACGGCACGCGGGCTCTAGAGCACAGGCTCAGTAGTTGTGGCACAAAGTTGTTCCAGTCTTTGTGGCTTCAGTGTGTAAACCCAGCTTCCCTAGGCCTTTGAGTTCTAATGCTTGCCCCCTCCTAAGCAAAGGAGGGTGGTGTGGCAGAAATGGCCAGTTGCTGCTCAATTTGGGGGAGGGATTTAGGGCTCTGGCAGAGGCCTAATTGTGCATCCGATTCACACAAATGAGGAAATCAGTGAATGAGGGAAGGATAGAAGGATTGGGCATCTGTTGAATGCTTAGAATATTCCAGATACTGTGAATGATCCTTTCTATTACACTTTCTTAGTTGATCTAAACAACCATTCTATGGGAGAAGATCTATTACCCCATTATGTCACTGAGGCTCAGAGAAGTTAACCGCTTTGACTAAGGTCATTTAGCTTATAAAAACTTATGCTAGAAATGGAGCTAGGGTCAGTGTGACTGTGAAAACCATATTCTTCCCTCCATAGCAAACCATTTACTCACTGTGCCCTTCCACCAAATATAATACAACATAATAAAATCTTGTCCTCTTGTGTTTCTGCACATCTTGTGAGCAGAGGCACTATCATTTGTCCCAGACCATCTTCACAAGGATGTTTGTAGAGCAAACGGCCTTCGAAGATAGAGTATTTCCCTCCAGAGCAAAAGACAGAAATGCTTGCTTCCCACCATAAAAGATTTGGTTTCCCTAAGCTCAGGGTTCCTGACATCCAGGAACTGATGTAAACATGCCGATGCTCATGCTGCATGTGGTGCTGTGGATAATAAAGTTCTTTGTCTCTGACCCGGAAGTCTCATGTCCTCCGCTCATATCTATGAAACCACGTTACACTAAGTTGTTGGCTTACAACTAGGGTGAGATCTTAGTTCCTGACAGCACCTGCCATATTTGGGCCATGGAAAGAGTTACCATGTTTAATCCAGTTGTGTCACATCACCCATGCTCTTCACTTACATTATTTCAACTAAATGTATAAGGTCAACAAAGCAATAAAGAAAATTTAAATACCACTCTGCCTTCCCTTTTTCTAAATAAGTGCATGCCATGGAGGAAGTATGTGACAAAAGAGTTAAATCTGCTGTTTTCTCAGTAGATCTTAGTTTTCATGTGGCTTTCATGGCATGGTCATTTTGCCACACTGAGTGTGATTCAAAGATGCACATTTTTTCATGTAGCATTGCCTCTAAATCTAAACGACCCACTTTGGATGGTCAGCCAAAGAGAAGGCTATCAGATCAAATGCTGGAGGAAAATTCAGAGATGATAAATCAGTCTCCAGTTCGAAGCTCTCCTAAGAAATTTTCAAGTACATCTTCTTTTGTTTGTTTGTTTTGGCTGCACCATGTGGCTTGTGGGATCTTAGTTCCCCGACCAGGGATTGAATCCAGGGAGGAATGAAATCACAGAGTCCTAACCACTGGATCGCCAGGAAATTCCCTCAAGTACATCTTTCACCTCATGTGATTTTTGTTGTTCTTACGGATCAACTTTAGAATGTTCCACCCTCATAAGCTATGACTCCAGACGATTATATAAGGTGGAGGGGGGATATGCTAATGGTCACAAAACTTCTTTTACAATTGAATATAGCGTGTACTTATCCTTACATTTATATATCACTTTCTTCTTTAGTACCATAAATTTGAATCTAATCCTTTTCCATATTCAGAGACTAAAGAGTCCCATGGACTTAATTTTGACTTCTTAGTCTGCTAAATTTTGAAGTACAGTATATCAATTGCTGTTTCTTTTTTGATTAAACTAGTATTATTTATTTATTTATTTTTAATTTATTTTTTTCTTATTAGTTATCTATTTTATACACATCAGTGTATATATGTCAATCCCAATCTCCCAATTCATCACACCACCACCCTCAACCCCCGCCGCTTTCCCCCCTTGGTGTCCATATGTTTTTTCTCTACTTCTGTGTCTCAATTTCTGCTCAGCTGAACCAATCTCTAAACTAGTATTTTTTATTACTGTTCGTTTTTCCTCAATTGAATTATGTATCACTGGAAGTTAATCAACTACATTTGAACATATATTAGTTTTTAAAATTAGGTAGTAGTACATGGTAATAAATACCAGAGTACAAATTGTATTAGTTCTGCTATATCTTCAATATTACCTCAGGGATTGGGACATCAATATTTTAATATCTGGTTCTGGATTGATGGCAACTCCAAAACTACTACATAAAAAAAGGGTGAGCATAGAGAGAGACAGAGGAAAAAGAATGTACAGTCCAAGATAAGTCTATGAACCAAAATTCTAAAACATATGAGTAAACTTAACAAATTTAAGCCTATAAAACCAATAAGGAGATGAATCATTTTGGTTTAAATAAACACAATGGAGAGATCTGAAAATGAATTTCAAGTTTGGGCTCTGGAAAAAGATAAAGAATAGAATAACATCTATTTTTACAAAAGAAATTATAAAAATATAAACAGGTGTAAATGAAACAAGAACAAGTAGATATGAAAAAGAATCAGTACTGGAGTGATCAATCTCATGAATCTCCTCTAGGAATGGGTGACCCCTCATACATTTGCTGTATCTTCCAGCTGAGTGCCAGCTTGTGTTATTCAATCTAGGACTGCGAAGTTAAGCTGTGTGTGAGCATGGTGGGGGCAGTTCCAGTCCCCTTCCATCTAAAGCCCTCCACCATGCCATCCAAAGTCCCCTTCCATGTGGTCTTTCTCCATTTGTGCTTTCCTTTGCTGAAGAAGCAACGGGCAGAACAGATTAGTAAGTAACAGATATCCGGGGGTTGCCAGTGTCCTCTTCCTGCAGGCATGCCCAGTCTTCACTAGTGATTCTCTGGGAGCCCTTCTCCCTTGCCTCTAAGAGGGACTACAACCCCCCATGGAGGGAGAGGAAGGGATGGGTCTCTTTTCAGAAAACTGCATTTGTCCTCAAGGCTGGCTTCCCTCCCTTCTCTCCATTCTTTCTTTGCACTGATTAGTGGTGATGGTTTGTCTGTGGGAGAAGGGTGGGAATGGGGAATAGGTGGAGTAGTGGAGTAGGAACTGATGGAAGGGCTGGTAGAATAACAATAATGGCTCTTCAAATGCCCTGCTGGAAGGTAGCTGGTTCCAACCACTGGCAGTTCTTTAAATATAGAATGTGGGCTCCTTATGGACTTTTTGGTTCGGATTTGGGTTTCAGCAGCAGTTTCAGGACAATAGGAAAAAGCTCTCTTAATGTCCAATTACACAAGAATATATGTCTATTATCCTTTCCTTTTATAATTTAATAAATGTTGGCATACTATTTACTTTTCCATATCTTGTTTTTTTCACTTGAAGTATTTCCTAGAGATTGTTCCATATCAGGATATGTACATGTGCCTCATTCTTTTTTATTGCTTCATATATTCCACAATATGGATGTACTAAAATTTATTACAACAGCTCTCTAGTGACAGTTAGTCTCTAGTCTTTTGCTATTACAAACAGTGCTACAATGAACATTTTGCATATACTCTTTTCATGTAAATAGCTTTTTTTAAAAAAAAAACAACTAGAAACCCTGACAGATGTTTGTCATCCAAAGGACAGTCCATTTTAAGTATGCTGCAGTTAGTGTCACACAACCTCTTCCTACTTTGAAAATTCTGTGAATTATTACAAGAATTGCCAATTTCTACTCTTTAATTGCACTGCTTAGCATGTGATAGGCATTCTGCATTCACAACGTTTCTTTTCAATGCAGCTTCAAAGTGTAATGACTTTGACACAGATTTAAGCAAATTTAGAGATCTACATTTAAGCTGCTAAATGCAAATAAAGCGTGAACTACAAAGTAATGCTTAGGATGGGAGATCTGAAGTTATATGTGTTTGAATTCAAATCCCAGTACCAGTTTTCACCTATATGACTTTAGCCCTGTATGACACTCAGTTTTCTCATTCATAAAATGGGGTGAATAGAGTAGTGACTTCATGGGGATGTTGTAGGGATTAAATAAGAAAATATGCATGATTCTTAGGACATTTCCTGGAACACAATAAGTGTTCAGTAAGCATTAGCTATACATAAAGGTTTCAGTTCAGGTGACAATTGTATATATACAAACTTTCTAGCCAGACATAAGTTCATAGCTGGACCAGTAGTGTCAGTTGGTTCATAGCTTTCTCCTTTATTTGGTACAGGCAAATTTCCTGATTTCAGAGATGTTAAATTGTGAAACAAACAAACTATACTTATTGGAGTTAAAGAATATAGAAATAGGGGCTTCCCTGGTGGCGCAGTGGTTGAGAGTCCGCCTGCCAATGCAGGGGACGCGGGTTCGTGCCCAGGTCCGGGAGGATCCCACATGCCACAGGGCGGCTGGGCCCGTGAGCCATGGCCGCTGAGCCTGCGTGTCTGGAGCCTGATGGATTACCTTATAGATTAGTATTACCTTATATTAGGTTATCATGTAATAACCATCCCATGTATTAAATTCTCATATGCGAAGCATTTTGCATATATTATCTCATTTAATTTTCACAAGGACTCATGTGAGATAGATATTATTATTCTTATTCTGAAGAGACTGAAGATCTGACAAATCAAGTGACATGCCCAAAGATATCATTAGTAAGTTGTAGAGCAGGGATTCATTCTCAGATTGTTCTGAAAAAAAGATATTTGTAAATTCCCATACATTTTTCCAATGAAATCTCACTTACGCATGGCAGAACCAGCTTATGAAAGGTCTTGAATGCTAAAAGCAGGCTTGAACTTCATTTTGGTGGATTGAGGCAGGGCTGTCTTATCCATTAGGTCCAGCAGGCACAGTGCCTAGGGTCCACAATACTTTTAGGGGTCTATAAAAATGTTTAAGTTCAAAATCAGAAGAGAAAAATGGACTTTTAGATTGAAGAAAATGACTTGCTATATAACATTAATATATTTATCTGTATATTAATGCATTTGTAAAATATGAAATATATATTAAATAAATATTATCTACTACATAAATATATATATTATATATCCACAAGCGCAAAGCAAAAGTGCCCGGGGCCATGAAAGTCAGAATGCGGCCTTGTACCGGGGTGCGCTAAACTTTCTGGGGAGGTGATATAGCAGACTAAGTTGGAAGAGGGTGGTAGGTGGTGGCCAGATTCTGAAAAATGTCACAATTTCTCTCCTCCCATCAAAGTGACCCCCCCAAAGGGAGGTTGTAAGGGACAGAGGTGAAACATAGGGCAGAAAGTGCCACTTCCTAGCTGCATGATTTTGGACAAGTGACTTGATAAATCTGAGCCTCAGTTTCACCATCAATAAAATGGAGATATGTATCTCCTGAGGTTGTTGGACAGGGACCTAGGTGCCGTGTTCACCGTTAGGTACGAATCGCTTGATACATACATGTTGAATGAATTCAGTGAATGTGTGCTTTGCACAGTGGTCGGTGTAAGGTAAACCTCCAGTAAGTGGTAGCTGCTAGCATTAAAAATAGTAAAAAGTCCCCGTAGTTACAACCCTAGCGCTGCAGAACCCAGACGTACCTCAGCAGGTCCTACGGAAACCTGCGCAGTAACTTCCCACAGGAGGCGAGGACGCGCGACTGCGCTTGCGCACAAGCGCTTTCCTCCCCCTCTTCGGGCGCGAGGACCAGAGGGGCGGGTTCGGCAGCGTTGCGACGAGTCCAGAGGGGAGGACTGAGGAAGGGGCGTGGCCAGCAGGCCGGGCCACGGCCACACTCTTCCGGGCTTCTCCAGCTGCGTGCGCATCCTCCTCCCCCCTTCTTTTGTGGTCCGGCCCATTGCGAGGGTGACAGGAAACCCTGTGCAGGGAGAGCCGCCATCTTGGACGTGCCCGAGGAAGACCCTGAGGGAGCTGCAGGAACGTCGCCGCTGCCACCGCCACTGCCGCCAGTGCGTCTGCAGCTTCTCGGCCTGCCCGCTGCTTGCCGGCGCCTCGGCCGACCGCCCCCGCCCCTCTCCTGCTGCGCCCGCCCGCCTCTTCCTCGTCCTGACGCCCCCCTCACTCCCGGAAAGCTGCCCAGCCACCAGCAACCCCCCAGGTAACCCAGGCCTTCCGCAGTGTCCGGGGGCCCGGGGCTTCCTCGCCGGGCTCTCCCCGGGCCGGGGGTGGGGACGACGGCGGGCCCGGGGCACGGGCGAGGGGCGTTGCAGGGTGGGCCGTGTCAGGCCGCGGCGAGCCCGGGGTCGGCGATGGGCTACGCGGCGGCCTGACAGGAGTCCATGCGGGGGCGAGGGTGTCCCCACGCGGCGCCCGCCGAAGCTCCGGTCCTCCCCGCCCAGTCGAGGGCTCCGGGGCGCGGCGTGGGCAAGGGTGTGTTCGGCCTCGTCTTCCCCGCCTCCTCAGCCGGCCTGGGCCGACTCGCACCTCCCGCGGGCCCCGTCTCCTTGCCGCCACTCTCGGCGGCCGCCGACCTCCCCCGCCGGGTTTGTCCACGCGGGCCGCGCCGCTCTGCAGCTCACGAGCCCCGGACGTGGCGTTCCCCGGCCCATAGGCCGCGTCCGGCCCCGAGCACAAAAGGCAGCAGCCCGCAGCCCCGCTGGCCTCTTGGACCGTCTGCGACGTCCTTGTCGATGTGGGTAGGCTCTCTTGGACTCGGGCTGGGCAGGGGTCTGGGCGTCCGAGGTTCTGGTTTGGGTGAAGCCCTGTAAGGTCTGTGACATCCTCTAAGACCCCGATGCTAGCTAGCATCTAGAAATAACGAAGACAAAGTTTTGGCTTTTCTAGAATTTAAGAAAAGAAGGCGGAAGAAGCGTGTTTTGGTGGTTTGCACTTTACCGTGTGCCAGACCCGGATTTAGGTGTCTTCCAACAGGTTTATCTTGCTTCACGGGGCCCTGGGGGGTAAGTGTCTCCATCTCCCAAGTGAGGAAACTGAGGCATGAAGGTGTGATGTGGCTGGTTAATGATGGTATAGGCAAACTCAGGTTAGGCCAGGGTTACACACAGGACCATTTAAAATGTAGCTACGGCTTAATTCCTTTTTTGCTATGTTTGCATTTGGGTAACAGCTGATTACTCCTTTAGAACCCAGAGTCTGTCGTGTGGGCCACTACCCTGCCAGTCCTCATTTTCACCACCCCAGAGGAGAGATGGCAAGATTTCCATTTTATATTTGAAGGAGAAGCTGGGTTTCGCAGAGAGCAAATGCTTTCCTGGTGGTCCCACAGCAAGTGTCAGTGTCCAGATTTGGACTCTTGCAAAGTTTACTGCTCGGTTCCATTACTGTCACAACTGCCTTTTATTTAGGGGTGGTTATTGAGGACAAATGTGACCTTGCGATAACCCAGCTCCCACTCGCCCACCCCCCAAGACTTCCCCAAATGTTTCTTCAGATTTCTGCTTACACCCATTTACTTGGTCATGCCTTTGAGACATGTAGTGGTTAGGAGTTTGGAGGGTTCCCACGCCCGTATTGCCACTTCCTAGTTAAGTGACGTTAAGCAAGTCACTTAACTTCTCAGACTAAGTGTCCTTATCTGTTCACGGGATAACTGTACGTACAATTTAGAGTTGTTGTGAAGATTAAATGGGGTTTAAAACCCTTAGCACATTGCTTGGAATATGGTAAGTGCCCCGTTGTCTCTTAACAGTGCCACGCATGTAGTGGGTGTTTAGTATTTGTTGATTGAGAGGAGCATGGCTTTAGAGAGCTGTAGAGTTAGACCTGGGCCTTAATCTTAGCTTTCCCTTTAGTAGTATATGACCATTGGTATATCTCCTCTCTGAGCTGGTTTCCTTATCTGTAAAATGAGTTAGTTTTTAGAATTAGAGATTGTTTATAAAGTAGCTGGCATATAATAGTCACTCAGTAAATGGCCGTTATTGTAAAGAAGTAAAACCTTTAGATATTAATAACCTAAAAAATTCCTTGGAATTAAAACTACATTTTAAAAAGATTTTGTTTTTTATATTTCATGTTACACTTTATAGTTGTTGCATACTTCAGCTATGCAACAGAATGTGGAGTGTTTTTACAACTGATTATTAGTCTTAAATATCTTTGCATAATCTCAGTAAGATATTGTACAATTAGAGGAAACTTTGGGTTAAGGCAAATAAGATATTTTAAAACTAGAGCTATTGAGAGATGTTTCATTTTTTTAAAAAAGCTTGAAACATTTTTATGTGATTAAAAATGCTGGGCATGCCGGGAGTCAGCAATGCACATATAGAGGTATCAAAGATACTATTATTTTAAGAAACTTTTTTCTAGACAATTTTAAACATATACAAAGTAGGGTAGTATGTTGAGCCTTCATATATCCATCAGCCAGTGTCATCAGTGATCAGTCTCCTTTCATCTATATATACCTGTACCTCTCCACCAAATTACATTTTTTGTTGTTGTTTTTTCTTGTTTTGATTTTTATTGGGGTATAGTTGATTTACAGTGTTGTGTTAGTTTTCTCTGTACAGCGAAGTGAATCATTTATACATATACATGTATCGACTCTTTTTTAGATTCTTTTCCATCTACCAAATTATTTTGAAGGAAATCTCAGACATCATTTCATCAGTAAATTTTTCACTTATTGCTAATCCTTTTAACTCTAACGGTAAGTACAGGGTTTTAGTTCTGTTTTGTTTTCCTCCTAAGTACTTTCCTTCTGTGGACAGAGGTACAACAGTAAAGTACTTTATTTCCTATTCACAGCGTGCTGTCATAATTAGGTGGAAACTTTTGCCTTTCTCGTGGTACAAGAGAAATCTGTTTTTTTCTTATCACATTATTAATTTATATAAAAGTGTGACTTTAAATATCTTGTCAAAAGTCAGGTGATTTTTAAAGTGCGTCTCAGAAATGAGCGGGTTATTTTCAGAGGTTGCATTAGTGTTGAGGAAAGGAAATTGAGCATACATTTTGATTAGATTAGTTTAGTAGATTAACTCCCAAAGTTCTGTGTCCACTTAACTGACAAATCAAGTAGCATTCCACTTAGGGGGCTTGTAAGCACACCAAAATGCTTCTCTTCTTGAGTTCCCTGAAGGGAGGGACCCCTTTATTTCATTACTGTGTTGTAATGTATTTCATTACTGTATTGTATAATTTCATTACTGTATTGTCAAAGCCTAGCATAAGGCTTTGTGCCTAGTAGATAATTTAAAAATTTTTTTATATTGGAATCACAAATGCAGTTTATCCTGGCTCAGGTGTTTTTAACAGTGTTCTTCATGTAAAAAAAAAACCCCCTTAATTCTAACAATAAGGATAAGAATTTAAATCACCTGGAATATTTTTATTCGGGGGTAGCTTTTTTCCTGTGTTGTCTTGAATCAGTTACGTAAAAATTACACAGTAACATCTTATGTTCTGAGAGTGGAATAAAATAGCTGTGTAACAGTTGTGAAAGGATTAGTCAGACAAGTGCATAAGGTAACACAGCAAGGAGTCAAACCATAAGAAAATGAAAAAATGCCCTCCATTATTGGGGTGTTTTCTGTTTGTGTGTTTGGTTTTTTTGTTTGTTTGTTTATTTTTTTTCGTCTGCGCCCCAGAGCTTGTGGGATCTTAGTACCTGAACTAGAGATTGAACCTGGACTCTCGGCTGTGAAAGCACAGAGTCCTAACCACTAGACTGCCAGGGAATTCTCCTGTTTGTTTTTTGAGTCTAATCACGAGTCACTTCATATGATGTTCCCCATATTATTGGTAAATGTGGAAGTAATGTTGGAAGTATTATGACTGGGATTTTTTGTTTGTTCTTGTTTTGTATTAGAATTATATATAAAAATGCTTAAAAAATATTTGTCTTTTTTTCCTCTACTTTTAATATTTTAGAATATTACTAATGAATATAGTACATGCTTATAGTGTCCTCACAGGGATATATAAAGAAAGTTAATAGTTTTCCCCTTTTTTTCTCTCAATCTGTGTATTAATTTTTCACAGCTTGGTGTGTATCCTTCCATAGTATATGCATATAGGATTGAGTGTGTATGTGTTCAAAAATGGGATGTGCTATCATAAAACTCTGCAGCATGCTCTTTTTCACTTAAAATCATGGATATATTTCCAGATTAATACTTATATCTAAATGGTTTTTAAACTAGATTTATATTATTTCATAGTACAGATGTACTTTAGTCATTTCCCTGTTGACGAGTGTGTAGATTTTTTCCAGTTTTTTGCTGTAAAAATGTTGCATTAAATGCACTTGCACCTGTAAATTATGGACTGATGCTTTTGTTTCTGTAGACTACTTTTTAAAAAATAAATTTATTTATTTATTTTTATTTTTGGCTGTGTTGGGTCTTCGTTGCTGTGCGCGGGCTTTCTCTAGTTGCGGTGAGCGGGGGCTACTCTTTGTTGCAATGCTCAGGCTTCTCATTGTCGTGGCTCCTCTTGTGGAGCACGGACTCTAGGCGAGCAAGCTTCAGTAGTTGTGGCATGTGGGCTCAGTAGCTGTGGCCTGTAGGCTCTAGAGCTCAGGCTCAGTAGTTGTGGCACATGGGCTTAGTTGCTCCGCGGCATGTCTGATCTTCCTGGGCCAGGGCTCGAACCCGTGTCCCTTGCATTGGCAGGCAGATTCTTAACCACTGCACCAACAGGGAAGCCCTGTAGACTACTTCTAAGTGGGTTTCTTGGCCAAAGGGTGATTTGGGTTGTTTTTAAGATATTAAAATATACTGATTACTTCCCCCAAATATTGTGACACTTCAGATTCCCACAAGCAGAGTAAATGAAAGTGCCTACCTTCACATCTGTATCTGCACATTTCAAAACTAGTCGTTTATATGTATAGTTTCATTTGGAAAGGTGTCTGATTCAGTATATGGAGACTATGGGATACTATTTTGGCCCAACAATGATTAGTGTTTAATGTGCATTTAGTAACCATTTAGATCTATATGTATTGGCCTGGAAATAGATCCATGATATTGTTAAGTGAAAAAAAGCACGCTGCAGTTTCATTCAATAGCATACCCCATTTTAAATATATTTCTCACCTTAACAGTGGTATGTGTTTCATGTTCACGAGATGAGGTTGAGAAATCCTTTGTTACAGCATCATTAGGCAAAGTTAGTATTTAAATGGGGCCACAGAATAATTATTAGTGTTTAATATGCATTTAGTAAACATTCTTCTTGACAACCAGGAAGTTTAGGACTAAATTTTACGTGGACTGATAGTAAAACTATTACCTTAACTTTGAGTATTAATTAACCTCCATCTTTCTCTGATTTTGATTTTTTGCTTTTATTTTATCAACCTACATATATATTTTTTTTTTTTTTTTTTGAAAACATATATATGTTTTTAATGAGCTACTTTAGATAGAGAAAATCATGTTCTTTGGAGTCAGGTTTGGGTTCAGGTTCCAACTCTGCTATTTGCTAACTTTGTAAACCAACCAAATCAGTGAATTTCCCCAAACCTCAGTTCCTTCAGTTTTTACGTGGACATAATGGTAACGACTCTGCAGAGTTGTAAGACTTGAGTAAGAATTATACAAGACAACATAGGGAAAAGTAGTGCACATCCTCACATGGTTTACTCTCAACAAATGTTAGTTCCCTTCAGAAACTTTTTTGTAAATAGATATAATATGAATCGTTGTTACTAGTATTATCACTTATCCATATCTACAAATCCTGATCATAGTGCATCCTCTGAATGTAGTTATTTAATAACGCCTATTCAGAATATTAAGTTAGAACCAAGTGAGTGAACTGAGAAAGATTTGTGTCCCAAAGTACCGCTGTCGGGTTTTGTGGTGCATCTCAACTGTGGAGGAGGCCAAATAATATAGTGATTAAGAGAGGGTTTTCTGCAGTCAGAACAGTTGTAGGTTCAGTATAGACTTGACCACTTAGCTCTATGACGTGAGCATAATACTTACCTGTTGAGTCTTACCTGTGAAATGAGGATAATAGTCACCATTTTATATAAAGGTAGTAGTGAGGATTAAATGAAATAGCAGCATGTAAAGTATTCAGCACATTGCCTGGCATATGTTAAATGCCCAATAAATGGTAACTATAACAATTGTGTTTATTAGTTTACAGATTGTTCATCACATATTTAATGACTTGTCTGCTTCTTGTCTTTAAGAAAAAGGTGTTAAAGGAGATCTTATTTATATGTGAATTTTATTCAAATGATTTTTGTAGAACATGTAAGAAGGTGCATTTTAACCACACCAATCACACATTTGCTGTGCACAAATTACAGGATATTACCAAGATTTTAAAATTAGTGGATATTGTAGTGTTGAGTGGACTCATGCTTTCAGAGTGTTTGAACTCGACCAATATTTCTTGCTCTCCCAATACCACTTTTTTTTTTTCACTTTTTGAGTTCTCAAAGTCAGTAAAGCAGAAGCACACTTAAGTAATAGGGGAAAAACTTTTTTCTCCCTTCCAAAGCTAGTTAAAAATATATTCCTCACCTTAACATTGGTATGTTTCATGTTCAAGAAATGAGGTTGAGAAATCCTTAAAGCAGTATTAAGCATAATTAATAGTTAAAAGGTGCCACTTGAACATGGTTCTACTGCAAATACATAGTTTTGAGTGAATGCTATCAATAAACTATGGAAGTCTATTTAAACCTAACTAGTATCTTACCTTAGAATAATAAAAAGAGGACTTGTGTTAGTGGCTACAGTGCTAGATATTTTTGCTTTCCTATCTACTGAAATTAGTAAATTTTAGTAGTTCTCCTTTAACTCTGCTTTTAGGATTTTTATTGTAATTTTTAAGAAACTTGACCAGAAAATTGTGTACTGAGGTGGAGACAGGGTGCTGGTATTCAGTCTGAAATAGGGATCATTCTCTTCTATTTGGAAATAGTTTATACTAATTAATGCTTAGAAATTAAAAAAAATTCAAAATTAGTCGTCTCAGTAGATATTTAATTAATTAATGCTTGTGTGATAATTAGCAAGTACATAAATTAGTACAACTAGAATTGGTTTATAATTTCATGATTAACCTTTAGAGCATTTCAAGTAGAAACTGGGATTGTTACAGGCCATAGTTTTAACATAAAATGAAGGGAAGCAAAGTATGTACAGCTACAATGTTCAGTTAGAAGAGAGAAAAGAAATAGGAAAATCAGAAGAGGGAGAGCTTGAGAGTAACAGTAATTTAAAGGTGACTAATTACCTTCCCCCAAGTTTGAATAGGGAAAAAGAAGTTAAAAGAGGAGTTAAAAATGAATTGGATGAGAAGAACCTGAGAGAAATGCAGCCCAAGAAGAAATTAATAGCCTTTAAATATCATTTTTATTGTGAGAGATTATTTTTTTCCTTGTCTTTAGGATCTGGTTCAGAGATGTAGTAAATAATACAGACCAGTTTGAGCCTCAGGACCAAGTTCATTCTTGTTTCTGGAAAAAGGGAATCAAATTAGTATGATGTTCAGAATCAGAGTTACTTTAACTAGAAACTCTTTCCTGAAGGAACTGGTTAAGGGAGTTTTCTGTGATGTGACTGATTATAAATGTGTTACATCATGTCCCACTTTTGTTGAATGTAGTTCATACAGCTAAGTGGGAAGACTATACTGTGTGAAATTATCTAATAATTTACTGTAATTGACAACTTCCTCTTCCCTGGTAACAATAATTCACTTATTCTAAATATATACTTTTTCTACAGGTTAAATTTTATTAGTTACTTAGAAATTTTATTTGAAATATGACTTACAGTAAGGTGTTAATTTCAGTAAATGAGTTTCCCCAATCATACTAAATGTCTGGCTTGTGTATGCGACAGTTGGCCAAAACAGTAAAATCCAGGTTAAAAAAATACTGGAAATAAATTTTTTAAAAAATAGGGTTAAATCTTCATATTTATAAAGAATTTTTATCTTAAGCTTTTTGGCTATACCGTGTGGCTTGTGGGATCTAAGTTCCCCAACCACGGATCGAATCCCGACCCTTGGCAGTGAAAGGGTGCAGTCCTAACCACTGGACCACCAGGGAATTCCCTGAAAACTGCTTTGAGAATAAATTTTTTTCTTTCAATTTTATTGGGGAATAAAATTTATTGTAAGTTATTACCAGCATTAAAATTCACCTCTTATTTCTCTAGCACCTAGCACAGTGTCTGACACATTCAAGGCATTTGTTTGAATAAATTGGAGAGGTTTTTTTTAAGTTATTAAAAGTAGAAGAGGGGCTTTCCTGGTGGCACAGTGGTTTGGAGTCCGCCTTCCGATGCAGGGGACACAGGTTCGTGCCCCTGTCAGGGAGGATCCCACATGCCACGGGGTGGCTGGGCCCGTGGGCCATGGCCGCTGGCCCTGCGCGTCCGGAGCCTGTGCTCCGTGATGGGAGGGGCCCCATTGGTGAGAGGCCCGCGTATCGCAAAAAAAAAAAAAAAAAAGAGAAATTAGAATTCTTTAGGTTAAGTCTTCTCTGAGGGTAAGAAACGGGCTGTGATCTTTAAGAATACCTTCTAATAAACAAACTTTCAAATTTTAGAACCACAATATGCTATTATTTCTCTTAGCTCCTAGAATAATATATAGCAGGCATTTGGTATATTGTTAATCTTCAAATCCTATATTAGGTTGAGCTATATGAAATTGTCAATAATTGACTTTTTTTAAAAAATCTATAAGAACAACAGATTCATGTGGTTCTAATTCTGACATTTATTTGGTTTAGAAATAATATGATTACTCTTTCTTTGGATGCTATGCTAATTGATAATTTCAGGTAGAGTAAAAAGGTTGTTTTGTGTTTATAAGTTGGTGGTTACTTTTTATAACATTCTGTTGTAAAATCAAAGAGTTCCAAACAAATAGGTCATCAGTATTCACTTGATCAGTTAACAGGGATGGGGACCTTAATAGGGGAGGAGGATTATTTATAATGATGATACTGTTTAACTTAAATTTATAAAGATTTTCTTGTTTGAAAATTTTCAGAGTAGCATTTCTTATTGGGTATTTCCTAAAGTGAAATATTGGAATTGTTTTTATATATGTTCTTATATTTCTGGGGATAATATGTGAGAATGTTAAAGCATGTTCATCTAAGTGAATTTGTGCATTTGATCATTTTGGAAAATGCAGTTTTGCTCTGATATTGTAACCAACATTTTGTTTATAATCACTGTGCTTTATTTTATATATCTTCAAAGGATACACAGCTTGGGTGACTTGTGTATACTTTTTTTCTGAAGTAACACAGTTTTCTTTGTTTTTAGTGCCACAATGGCAACTGCACCATACAACTACTCTTACATCTTTAAATATATTATTATTGGTAAGTTTATTTAACTTATACTGTTGTTCTCCAAAGAAGGTTAAAATGCAAAATATTTATATGCTAATACTTAATGTAGTACTCCAGAAGAAGTGAAGGATTTTCTTTCTCACTGCAAAATTAAAGCTCCTTTGATAAGGTTTATTTTTGTACGAGTGATGTACCTTTTGCTTTGTGACCCTGGGTACTTCTGTAGTACAAAGCTGGGTACATTTGAAGTGATGTTGGTTTTTCTTGAGGGCTGCCTGAAAGTTTGTTAATACTGGGAATGAGATTAACTTCGTAGGAGTGCTGATACATCCAGAAATATCATGAAAACTCTCAGAGCCCCCTGGATTCCAACAGTTGATAAATATTCAGAGTAATTGTGTAAGATACATAAAATATAATGGTGGTTTTTCTCTTAATAAGTTTTGAGATTTAGCTCAAATTAAGACAATGCTGTTTATCCAGATACAGTTTTAAGAGCACAGTTGAAAGTATACATATTATTCTGTTAATTCATATTACAACAGTTTGGTTTAATGTTGAGCGTATGTGACTATTGTAATGCTTCCTTCATCAAAGGTTAAATTGCTGTTAGTACAGTTAGAGATGATATCTCTTCTGTTATGATTTTCACGTGATGTACATTCTTTTGTGGAATTCTACAAGAAATACGAGATAAAATGGGATCTAGTGAATCAAGCTTCCCAAACTTATTATTTCTACTTGTTATATGCTGCCCTTTTGGTCACTCCTAGGAGTTTCTGACTTTTTTGCATGGGTTAAGGGAAAAGAACAAAAAAAGTTGAAATAGTTCAAAGTAAAAAATACTATGTTTCTCTGTTAAAAAGCTTTTGCCAGCTGGTGTCTATTTATTAACATAATTCATAACCAAATTCTGTCACCAGTGAAGGTTGGGAATATTCAATTTATATATCACAGTGAAAACTGACCTTTAGGATCTTTTGAACTCGTTATAAATTATGGAAATAAAACTTTTTTAAGTGCCCCAGAAGTTTGTGATGTGATATGGTAGAAGGGGTATAGCAATCATTGAAGAGTATAAAATTATAAGTATAAAATTGAGAAATATAATTACCACTTGAAACTTTTTTTTTAAACAGGGGACATGGGAGTAGGAAAATCTTGCTTGCTTCATCAGTTTACAGAAAAAAAGTGTAAGTTCAATATGTAAGATAAAACATTAGTAAATTCTTTATTGTCACATGACACTTATTTTCAGTGTATTCTATGCAATTAAATATAACCTTTCCCTATATATGCACTTTTGTCTTTAGGAAGTGATTTTTTTTTTTAATAGGTGCAGACAAAATGAAATATACCTGTATGTATAGAGTGTTGGCTTTTTATGCCATAAATAACTTGATTGACTTGTTTAGATTTTTTTGATGATATAAACTTAAATTTTAAAAATGTATACTATAAAAAATTTTTAAAAATTACAGTGTCAAACTTAAGTAATCTTTTTCTTGTTCTCTGACTTTCCATTATAGAAATTATCTTATTGGGGGAAATTTGCTCATATATCATTTGCTAATAACTAAATAATAATAGATTGGAAATATTTAAGGTGGAATTCTTTCTACATTCATGACTGGTTGATTAAGATTCAAAGTGTACTACTCTATCTTGGGTGGTAGGGGAAGGGGGCATTGTATTTTATGTAACCGATAGGCTAAATATAGTTGAAATTGTTTCCAGTAGTTGAAATCATTTCTATGGCATTTTTTTTTTCTATGGCATTTTTTGGCTTAATGTAACATTTTATGAAGTGTCCAGAAGTCTGTGTGTACTATAGAAGAGAATAATAGTGGGTTTAGGTTTTCAGTGGCCTAATTATAAGGAAAGGACTAATAAAATTGTTCTGTTGGATTAGACGTATATAACTCGACAATATATAATTATAAATATATATTAAACATGGTGACTTTGAGATATTGATAACATTTTGCAAGATAAATATTTGTTTGACCAAAAACTAGAGTCCTAAAACCATTGATTGATTTGTTATATGTAAGAATTGTCAGAAGGCTAAATAGTATAATGTTGGTATTATGAAGAGTTTATGAAAATCTTTATTTTTCATTAGCAGATTCTTTTAGTCCAAAGGTCAGCAAACAGTAACCTGTGGGCCAAATCCAGTCACTGGCTGTTTTTAGAAATAAAGTTTTTTTGGAATGCAACCGTGCCCATTTTTTACATATTGTCTATGGCTGCTCTTGTGCTTCAGCAGAATGCAGTCTTGTGACAGAGATTTTTTGGTCTACAGAACTTAAAATATTTATTATTTGGTTCTTTTTTTTTTTTTTGGCCGCACAGAGCGGTATGCGGGATCTTCCCTGGCATGTAGGATCTTCTCCGACCAGGGATCGAACCCTCACCCCCTGTGGTGGAAGCACGGAGTCTTAACCAGTGGACTTCCAGGAAAGTCTTATTATTTGGTTCTTTACCGAAGTTTGCTGACCCTTGTTCCAGTCACATCTCTGTGACTCACTTCTGGGTTTTTGCTAATTTTTTTTTTTTTTAGTGCAAGCTTTAGTCTGTTTATAGCCTACAAGCATTAGTAAGTCATTTGATTTACTAGTGGATTATTTTCCCACTGGTCTTAATTTGAAGATTTCTGCAAGTTGGAATGTTATATTTCTTTTCCTCCCTAACAGTTATGGCTGACTGTCCTCATACAATTGGTGTTGAATTTGGTACAAGAATAATTGAAGTTAGTGGCCAAAAAATCAAACTGCAGATTTGGGATACAGCAGGACAGGAGAGGTTTAGGGCTGTCACACGAAGCTACTACAGAGGAGCTGCGGGAGCACTTATGGTGTATGATATCACTAGGTAAGCGATTAATAATTTTCAACCTTCATCCTTGAAAAAAGAAATCTATTTTAGGAGTGCGGTTTCTTTTTTTATTGATTTAGGCATTCTATAGTTTGTAATTGCGTGTCTGTAAATGAGCTTATTTGGGATTTATGGATTTTTCTCTAAATTGCTGTGTGTAATACTTGATATAACATGTTGATTTCCCTTTCTGAAAGTGAGTATGACTGAAGGAAAACTTCAGGAGATGCCGGTGGAGTGAGTGAAAGAATACTGTTCTGAAAAGCAGTATCAGTTGAATTATTTGAGGTGAAATAATATTTTACACCACATATTTTCACTTCAGTAGAAAGCAAGCACATCTTGAGGAGTTCCTCTGTTCAGCCTCTAGTTATTTATTTTTGGCTGCATTGGGTCTTTGTTGCTGCGCACGGGCTTTCTCTAGTTGCGGCGAGCAGGGGCTACTCTTCGTTGCATTGCGCGGGCTTCTCATTGCAGAGGCTTATCTTCTTGTGGAGCATGGGCTCTAGGCGTGCGGGCTTCAGTAGTTGTGGCTTGCAGGCTCTAGAGTGCAGGCTCAGTAGTTGTGGCGCACGGGCTTAGTTGCTCTGCGGCATGTGGGTCTTCCCGGACCAGGGATCGAATCCATGTCCCCTGCATTGGCAGGCGGATTCTTAACCACTGTACCACCAGGGAAGTCCCCACACCTTTTCAAAATAAGGTCAAGCAAGGAATTAAGTAGTTTTGCTAACCCACCATGGTAGATTATAAAAAGTTCTCATACTTGCATCTGAAGTATTTTATTGTTTATTTACTTAAATTCTTTTTTGTCCTAAAATGGATTGAAGTAGCTCATGATACTTCATGTAGCAAGATTAAATTTATTTCAACTCTGTTTCTGGAAACTCAAAGCAATTGATAGAAACTAACGAAACTGGATCCTAAATGTTTGACTTTGGAATACTGTGCCACTTCATTAAACTCTGTACTGTTTATCTACTACTGTAAGCTAGAAAATGAACTGGATCACCTTTCATGTTAATGCAAAGTGCCAGTCTAAATCAGTGTGACTCTTGTCTCACTTTTTGAGGGGGTAGGAATTGGTGAGTGGGACCAAGTGATAGACTTTCAACCTTATTTCCTTTTGGGAAATGCTTTATACTGTTTCCTCTTGAAGAGTCACATTAGCATATTATAGGACCTTGAGAAGTTCTGTAGTAAAGGAACTCTTTAAGTTTGTTTAATTTGGTGTTTTCTAAGGTTATTTTATTGAGGAACACCCTTTGGAAAATGCTGCCTTAGAATAAAAATAGTGGATGATTATAATTATAGTGCTTGAAGTCTTACTAAATTCTAGAATTTGGTGGTGTCGGGGCAAAACAGAGTGAAACAGCCTTAATGCTCTTCACTAGAGCCAGACAGTTGGTAAATAGTTTTGTGAGAAGACTGTTAAAGAACCTGGCCATCTGTACAGACATCCTTTTATGAGGGATGCATTCCTGAAGACTTCGCATAATTGAAAGCTGCATTCATTATTATAATTTTTAAAAATTTATTTATTTATTTTTGGCTGCGTTGGGTCTTTGTTGCTGCACGTGGACTTTCTCGTTGGGGAGAGCAGGGGCTACTCTTCATTGCGGTGTGCAGGCTTCTGTTCGTGGTGGCTTCTCTTTTTGCAGAGCATGGGCTCTAGGCGCATGGGCTTCAGTAATTGTGGTGCACGGGGGATCTTCCTGGACCAGGGCTCTAACCTGTGTCCCCTGTGTTGGCAGGAGGATTCTTAACCACTGTGCCACCAGGGAAGCCCTGCGTTCATTATTAATAAAATTTAAATATGGTGATGTGTGCTTAAGTGTATCTGTCTATAGTGTTGTAGTTTGTTTTGCTTTCTCTATGTGTTCTTTTTTTAATTCCAGCCTATTGAGATACAGTCAACGTAGAAGATTGTATAAGTTTAAGATCATTTGATACGTGTATATATTTTGCTTTTAAACATAACTTTTAAGCATAGTAACTACTTTTGAGAAAATTTGTGTCTATTCAAGTCATCAAAAGTACTTTGCTGGAAACAGCCCAAATGCCCATCATCTGACAAATGGATAAACAAATGTGGTATATCCATATAGTGGAATATAATTCAGCCATTAAAAGGAAGGAAACATTGATACATACCATAAAGTGGATGAACCTAGAAAACATTTTACTAAGTGAAAGAAGCCAGACACATACAGTCACATGTTGTATGATTCCATTTATATGAAATACCTGGAATAGGCCATTTCATAAAGACAGAAAGTGGATTGCCAGGGGATGAGGAGTAAGTGCCAGTGGGTACAGAGTTTCTTTTTAGGAGTGATGAAATGTTATAGAATTAGAGTGATGATCATGCCACAAATTTGTGAATATATTAAAAACCACTACATTGTATACTT
Organism: Lagenorhynchus albirostris; assembly: GCF_949774975.1. Taxonomy (NCBI): domain Eukaryota; kingdom Metazoa; phylum Chordata; class Mammalia; order Artiodactyla; family Delphinidae; genus Lagenorhynchus; species Lagenorhynchus albirostris. The sequence goes on from NC_083101.1 coordinate 13,647,657, forward strand.
TAACAGGATGAGCTTTGTGATGTTTGTCATATCCCAATAAAACTGTTACTGAAAAAAAACAGTACTTCAGGTTTTAGATGGGTACTTTTTCTTGGTAAAGTGATATTTCATAGCAACATTGATGTGGCAGCTATGACACTGATTTTTTTCCCTTTTTTTTTCTATTATTAATCATTGACATTTTGCAAACTTAAAAGTCTCTGCTTTAGAGTAATACTTTTTATTCTTAGCATTAACACTTTTTAAAAAATTTATTTATTTATTTTTGGCTGCGTTGGGTGTTCGTTGCTGCACGGGGGCTTTCTCTAGTTGCGGCGAGCAGGGGCTACTCTTCGTTGCAGTGCACGGGCGTCTCATTGTGGTGGCTTCTCGTTGTAGAGCACAGGCTCTAGGCGCGTGGGTTTCAGTAGTTGCAGCACATGGGCTCAGTAGTTGTGGCTCACGGGCTCTAGAGCACAGGCCCTTAGTTGCTCCGCGGCTTGTGGGATCTTCCCAGACCAGGGCTCGAACCCATGTCCCCTGCATTGGCAGGCACATTCTTAACCACTGCACCACCAGGCAAGTCCACTAGCATTAACTTTTTTTTTTTTTTTTGCGGTACGTGGGCCTCTCACTGTTGTGGCCTCTCCCGTTGCGGAGCACAGGCTCCGGATGCGCAGGCTCAGTGGCCATGGCTCACGGGCCTAGCCGCTCCGCGGCATGTGGGATCTTCCTGGACCGAGGCACAAACCCGTGTCCCCTGCATTGGCAGGCGGACTCTCAACCACTGCGCCACCAGGGAAGCCCAGCATTAACTCTTGATTGTCACAGGGTACTTGCCTAAATTGACATCATAGTTTATCATGGTACTTTGTTTGATATATCACATCTAACATCACACCAAATTTAGGGATCTTTTAGCACCTTTTTGTTTTTTTTTTTTTTTTTAGCAGTAGTAACACCAGTTAATGCATATTTGGGTCAATATATAGAGAGATATTATATCTATAGATTTGAAAGTATGTTGGTGAATTTTAAATTAGTAATGAGACAGTTACCAAAAGCATTAGCAGAAGTTATGTACATGTAAATAATTCAGTATACGTGATCTTGATACTACTTACAAAGGATGTGTAGATTTTTCTGTTTACCAAAGTGTTGGCAGTTTGTAATTCACTCTTGCTGCCAGCTTTGACATTTTAAAATTGATCTAAATCAGTATAAATATTTTTGGACTTGTGTTGTATAAGGTTTTGTGCACAAAGCAAGATAGCTGTGTTGGGTAAAAGCAAGGTATGCTAGTACTACAAGTATTAAAGAGTGATAAGGCTTGTGCTTTTTAAAAGAAAATTTATTTATTTATTTATTTTTGGCTGCGTTGGGTGTTCGTTGCTGCACACGGGCTTTCTCTAGTTGCAGCAAGCAGGGGCTACTCTTAGTTGTGGCACGCAGGATTCTCATTGCGGTGGCTTCTGTTGTTGTGGAGCACAGGCTCTAGGCACATGGGCTTCAATAGTTGTGGCATGTGGGCTCAGTAGTTGTGGCCCACGGGCTTAGTTGCTCTGCGGCATGTGGGATCTTCCCGGACCAGGGCTCGAACCTGTGTCCCCTGCATTGGCAGGCAGATTCTTAAAACCACTGCACCACCAGGGAAGTCCCAAGCCTTGTGCTTTTTAAGAATTATATTTGACCATTGTTTGCTTAGAAAATTTTAAAGCATTGGGAAAGAAGTTTTTATGTGACTTTTTTTTGACATTTATGTGGTGATTTGTGTATAATGTAATATAGCACAGAAAAAAGAGAGTCTGAGTAAGAAATTCTTTTCACTTCTCACTGGGAAAGGATTAAATGTTTGGAATATCACATTTTATATGAGCACTGGCAGCTGGAGATCATGCAGTATATTCACAAGGCTGAACTAGAAACACTTCAAGGACACAGTGTGTGTACAGGGTTCTACACCCGGCTCTGAAATCATTAAAATCTTTATGGGCTTCTGTTTCCTCACCTGATAAATGAGTAAGATAGATTAATGTTTTGTGAGTCTGTAGAAGTCAGAAATATTTTTAAGCTACAAAATTTTTTAAAATTTTGACCTTTTTGGTAAAGTCTAATTAATAGTAATAGTATATACTCTGTATATTATTGTAAATTATTTGGATTTGTTTGTTATCTTAGATCCTACTTGGCTAGTGCAAAGGAGCCTATGAGTTTTTAAACTCTTGGGTTAGAGAAAATGGAGAAATAAGGCAGTCTGTATCCCCAAATGAATTAGCTGCTGGTTAATAAGAGTACAGAGTTAGGATAAACTCACTGTCTGATATACCTGGGGATTTCAGTTTCCAGTCAAATGTATTAAATGTCTTTTTAAAGCCAATTTTTAAAACTCTGAGTTTAGAATTGTTTTCCATCAGTTTTTTTAAGTTGTTCCTTGCTTGCTTATTGGTCTGTTTATGGATGTTCTTTTAAATGTAAAAAATTTACTCCTGACGTGTAAGTAATTAGCAAAGTTGCTGGCTATTGAGTTATTTATTTAAAAATAATAGGTTTTCCTAGAGTTTTGAAAAGTATATGTTTGCATTCCACAGTTGTACTTTAGTGTAACAATCTAGTCAAATCAAAAATACTTCTTTAGGATCTGTTGATTAAAGTGTATATTTAAAATATTTGTTGAAGTTTCTTTTTTTCTGTTGAAATGGCATCTGTGGCAGTCACAAATGTAAACTTTAATTTTTGCAGAAGAAGTACATATAATCACTTAAGCAGCTGGTTGACAGATGCAAGGAATCTCACCAATCCAAATACTGTAAGTTAAATGACATCTATTATACAGAAAACTTAAGATCTAAGTTGACCCAGAAAGGAAAGCCATTTGCTAAGTGGGCTTTTTTTGTATTTGGGTACTAAGAATGAGAGAATCTTTATTCTGAAATTAATTGAAGAAAAAACGTTCTTTTCAAATATGGATTATGCCAGGTTTTGCGTCTTATACTTGGGTTTTGTTCATGTTTGTGGTTAAAAAAAAAAGAAAGTTATGAGTGGGGTAGTCTCATGTCAAGTGGAGACTCTGAAATCTGAAACTGTCACTTTAATCTGCATTAGTTTCATAAAATGTTACCATTAGAGGAAGCTAGGCAAAATGTACTAGGGAATCTCTGTATTTCTTACAACTGCATGTAAGTCTCAATAAAATTTCAATTAAAAATAAAAAGAGTTCTGCATGCGTTAAAAAATTAGCCAGTCTGAGAAGATATTTATTTATGGAGATTTTCATAGCCACCATGCTAGACTCTGCAATATACAAAAATGAATGTGGGTCCTTAGCCCATAAAAGGTTATAGTCTAGCAGGGAGATTACCTGTGGGTATACAGGTAGCTATACGGAAAAGCAGAGTGGAATATGGGTTAGAAATAGAGTTACTGGTGTAGTGCTTGGTGGTGGTGGTGAGGACCCAGTATGAGCAGTGCCATCTGGAGAAACCAGCTTTATAGAGGAGGTGGTGTTTGAGCTGGGACTTGAAGGGTAAAAAGGTTTCAGTAGATTCTGTTGAGGGTATTCCAGGAACAAGTGAGGAAAAGCACAGATCTGTGACAGACTCTGAGCTTTTTGAGAGTAAGGCCTGTGTCTCACTTGGCTTTGCACGCCAGCACCTGGCAGTGGCCTGGTTTAGTAAATATGTAATCAGTGGTAAGATTGGCTTTCATCAGGGAACAGCAATTTAATTATATTGATAGTTAACATGGTTTGCCTGTTATGCCAGGGACTGTGTCTGGAACTTTCCATTATCACATTAAACCCTCTGTAGGTATACATACAAATCTATAGATGAATGTTCATCAGCAGCTTTATTTGCAATAACCAAAACTGGAAAACAACCTAGATGGCCATCAGCACGTAAATGGTGAAACAATCTGGTACGTCCATACTATGGAATACTCCCCAGCCATACAAAGGAATGAACTGTAGATAAATGCAGCACATTAGATAGATCTCGGGCATTGTGCTGAATGGAAAAAAGTCAGTCTCAAAAGATGACATACTGTATGATTCCATTTATATAAAACATTCTCAAAAAGACAAAATTATTGAGATGGAGAACAGATTTGTGGTTGTCAGGGGTTAGCTATGGGGGTGAAAGGTGTTAGTGTGAGTTGACTATAAAGAGGGCAGCACAAAGCAGTTTCTTTGAAGTGATGGAACAGTTCTGTATCCTGATGGTGATGACACAAATCTATACCTGCAATAAAATTGCATAGAACTATACACACTCCAGAACCTGTAAAACTGGTGAAATCTGAATAAGGACTCTAGATTATACCAATGTCAGTTTTCCTCGTTTTGAGAGTGTACAGTAAGTATGTAAGATGCTACTATTGGGGAAGCTTGGTGAAGGGTATATAGGACCCCTCTACTCTTGTGTAAGCTTTTGTGGTTCTATAGTTATGTTCAGGTATTGGTAAAATATTAAAAACAGCAAGGAAACAACTTATTGTACAGGGTCCTTAGAGGAGTGTAATAAAAAAATTAGCCGTGTCCTTCCTGCCTCATTTATGCCTTTTAAAATCTTTAGAAAAAAGAAAATCTCTTTAAGGTCCAGTGCAAATGTTACATTTTCTGTAACGTTGCCTTTGATTTCTGTATGGAAGTTAAATACTTCCTCATTTTTTTGGTGGTGTATTTTGTACCTCTGTCTTGTTAGCATGCCACTTTATGCCTCCCCTTTCATGATGATGAGAAGCATTTTGGAAATTCTTAAGGAATGGAGAGCAGGCAGTGTTTCCATTAAGCAAACATTTCTTGCTTTGAGCACCTGTGTTGTAACGGCCCTGTACTACTAAGCCATCGTGACTTGACCAACTTTGATATTTTTTGAAAAATTTATTTCCTTTAAGTGTTATTGCCTTATTCTTTAGAAGACTAGTGGACTATATATGAAAACTTCTTTCTCTCCTCAGTGGGCGCTTGTCCACACTGATTGAAGAATGCTCACTTGCTGAAGGTTTACATTCGGGTCAAAATGGCTATACTTCATGGACAGCATTTTTTGAAAGTAGGACGGCCAGGGCCTGAAATTTCATGTGAAAAAAAGTTAATGGTGGAAATCCCTTTTAGTTGAAACCGTCCATTTCTGAAGTATCTGTATCTGGATTACCACATCTGTTCTGAAGGGGAAAAGCGAGGATGGGGGGAGTTGCCAGTTGGTGTCAAAAAATACATTGGTAGAGACAGTTTATCCCCCAGCTCATTCCAGAAAAGGCTGAAGCCCTGTTTCCCAAGGCTGCACACGTTTTTCTTAGAGCTTTTCAGAGCAGCCTTTAACTTCAGCCTAACTTCACTGGTATAAATGACTCCAGAGTGGGTATAGGTGTATAATATTTTTCCTTGAATTTGAACCCACTGCATATACGTCCTCCCACCCCCAACGTCCTCTATCATGGATACACAGTCATTTGTTATCAGTTGCTACAAACTTAGTCCAGCCTAGGGATAGTGTAGGGGAGGACAGTATTTGATGGTCACAGTTTGGGTTTTCTACCTGACTTCTAATGTCCGCCTACCACTGACTGACTGACCTTTGACAAGTCCTTATTTGAGTATTAATTTCCTTACTTGTAGCCTGAGAAGTTGAACTGGTAGTTGTAAAGTTTTTTGAGGGTCCCAGGAACTTTTGAAAATCTGATGAAAGCCACAAACCTTCTCTTCCAGGGAATGTCCTTGTTTACAGCATTTTGTGCTTAATTTCAGTATATTCACAGATACCCTGGAGCTTGTCCATGGACCCTTAGTAGTCTTACTCAGATAAATGATAATCTTTGGCCTAGACCAGATCTGTTTCAGGCACACAAAAACAAAACAGGACTGTTTTGTTTTTAAATGGCTTGAGAGCTGAGACTGGTTTTTACGTGTTTATAGGGTTGTTTTAAAAAAAGTCAAGAAAGAAGTATATGCAAAGCGACCACAAACCTGAAATATATACTTTTTGCCCTTCACAGAAAGTTTGTCAACCCCTGGCCTAGGTAATTGCTGACATCCCTCTTCATACTAATACCTTCATGATTCTGTAGTTCTGTCTGATGGATAATTGCTAGTATTTCGTTTCCTTTTTAGACCCACCTGTTTTTTCTTCAAGATTTTTAGATTTCAGAATTTTCATGTTTGATTTAAATGGTTTCTTTTGTTTTAAGATGTTTTTCTTTTGGTCACAAACTAGGTAATAATTCTCATAGGAAATAAAGCAGATTTGGAGGCACAGAGAGATGTTACATATGAAGAAGCCAAACAGTTTGCTGAAGAAAATGGTGGGTTTCTTTTAATGGCTTTTTTGGGTCACACATGGGAGAATTTCTAGGGATAGGTGGGATTTTGACAATGCAGATTATTTGACAGTTTTTTAAAAATGCAAACTGCTCAAATCTAAGAATGAGGAAATAACAAAATGTGTTTCTATTTGAGGGCAGTAGAGTTATTTAATGACAAATGTAAAGATTCCCTCCATCTCAAACTCATATAGTCTTTCATAAAATACTATAGAAGGAGTACTGAAAGCTGTTGGGAAACTTTTATTCAGATGTTACTGAAGAGAGTGTCCTTGTGAAAGTTAATTCGAAATATCCTTCATAGTCTGAATTTTATTTTTAGGCTTATTGTTCCTTGAAGCAAGTGCAAAAACGTAAGTATGGCTAAAGTTAGTAGATCATTTTTAATTACATTCAAATTTTTCAAAGTAGAACCATATATTTAAAAATGTATAATGTATATACATGTAATGTATAATATATAAATGTGTAATGCTTATGGCAGGGAAAACAGTCAGCAAACATCCCTTTGCTTCCTGTTTCACTTTTCAAAATAATGTTTTTTGTTACTTTCCCTAACATATTATACCTTGCTTATACCCGTTGGTAAGCCAGGTTAATAAATGAAATTGTGTTAACATTTCAGAAGTGTTTGACTTTTACAACCAAGGTTGAATTTGGCATCTTGGACTCAAGGTTGGTCAACCTGTTGATTTAATGCTGCTTCTTATAGTAAAAAGCATGACTTAAGGAAATATTCAATGTCTAAGAATAATCAGAAGCATAATTAACATTTTCTAATTGTTATTCCATGTTCATTATTGAACCCCAGGACTGCTGTCATAGTTCTTCATTTATTAAGCCAAAAATTCCTTGCAGTGGTGAGAAGCTAGCTCCTTTTTGTTTAGCCTCATCTGTACTGTTAGTCCTAAGGGAGATGAACTCAAGTGTGAACATGGCTAAGCATGATAAGAACAGTACAGTTCATGCTTGGCTAATCAGACCATACAAATCCTGGAATACTGTTCTGCATGTGTTTGGAGATGACTTCATTTCTATTTGAAATGCCCACTGTAATGGCCTGTCTTAATTATTGTTATATATTAATATACAGCATTTTAATGATTAGAGCACATAGTTTCAAATAGGGTTTGTAGAAAGAGCTGTTAGTATTGTTTATATGCTTTCCACAGAAAATATCTTCCCATGTTGTTCTCTTAGCTCAGTCTTCTGGTAGTCCCTTATTAGATGATACTGGCTGAGTTGAAGACATCATGCCAGTTGACTAAAGGTTAGCAAAAGGTCAGTGTATAATGTCCTGTCTGTCATAGAAAGCTGTGGTTCGCCAATAAAGTTGTCGATTGCCTCTTAGGGGAGAGAATGTAGAAGATGCTTTCCTTGAGGCTGCCAAGAAAATCTATCAGAACATTCAGGATGGAAGCTTGGATCTGAATGCTGCCGAGTCTGGTGTACAACACAAACCTTCAGCCCCACAGGGAGGCCGGCTAACCAGTGAACCCCAACCCCAGAGAGAAGGCTGTGGCTGCTAGTGACCTCTTTGCCATGGCTCTCATTTGACCTTTCACCTCTGTCTGTTGGAAGCAGTACTTTTTACTTGCTGCCTCATTGTCTTCTGTACATCTTACTGGGTTTAATTAAAAAGAAAAAACAACTCTGTTGTAAAAACAGTTTAACACAATACTAAACTGCTAAACAACTAGATGTAATCAGGTTATCAAAGGCAAGTAGAGTAATAAATCTCTTCTGCATGGTAAATCTAGACTTTTTTTCCCCCTTGATTGTCCTCGTGATAGGTATGTCACCAATACATGATTTAAACTGAGCACTGATGCTGGACTTGAGTTTTACCCCTCCCTCTTTTTGGCAAGGCTTTGTCTCATTGTACGGTTTAATTTCATGATATCTTAAGCCTTTCTTCCCATTTTTAACTGTTCAGGTATGTCTGTTATAACCCATAAGTTTATTGCTGTGAAATGACTTCTGATGATAGAGAAGGGGTCCTTTAAAGCCTTTTGTTTTTGTTGGATAAATTCCCTGTTGTGTGGGTGGCATTTTTCTTGAGGCGGTTTGCTTCTGTCTTAGCCTTGCACAGGGAAAATATCCATTTATCTTTTCTCTTGTGCTTAATTAATAGCTTTATCCTTTTTTTTTACACCATTTTATCTTTTTCTCTTTAGCAGAAAGTAAATATGTATAAAATTTGAAGGAACCGAACTAACAATACATTCTGTGTATATTATTTTAATGAAGAAAATAAATTGATTACTGGCATTGGAACAGTATAAAATACCAGTTTGTACAGTATGACCTATATGTGACTATGTTACTCCCTTCCATTTCACATAAGGAAATAGACACAACTGCAGTTCACAGGATGTACTGGCTCCACCCTTTGGTGCTGGCAGTGTTTGGGGACATTATGCTGGAAGGAGCTCCTGGCATGAGAGGATTAACACTAGTAGATTCTGTTCCATCTTTGCACTGTGGCTTACCTGCTGATTTTCTTAACTGTTCTTGTGCAATCAATAATGTGCTAACCTGCTTTTCTCTTTTTGTAACGTTTTGCATTACAGGCTGCATTTCTTGCCTTACTATATAGAAAAAGAAAAAAGGCTGGGTTTACTATTGCACATTTTAAGCTTTTATACCTGTATCTTCTTGGAATGGTGAGATTCTAAACCAGACAGCCAGAACTGCAGGTCTGCTGTTAAGGGATTTTAAATTGTGCATTTTTAACACTACAGTGAAATAATCTAAGATATCCCCTGTGTTCTTAGTATGAGGGGCTATTTTATGTCACGTTGGCATAAATTGTTTTGTAAAGGGGAAAGTGTTTCTAACGGTGTTCCAATATTTGTGCTGATACAAAGTAAGTTATTGCTTTGCACTAGGTGGTTTGGCCACTGACAGAATACTGTATTGCAAGGGAAATAATCTTTTATTTCTTTAGAAAGCAAACTTACATTTTACCAAGTTCTTTACTTCTGTTGATTGATTTCTAATTGAGTTTATGGTTCAGGCTGGGAACTGAGAAGTTATTTGAAGTAGGATAGGCAAACCTCAGTATATTATATACAACGCACTCTCAGCTCAACTGTTGTGTTTAAAATACACATTTTAAATCCCTATTTACAGACACTAACGTAAAAAATACAGCTTTCTGGGTTGTAAACATGTGGTAGTACCAGAGTATTGTATAGTCAGTGTTAAATAAAAGCCAAAACTGGAATGTGCAGAAAATAGGATTTGGTTAATTTGTGGACTCACCTTTCTGTCTTTGTTTAACTTTTTAAAAAGATACCTGGAGTAGATCAGTGTATTCTGTTAAAGACTTAACAGTGATCCATTTTGCTTACACTGTTGCATCACAAGGGACTTGCCCAGGGACCATGACCTGCTGGTGTGTGTATATATTTACAAAAACAAAACAAACAAACCACCCATTGGGATATAAGGTAGCAATCACAAATGAAAGACTGCGGCTTGTTTAGGTGCAGTACCCTGATTTCCCAAAGTTAGTTACAGTGGGTCTTAATTGTTTTTGTGACAGGAGTTATTCAGACTGCTGTACTCTTCATTTGATGTAACAAAATGCTATTAATCTAAATATTTGTAAATAAAGTACCTGTATCTAGATTAAATTAAAATTGTTTGCATTATTTTCTGAATTATAACAGGATTTCATTTTTTCTTCAGGCAGTTATTTGGCATAAGTCGCCAGTTTTTATTTCAGAATTGTTCTTTTTGTTTAAAAAGAAAAGTCTACATAAGTAGCGTATAAATCCACATCACCCAGTAATTGAGCTAGTCTTATCCTTGTGTTCAGATCACACTTGCAGTGTTTTTCAACCTTTTTCAGTGTGAGATCAGCACATTTGGTGGCTGATAGTGTTCTCCCTTGATTGTACTTGGGGCCAAATTCTGTTATTTGCATGTGTAATCCCCTATAATAAACTTGGGTGCTCAAACATAGAGAAGCAAATTGTCATATTGTAATATCTGTGTGCCAGACACTGGGCAAGTACACTTTGGAGAGAATGTGAAATTCTTTTAATTTTTAATCCATGGAGAGCTTACTACGTGTGTGGTCACCTGCTTTTCTGGGTTACTCGTTGGCCTTTTGCACCTGCGAGGCCCTCCTGATTAGTAATTGGTGCTCAGTACTCTACGCGTTAGACATTCCAGTATGATGTTCAAGTATTTTTCATGGACAATAAAGTGTTTGATGCGGTAACTTTGATTTTTTTTTTTTTTTGGTGGGGGTGGGGGTTGGTGGTGTTTTCATAATACTAGTTAGAGGTAGCAAAGTTTCTTTGGCAAGATGTCTTTTGGAACCGGGTGTTTGTTTGGCGTTACACGTTAATTACCTCACCTCTAATTCCAGAAGACTATAGTTTTGGGAACTTTTTTGCCCACACTTTTTTTTTTTTTGCGGTACGTGGGCCTCTCACTGTTGTGGCCTCTCCCATTGCGGAGCACAGGCTCCGGACGTGCAGGCTCAGTGCCCATGGCTCACGGGCCCAGCCGCTCCACGGCACGTGGGATCCTCCCAGACCGGGGCACGAACCTGTGTCCCCTGCATCGGCAGGCGGACTCTCAACCACTGTGCCACCAGGGAAGCCCCGCCTACACATGTTTTAAGTGTTCTCTTTTCTTATAAATGTGTGGCTCAATTCACTCCCCTTAACAGAAGACCAAATGATTCCTGTTCATGTGGGAATATAGAGAGGATTCATGTGGCAGTTTAGAAAGAAAATATTTTACCCTCATTCAGCACATGGACAGACCAGGAAACTGTGTCCTTGAAGGATTTCAGTAATTGTGGATAGGCCAGGATTTTAAGCATTTTGCTAAGACTTGTGGAAATGAAACAAAGAATATAACTACCAAATCAGTTTTACTTTGGAAGTAGATGTTTTCTGGAACTTAATGTGTTAATAAATTTTATGCCATTTTCATTGTCTTTAATTGTATTTATCCCTGTTTTTTTTTCTTTTGGCTGTGCCACGTGGCATGAGGGATCTTAGTTCCCCCACCAGTGATCGAACCTGTGCGACCCCTACAGTGGAAGCGTGGAGTCTTAACCACTGGACCACCAGGGAAGTCCCTATCCCATATCTCCATATCTTAATGGTCCAGCTCTAGCCAAACAACTTTTTAGGAATATAAACCTCAGTAGGTGGTGAGAGATTACTCACTGTGCTATACTGTGTATAGTAACATGGTATATAATACCTGTTATGGTTCAAAAGCTGTATAGGGGCCTAGAAGAGTCCTTGGGGATATTTTAAAACAAAGTCTGACTGAACACAATTTGAATTTACCACTGGGTCAGATTCTCCAAAGTCCAAAGTTCTGATTTTCTACCACAGCATATTTTTGGTTAAGGAAAAGCACCTGAAGTATATATATAATAGTTTTATAACATATTTTCAAGTGATAAAATATATTCATTGATAGGTACAACATATTTCAACCTGCAGGCAGAGATGGAAAATCACTTGAAAGACTGAAATTTAGGTAAAAATTTTATGGTTTAACTGTAGATATGTGAAGTGTAAAGTCAGAATCTGTCAGACCCAAATTTATCTTTTATTTTTATATGAATACAGATTTTAAACAAAATCCAAAAATAACTTGGCACTGTTAATGAAGAGGGGCTTAAGTACATTTTTTTAACCTTTCTAACTATGGATTTTACCAGTTTATAGATTCAAATCAGTATTGGTTTTATAATAATGCATTTCAAAGTGAAAAAACCCTCAGCCATCTAGGACCCTGGTTTAAATTGTATACAGTTGTTCCCATATGTACAGGTGACTTACAAAAACCCTGACGGTAACTGTACAAGTGGAGTTTCAGCATTTGAATTCACTGGTTCATGGTAAAAAGCAAGTGGCATTCTAATTACGAAGTTGGTGAGGTAGTGGAAAAGGTATTTCCTCATATTTCTGCAAGACAGTTTTCCTCCATCTGGCTGAGCCACTCTTTTCCTACAACAAGATGAGAAAGTCAGGATGAACTCTTGCAACAGTAAAAACAGGTTTTAACTAGGTTAACAATTAAATGATAGCGTCATGGCTAACAGGTAAAATATATACTGAGTACCTCTTCGGAAAAATGTTTTAAGATGAACCACCATATGAAATTATCCAAGAGAAAAGTCAGAAAGTTACTTTTCTTAAAGACTGTATGATAAACTAGAATTCAAGATCTTGCAATTGAAAGTGCAGGTTAAAAGAACTCTTCGTAACATGTACCCTGTGAGCAGGAGGCTGGGAATGGCATCAGTGTCGGTAACCGTCTAGTGATTGTGACGGACCTTGTAGAACTTGGAAGGAGCTCTGAAATGAAGGAAGAGAAAACATTAGGCTCAGAAGCCAGTCTCTTAATTCCAACCTACTTCAGACTTTTATCCCAAGTAGACCTAGATTACGACTCCAGAGTCCAAAATAATTCTAACAAACTCACCTCTACTCCTTGTGCCTCAAACATTCCTCTGTTACTCCTGGATTTAGAGCACCTGAACTCTTCTGGCTGCCACCATGAGCTAAGAGTTTAACCTGGCCCTCAAACCCCTGTCTACTCATCTCCCACTATTCTGGGCTCTCTTACTTCCAGAGTCATCTACTCTTCAATGCTCTGTGCCTCTGACACACTGTTCCTCAAGGCCTGCCCTGAGGCCCATGATGGTTTTGGCCTGTATCTGACTTGGATCCTACCGTGGAAGGTTTTAAGGTAATCATTCAAATCTTGGCTCTGCTGCTAATGAGCGAGCTGTGTGTCTATTAAAGATGCAACTGGCCTTGAATGTTCTCATGGCTCAACCATACAATATACCACTCTGGTAAAGAAAGATTAGCCTCTAAGTCCTGGTTTTGTCTTTTGCTGTGACCTTGACATTTTTCATTTTATACAATTTCCTTATCTATATAGAGGGATAAATCCTATTTCCCAGGATGTAAATGAGATAATATATGTAAAGTGTTTAGTACACACACACAGTAGGCACACAAGATGGTAGCTATTATCCATCTCTGACAGTAATACTGTGTTACTTACTGATTCCATGAGTATATTTTATGTTTCTCCTAAATAATTATTAACCTTATGTAAGTCATAGAAAACTTGTGAAATCCAGGGTTTTTTTTCTAATAGACTCTCAGTTAAGAGTTCAAACTGTTCAAACTTTGCTGAGGATTAACACTTGGCACAGTCATCTTCCCAAATGGACAGACTAAACTGGGACTCAAGTTGGTTTCAGAGGTCTAAACTTTTTTTTTGGCTGTGCCGCACAGCTTATGGGATTTTATAACTTTGTTGTTGTTGTTGTTAATTTATTTTATTTTTGGCTGCGTTGGGTCTTTGTTGCGGTATGCGGGCTTCTCTTGCTGTGGAGCATGGGCTCTAGGCGCGCAGGCTTCAGTAGTTGTGGCACGTGGGCTCAGTAGTTGTGGTGCACGGGCTTAGTTGCTTCGTGGCATGTGGGGTCTTCCCAGACCAGGGCTCGAACCCGTGTCCCCTGCAGGCGGATTCTTAACCACTGCACCACCAGGGAAGTCCCAGCTTATGGGATTTTAGTTCCCCAACCAGGGATCGAACCGGGCCCGCAGCAGTGAGAGTACAGAGTCCTCACCACTGGACCACCAGGGAATTCCATAAACTCTTTATATTGACCAAGTAGACGATAAGGACATCCAGAAATGGAAGGCATTTATAGAAGAATTAACTATATCCCTGACAGGTCACCCAGTTTCCTAGGCTATTTCCTAAATCATCAGCTTATCCTCTTTATTCATCTACCAACCAATTGATTCCAGTCCCCCCAGGGACCATGAAAAAGGAAGTCTTTCCTAAGACAAGTTTTTCAGAGATTTGGAGGTGGCATTCATATCCTTCTGAGTCTCCTCAAGATAATGGATCCCAAAGCTTTCAGGTACTTTCCATGTATAAGTCAGACCCCTTGTGAAGAGCTTCCTCCTACCTGGCTTGGTCCAAGATGGGAGTCCTCTGCAAGGGAAGACTCCAGCTGAGACAGACTGGGTGATGACGTGGAATCTACAGATGTGCTGGTGACCAATTCCCCTAAGGCATCCACTTGTCTCCTCAAGCTGTGTAAAGTGCCCTCTGTCTGCCGCTTCCCTTTGCTTAATACTTCTGCCTGCTTGGACATACAGTGTCGAAGCTGGGCCTGAAAGTGTTATGGTAGAACATATTAGAACTAACACTGGGTACCTTCCTCATGTTTAACTTTTTTTTTTTTTTTTGCGGTACGCGGGCCTCTCACTGCTGTGGCCCCTCCCGTTGCGGAGCACAGGCTCAGCGGCCATGGCTCATGGGCCCAGCCGCTCCGCGGCTTGTGGGATCTTCCCGGACCGGGGCACGAACCCGTGTCCCCTGCATTGGCAGGCGGACTCTCAACCACTGCGCCACCAGGAAAGCCCCATGTTTAACATTTGATAGGCAAATCTGACTATCATAAAATAGGAATGGCTGCTGAAAATCCTCTTCTTGTCCTTTAAAAAAAAAAAAAAGGAGGTGCCAGATGGCTACTCTCTGTGTTGTCATTAACTGGGCCTTCAACTCAGCCTGTTCTCTCTGCTGTCACAACACTTAGGATTTCAGCATCCCTGGCCTCCCCATTAAATGACTGCCTCATCTCTGTCTCCTTACTGCCCAGACTTAGAAGATTGGTTTATACTGGATATCTTCAGAGTCTCTCACAATGTATGTAATCCTCAACCCCATATTACGTTCTGGCTTCCCCACCGTACCTCTGAAATGATTCTCTTATTAAAAGTCAACAGCAAGCGCTGTCCCATAGAACTTTCTGTGATGACGGGAATGTTCTATATCTGTGCTGCCCACTGTAGTAGCCACTGGTCATGTGTGGCCTGTGAGCACGTGAAATGTGGTAAATGAAGAACTGAATTTTTAACCTGATTTAATTAAAGTGAATTTACATTTAAACAGTCACATGTGGCTGGAGGCTATTTGATGTCAAGGGCCTCCACTCACTTGGTACCGCCCATGGCTCCTTCTCAGCCCTCGCTGTAAGCGGCCGTTCTCCAAAGATGCATTCTGTCCTCTCTTGTTCTATCTAACTCACTCTCATTTTCCAACTCCCACCTAAACTCTTAACCCCCAGATTTTTAGGTCAACAATGACCTATTCTAGACACGTGTTTTCAGCTGCCTATAGAAAGAGATCCTTCTCTGAGCTTCGAACGTGTAATCAATAAAACTGCCGTGAGAGCTGCAACAGAGCAATGCCCCCCACTCTCCTCAATATGCCAAGTATCTTATACTGTATTTTTCTTTTAAAAGGGCAACCTTGAGTCGATCTTCACGGTGACGCAGTTTCTCTCGGAGTGCTTCTCCACGCCAGTGTTCATCCTTTTTCAGAGGGAAAGGGAAACAGAGAGTCTCTAAGCACCACCATCAGTAACCGACCCACCTTTCCCCCCTCTAACCCTCTTCCATCCTCAACTCTGTGTTTGAGCTTATCTAGGGTAGGTGGGAACCAAATTATCTTTTGATGAAGTCCACAGAATAGCAGGATAAACCCTTACCATTATGTGAACATGAGAAAAATTCAGTTTTTCTTCAAAAGGTGATGGTCTGTCACTCACGGGGAATGGAAAGTTCTCTTTCAAGCTTTCCAGCCCTCCTTCTAGGTTTTCGTTCCTTTCCAAAACAGCTTCCAGATCTGCTGGTTGTTCTGGAAGAAACTGGTTAAGATTCTTCAGGCTGGTTCGGATTTCATCTTTCACTTCAGACTTAAGTGTCCTCATTGCTTCACTGATTTCCATTTGTCTTCTTTCCAAATCTTTTTGGTTTTCCATCTAAGGAGTGAGTGAGAGTCAAATAACTACTAGGTAAAGTTTGGGACTTACCTGGAATTGAACTGTTATTGTTAATGATTTAAATTTAATGTTTTAAATACATGTGTCATGTATTTACAGACCTACAAATGTTAATTACTATGATTAGAATGGTAAAAACTTGTGATTTTTCAGCTATTCCAAGTATCTATAAGCTACCAAGTAAACGATTTTACTGACATTTGACTGAAGCAACTTCCATTTAGAAAAGCATGGGTGCCATGTTCCTTGAAGGTGCATTACTCTATAGAAGTCGGTCTCTCTGGAGCTAGACAGAGCTGGATTCCAATCTCGTTTCCAGTAAACATTACCAGTATGACTTAGGGCAAGTTAGCTAACTTCTGAACCTGTCTTACCTCATTTAACGTGAAGATAATACCTTGCATCCCGAAATGCAAGAACTAGGTGAGAATTTATACAAAGCACCTTAGTGGTACCCAAATGAGAAAAGGGCCATTTACCTAAACAAGCCGTAAGTGATCTAGATTATAAATGTTAATGCTGGAAGGGGCCTTAGAAAAGATCTGGTCCAACGTTTTCATTTTATGGGTGAAGAATCTGGTGGTTTCGGCAGTCTGGAGGTTTCCTCAGGTTTTACAGTTTGTGTTTAAGACCTGAGACTACCCTATGTGGCTCTCTCCATAATAGAGAGCTTAGTGAAGATATTACAGTCATACCCACTTCTAACTGCCCTTCCAAGTTTGCAGAGGCTGGGGGGGCCTTTAAATAAAAGTTATTTGTGTGTGTGTGTGTGTGTGTGTGTGTCAGGGCTGGGGGTGGGTGGCTGTAGGCACAGATGAAACTGAATGGCCACATAGGGTTATCCAAAGGACAAGGTGTAGCAGGGTCAACCGAGTGGCCCCAGCAGCCTGACTAGACTAGAGCTCTGGGGTGGCCCAGCTGCTGCCAATGGCTAAGGGACACCAGGGGGGGTCTAGGGTTAGACTCTCCATCTAGCGTGAACTGCTTTCCCACCCTCAGCTTGGCAACGTTACAGGTTATCAAAGGTTTTCCTGGGGGTCATTTTTTCCTTCCCCAGGGGTTTGGCTCTTATAGACTTGTTTCTGACATAAAATCTAACATTTCAATACAGTGCTTTGGGACATGATAAAATTTTATGCTGAAGAGCTGCTATTTTTCTTTCAAAAACTAACATAAAAAAAAAAACTAACATAAAAACCTTGTTGAACTTAAGGGCATTTTAAAAGTATATTTTGACACTATTGATACTATGTATATAATAGATAACTAATGAGAACCTACTGTATAGCACAGGGAACTCTAATGCACTGTGGTGACCTAAATGGGAAGGAAATCCAAAAAAGAGGGGATATATGTGTATGTATGGCTGATTCACTTTGCTGTACAGTAGAAACTAACACAACATTGTAAAGCAACTCTACTCCAATAAAAATTAATTTTAAAAAAGTATATTTTGAACAAATACTTTTTTTCTTGTGGAGGTACATTTCTACATTTCAAAACTAGAAAAACAGATTTGATTAATTAGCTTTTCACGACTTTCCCAAAGAAATACTCCTTTTAAAAGAGCTACTGAAGAAATAAAGCTCTGCCTGAGTCCCGTGGGGTGTGGGCGCACCTGTTTCTTGAGCTCTGCGTACTCCTGCTGCATCTGGCTGAGCTCCTTCATCAGGCGCCTGGCCCGCTCGTGGTTGTCCTGGGCCACCTGCTCGATGGTTGCCATTTCCTTCTGCATGCAGCTGTTCTCCTGCTTTTGCTCCTAGCACCAGAGGAGGAGGATGACTCTGGAGGTGTGCGTTGCTGGCTTACGCACTCACTAGCTCTGTGACTTCATTTCTCGTCTAGGCTTCAGCTATAAAATGGGGATAATCTACCTGCCTTCTTTAGCAGCTGTGGTAGAGCTGGGAGTAAACATGTGGTCGGTCAGTCTGTCAGCCCAGAGTCTGAATCCTAGATCTGCAACATTACCATTGATACTAGGTTACTTTCCCTTGTCTGTAAGATGTTAACTATAGCCACCATCATAGGGTTCCTGGGAGGATTAAAATCTAGACATCTACATACTATCTTTACAATCATGTCGCCCATCGCTGGTTGTAAGTGTATCACCCTTAGGGAAACACACCTGGTTGGAAAGTACCATTCAACAGGGCTACATTAATTCCTCCAAAGGGTGTTAGAAAAATCCATTCCTGTGACAGCCCCCGTTGCTGCCCACTGGCCTCCACCCACCATACGCTGTTTTGAACTCATCTGAGTGTCACCTCCCACAGTTTATCTCCAGGGATAAAACCATGGTAGGTTGAGCTTCCTGGTTTCAGGATAATGATTAATTAAAACTAACGTTGACCGAAAAGGGCGTGATGAGAAAAACGTGTGAGCACAGACTGCAGCTGGGTAAGAATGTCTTTAGAGGCTTTCCTTCCCCAGCCCCCTCCTCGACCCTGCTGGGGAGGCTGGACCGCTGAGCTCTGCTCAGTGCTGACATTGTCTGTGCACACGACCATCGTTCCAGCCAGCCAGACAGCTCCTCCAGGGCTGAGCCCAGACTCTGGCAAAATCTACCATCAGCTTCAGGAACGAATTACACGTAAATGCACCACAAACCACAGTTGGGTTAGGGACTTGGTTGACAGGTAATTTACTTTGTCTACCTTGAAGAAGTATTTTAGTTAAAAACGTAAAGGCGTCATCTCCTCATAAACTGCCTGGGCAGCGGATACTCACGAGAAGGTTCTTCTCCAGCTGACTCCGCTGGATCTTAAGTGCTTCCTTGAGGCCGGCGACCTGCTTCTCGGCTTGCTTTCTCTCTGTCAGGAACTGGTTCCGCAAGAGGCTGAAGTCCGCCCTCATAGAGTCCGTCTCCTTCTGCAGAGCCAGAAGCTCGCCTGACTTCTCCAGTAACTGCTGTTCCCGTTCTGAAAGCTGTCGTTCTGAAATGAGCATTTTAGGTAGTTTAGCCCGAGGCTCTGGGCTGGCCGTGGGCAGACTCCACAACGACATGCCACCCACTCAGGCACTTTGCTCTGTCACTCAGTCGTCCAGATCTCCCCTGACCCACACCAGAGGCCCAGAAAAAGGCCCAGAGAAGGGTGCCTCTTGATGTAATTTGTTCCCAGAGGCCTGATCCCAAAGTGACAGACAGCAACTGTCTTCCCTTTTGAGTCTTTGAGACCAGAGAGCACCAACCCTGAGGTGCAGGGAACATGGAACAGACTACTGAAATGTTTTTTATAAACCTAATTTTAATAAAGGGGGGCACACAGTATTTCTTCCTTCATGGGAGGCAGCGCAGAGGAAAGAACACAGGATTTGGAATGGCACACATCTTATTTTCTACAGAAGAAACATTTCCTGGTATTTAATGGGAATCGTGTATGCAAACACCTAGTACACAGTGAGTACTCAATAAATAACGCTTATGCACAACAGTGATACTTAACACAGATTTTTCTAATCACCCTCTGTAAAGCAACACGCCGCCCAGATTTCACTTCTCACACCTCTGGCATGGTCAGACTCGGCATATTTGTTAGGTTTCAGTTTCCTAATGAAATGGTTGGGTCTGGATGCATCAAGAGTTCCCAGGGAAAAAAGGAATAATAACCCTTTCAGGTCCCAAGTCCACTGAGTTCACTCAAGGTAGAACAACATTTTCTGAGCATTATTAAAACCTAAAGCCTAAGAAAAAGAAAACTCATTTATTGATGTGAGAACGATCATTTACCCTGGATTCCCATGTCAACTTCATTTATGTATGGCTCGAGAGAGTAAACAAACCCAAAGGCCAACATCTGTATCTTGGTACCATTCGCTATGTCAAATTTAGACAGAAGTAGAATTGTTAATATTGTGGGTGTTTTACTAGATTGAGATGAAATGGATCATTGTTCCAAAGCTCAGAAGTAATGTCCTTTACAGAAAGCCTCTAGAGCACCTTTTGGCACTTCTCTGCCTTAATGTTCCACTCCCTTGAGACAGCACTCTCGAAGAAAGCAATACAGTAAAAGTAAAAAGACCTGACAGTCTTGGAACCAAATCCTATCTCCATAAAGACAAATTCCCTCTGTCCCTCTGAGCCTGTTTCCTCTTCTCTCACAGGGCTGGGAGGATCAAATGAGGGACCATTCTTCCCACTGTGCTTGTCCTGTGCCTCCCGTCTGGGCTATAGCTGGGGCCTGGGACTCCTTCACACATTTTACTCGACAATCAGCAGATTTCCCCGCCCTCAGTGCAATGTTCCAGAATACATACGGGTTTGGGAGAGCGTCTTCTCCAGGGTCTCACCCCACCTTTCCTCTTCCTGCAGAGTCCTGATGCGCTCTTCAGCCACCAACACCTTGGTCAGCACCTGCTCCAGTCTGCTTTGCTGGTCTGCTATCTCCTTTTCCAGCTGGTGCCGCTGCTCCTTCAGTGTCACTCTACTGGCTTCTAATTTTTCTTCTTCACTTTCTCTCTCTTTCTGGAGTCTCTGAAACATCTTAATAGAGAACAACCTTAGTTAGTCATAAAATAACAAATACCCAGTGTCCTGAGGGAATCTTCATGGACACTAGATAGATTCCAGTTCAACAGAAAGTAGAAAACAGCCCATGGGGACAGAGAGTGAATTCTCTTTACAAAGGTGATCAAGTAGGGACTGGAAAACTGTTTGGCCAGCATGTGAGGAGGGGATTCAAGCAGGAACTGGCACGTGGCCTTCAAGATTCCTTACCGGGCCTGTTCTATGGTCTTAATGGCCCGTAATATTAATACCAAGGGAGTTAAAGAGTCGGTGTAAACTCCCCTCTGGTCACACAGGGCAGGTAAGGGAAGCTAGTCCCAAGGGGGATACTTCTCAGCAGCTTTGTGCCAGGGGAAAAAAGCTCACACAAGTGATAAAATGTTTCCTCTTATATAACGTCATAGATGTGCGGTACCATTTCCTGTTGGGCTAGTTTGGCCTTGTTTTCTTCAACTTCATTCTGAAACACCTGCAGTTGTTGTTGTTTTGTTTCCTCTTCTTTTCGGCAGACTTCCAACTTCTTTACTTGTTCTCTGATGTCCTCCTGGAGCCTGGTCTGCTCACTGAGCAGTACATCCTGACGCTTGGTGGTGTGGAGCAGGTCCTTCAGGTGAAAGAACAAATTGAAACTACGGACAAAGCCACCTTCATTACAGGTGGCTAGTGTCACAGCTACATCTATCTACTAAGTCTGACAAAATTAAAGCGTAAAAGTTCCATATCCTTTATTATTTCAACAAACATACAAAGGTACCTGGAACTCAACTTAATCACTGGCTTCCCTCTTTTTAGTACCTAGGATGACAGAGATGTCAGAACCTCAGCAAGAGACTCAGTTCCTCCGAGCTTTAGCTGCCTTGTCACTGAGATGGGAGTAAACAACACCCACCTCACAGGATTGCTAAGATTAAGAAAAGCTGTGAATAAGGCTTAACTCTGAAAATGAACCTAAAGTCATGGTTTTGTTACTATTTGAAATATTTATACAGGTTAAAAAACTCAGACAACAGGACTTCCCTGATGGTGCAGTGGTTAAGAATCCGCCTGCCAATGCAGGGGACACGGGTTTGAGCCCTGGTCCGGGAAGATCCCACATGCCGTGGAGCAACTAAGCCCCTGCGCCACAACTACTAAGCCTGTGCTCTAGAGCCTGCAAGCCACAACTACTGAGCCCACACAACACAACTACTGAAGCCCGAGCGTGCCTAGAGCCCATGTTCCACAACAAGAGAAGCCACCACAATGAGAAGCCCATGCACCGCAACGAAGAGTAGCCCCCGCTCGCCACAACTAGAGAAAGCCCACGCGCAGCAACAAAGACCCAACACAGCCAAAAAAAAAACCTCAGACAACAATAAATACTTCTTTCTTCAAGGAACCCAAATTAAGCACTTTAGAAAAAGTTACCATATTTCTAACAACACAGAAAATATTCCTACGAACCTGTATAAGACTTCTTAAAAAAAATAGAATAATTTAAGTTTTTTTTTTTTTTTTTTGCGGTACGCGGGCCTCTCACTGTTGTGGCCTCTCCTGTTGCGGAGCACAGGCTCTGGACGTGCAGGCCCAGTGGCCATGGCTCACGGGCCTAGCCGCTCCGTGGCATGTGGGATCTTCCCGGACCAGGGCACAAACCCGTGTTCCCTGCATCAGCAGGTGGACTCTCAACCACTGTGCCACCAGGGAAGCCCTAATTTCAGTTTTATATATCTTAGAAACACAGAATCTTAAAGGTAGAAGGAGGAGAATTTAGATGTCTAATCTAACCTGTAATTTACAGAGTGGAAACTGAGGCCCAAAACTTGCTTGAGTTTCTCTGAAATTCAAATTTTGGCAATAATCTCACAGGACAACACTGAATTACCTCAAGAAGATGATCAGAAGTACAAGGGTAAAAAGAATCTGCTCTAGGGGCTTCCCTGGTGGCGCAGTGGTTGAGAATCTGCCTGCCAATGCAGGGGACAAGGGTTCGAGCCCTGCTCTGGGAAGATCCCACACGCCGCGGAGCAACTAAGCCTGTGTGCTGCAACTACTGAGCCTGCGCTGTAGAGCCCACGAGCCACAACTACTGAGCCCGTGTGCCACAACTACTGAAGCCCGTGCGCCTAGAGCCCATGCTCCGCAACAAGGGAAGCCACCACAATGAGAAGCCCGTGCACCACAATGAAGAGCAGCCCCTGCTCACCGCAACTAGAGAAAGCCCGTGCTCAGCAACAAAGATCCAATGCAGCCAAATAAATAAATAATTAAAAAAAAAAAAAAGAATCTGCTCTATTCAACACCTGACAAGATGAAGGCCCAGATTTGGCCATGATTCTGCAGCTCAGCGAGTGATCAAATCTAAGCCCAGCTTTTGCAGGCCTCATCTGTGCCATGGGTAAGAGATGATCCATCTGGTCCCTGAAGCCCCCAGAGTGGCTGCTGAGGGACTGTTGGGCTCTTTTAGCCATGACCTTACTTATTAGCTTCGAGTAAAACGTTGTTTGAATAAAGAATTCTAGGGATAAAATAAACTGGAAAATCACTGCTCTGCATCAAAATTTTTGTATATCTTATATTTGTGTTTGATAAATGGTTCTAAGGGACCTGCTCATGTGAAAAGGAACCAGCCTACTTGATTTGTTATTTCAACCAATTATCTGCATGCCTTCAGGACACTACTAGAAGATTACCTTTGTGAGGCTTACCTGTTTTGCTAGGTTCAAGTGGTCTTGGACATCAGCTAGTTCCTCCTGTAATGAGTTTACTGCTTCCCGTTTTTCTACAGAAATAACATTTACATAAAATAAGAAATACTTATGTATACATGGTTCCAGATTCCTATCAGTCCACTCAGAGAAGTAGAGTAGAAGTGAATTTATACTTTCTTCTGTTAAATGTATGACTATGCCACCCTATCTTATTAAAGGCCAAAAGAGAGGTACATGATGCGCAATCCAGATCTGGACTTGGAGCCCACGTTTTTAAAGACTTGCATGTTCAAAAAAAAAAAAAAAAAAGACATGTTACATGTTCAAAACCTCACGATGAAAATTTACACATAATAATACCTCATGTTGATGAGGTGCATGGTTTAAAAACAGGTATCTTCCACATTGCTGATAAAAATATAAATTTGGTACAACCTTTCAGGAAGACAGTTTGGGAATAAATTTTATATCTATACTGGTTTTGTCACTTACTAGCTGTGTAAGCTTGAGCAAGTCACTTCTCGCTTAGGCAAGTCGCAAGGAAACTAGGCTTAAGTTGCTTTATCTGTAAATGGGTGAAATAATAGTTTCTACCTCATAAAAATGTTATAAGGATTAAGTGATAAAATGCATATGAAACACCTGCATCACGTCCAGGACACAGTAAGTGCTCAACAGTATACTGCTGGCTAGGATTACTTAGTAACTTATAAATAAACAATCATGAGGCTTTATAAAGAGTTGGTAATTAAGATGTTATTTGAATCTTTGTTTTTAA
This sequence comes from Lagenorhynchus albirostris, assembly GCF_949774975.1. NCBI lineage: Eukaryota > Metazoa > Chordata > Mammalia > Artiodactyla > Delphinidae > Lagenorhynchus > Lagenorhynchus albirostris. The sequence goes on from NC_083101.1 coordinate 13,671,791, forward strand.
ATCTACACACACACACACACACACACACACACACACACGCCCCAAGGAAAAATCTGGAGGGATATTTACTAAACTGATAATAGAAATTATCTCTGAGGAGTGAGGTGAATAGTAATTTTTATTTTGTCATTTTGCTATGTTTTTAAATTGTTCTCTAAAGAATATGAATTAGTTTTTTTAAAAAATAGCTTTACTGAGATGTAATTCTCATACCATGCATTTTCCACCCATTTAAAGTATACAATTTCATGGCTTTCCGTAAGTTCACAGAGTTGTACAACCACCACCATACCTAATTTTAGAACATTTTTCTCACTTCTAAAAGAAGCCCCATGCCCTGTAGCATGAATTATTTCTGTAATACGACAGCAAACAATTAAATAAAGAATCTAGCAAAAGGAAGAAAGTCCCATCTCTCCTGTTGTGCTGCCTCATACCCTGGAGCTGCTGCTGCATGGCTGCGATGTCTTTATGCAGTGAGAGTTTGTTTCTGTTTAGTTGGTCTAGCTCCTGCTGCAGTTTTCTGACATCCACTTCCAACTTTTCTAAGTCTGATTGCTTTGTTCTGCTATTCTCCTCTGTAGCTGCTAAAACCCTACAATACAAATGGAGAATAAGTTAGACTGTCAAATACAAAATGTCTAAGCACACACAAGCGACAACTAAGGAATAGTGTTATATTTCACAATGTAGTTGTGGAGTCTGGATGATATTAATAAATAAATATTAATAATTTAGCAAATTATTAAATGTTATTAAATATTAACAAAATGTAAGGCTCTTCAACTCATTTTCAAAAGAAATCTTATTTTCAGCTTTCCAAATAGAACATTTGGAAATGTTTATCATTTCAAAAAGTGACTTGCTAAACCGAGGTTTTATAAAAATCAGGGATAACATGGATAGCACTTGTAATTCCAAAAATGTGATTAAGGACTTCCCTGGTGGCACAGTGGTTAAGAATCCACCTGCCAATGCAGGGAACACGGGTTCGAGCCCTGGTCTGGGAAGATCCCACATGCTGCGGAGCAGCTAAGCCCGTGCGCCACAACTACTGAGCCTGTGCTCTACAGCCCGCGAGCCACAGCTACTGAGCCCATGTGGCTAAAGCCCGTGCTCTGCAACAAGAGGAGCAACTGCAATGAGAAGCCCGCGCACCACAACGAAGAGCAGCCCCCACTTGCCACAACTAGAGAAAGCCTGTGCGCAGCAATGAAGACCCAACGCAGCCAAAAAATAAATTAATTAAAAAAAACGTGATTAAAATGGATCACTAACTTCTGATAAGTGAAAATGCAGGAAACACACTGTATGTATAATAGGATTTACCCAAAAAAGATATGTATGAGCATGCATTCCTTTACACGAATGGAATCATATACTATGGACTGGTTTTTGTCTGGCTTCTTTCAGTAAGCATAGTTACTTTGAGATTCATCCATGAATTTGTCCGTATCAATCCTCCATTGCTTTTTATTGCTGAGTAGTATTCTATGGTATGGCTATACTATAATTTGCTAATCCATTCACCAGCTGATGGGCATTTAGGTTGTTTCCAGTTTTGGCTACTGCAAATAAAGCCGCTATGAACATCAGTGTACAGTTTTTGTATGGACACATGCTTTCACCTCTAGGTGTGAGAAAGCTAGATCTTCTGCTAGGTGTATGCTTGCATTTTTAAGTAACTGCCAAACTATTTTCCAAAGAGGTCTTACTAACATTTTATACTCCCATCAATTGTGTATGAAAGTTCCTCGCTAGCATTTGATATGGTCAGTGTTTAATCTTAGCTATTCTATTAGGTGTGTAATGATATCTAATTGTGGTTTTAATTTGCATTTCCCTAATGGTTAATGATACCAAGCATCTTTTCATGTGCTTATCTGCCATCCATATATTTTCTTAAATAAAATTTCAAATCTCTTGCCCATTTGAAAAATTGGGTTCTTCATTTTCTAATTACTGAGTTTTGAGAGTTCATTATATCCTGGGTACACGTCCTTTATCGGATACATGGTTGCCAGGATTTCTCTCGCAGTCTGTGACATGTCTGTTCATTATCTCAACAGTGTCCTTTGAGAAACAGAAGTTTTAAATTTTGATGAGGTCCAATTTTATCAATTTACTCTTTTATGGATCATGCTTTCAGCGTCTTATCTAAGGAATTTTTGCCTAACCCACGGCCACAAAGATTTTTTTCCCCCTATGTTTTCTCTACAAGTTTTATATTTTGGTTTACATTTATGTTTGTTAATTTTTATATGTAGTGTGAGGTATAGATCAAGGTTCATTTATTTGGTTTTGGATACGTAGTGCTTTTAGCAACAGTTTTGAAAACACCATCTTTTCTCTACTTTGCATCTTTGTCAAAATCAGTTGTGCATATATTTGTGAGTTTACTTGCAGACTTCTGTTCTGTTCCTTTGACCTTTTTGTCTATCTTTATACCAACACCACAGTGTTTTGATTACCATAGCTGTATACTGTCTTGAAATCACATAGTATTAGCCCTAAACTTTTGTTCTTCTTTTTCAAAGTTGTTTTGGTGTCATATCTAAAAAGTTTTAGATTCTATTCTAGGTCCTCTGCATTTCAGTATGAATTTTAGAATCAGATGGCCAATTTCTATTTAAAAAACCTGTTGGGATTTTGACTGTGATTGTTTTGAATCTATAGATCAATTTGAGGAGAACTGAATCTTAACAATGGGTTAAGATTGGGTCTTCCTACACACGAACAAGCATATATTCTTTTATTAAAAAAAGAAATCACAACAAGTTATTTTAAAAAATGCTTTTGGGGAAAAAAAAAAAACCTAAAAGGAGAATTCACCCAAAAATGCTATTGCTGTATTGTATTGTGATACTGAGTTTGTGGCGTATTTTGTATTTTTTTGCCTTTTCTCAATTTTCCAATTTTTTGAATAGTGTGTTAATAATGCTTTAGCCTTCCAGATGGGATCTTACAAGCTTACTTGTTCCTGCTCTCACCGTTTGGTTTGTGCCAACTTCTTCTCCCAGCCATCACATTTCTCTTCGAGATCTTCCTTTTGTTTGCACAAAGACTCAACACACAACTGCAGTGCTCGGGTCTCAGCAGTTATTTGCTCAATTTCTCGTTTGTCCCTCTCCAAGAGCTGCTTCTGCCACTCCATTTCCCCTTTCTGTCGCAGGGCTGTCTGCTGCAAACTGTCCAACTCCAGTTTCTCCTAAAGCAGATAAAAGAGAAGTCAACCATGCAAACTGAGAAAGACCGCGGTTCACTACTGGTAAAACAGCTTTATTACCTCTAGCACTTCAACCTGAGCCTTCTCTAACTCAGACAGCTTTTGGTCATGTTGTAGCTTCAAACCTTGCAGCTCATTGTTTTCAAGTTGCAACATGTCCAGAATATTCTTTAGTTCTAACAGAAACAAAGCATGGTCCAGGCTATTAAATGAATGTGGAAACATTTACAAAATGAAACAGAAAATAATGTTACTGGCTGATACAAGAAACAAAAGATAATAAAAATATATTTGTTGTGCTGAATTAATGGAGCTAATTAATTATATTCTGAATGTAAAAAGCCTTTAAAAGTATTGCTAAACACTAATTTGTTATAAACATTTAAACAAAAACATTCAACAGAGACCTAGTTCTAAAAAGTACTTACCCTACCTAAAAGAATTTAAATCAAAATAGGAAAAACTTTAAAATATATCAGCTGACATTTATATAACAATTCTTTTGTCCTTTGAAATATAGACTTTTAAATATTAACTACTTTTATCTGATTATAAAAATATTTGTTCATTATAGAAAATTTGAAAAAAGTATAAAAGAAAAAAATGAAAACCCATCATTATCCTACCATCCAAAGACAATCACTACTGCAATAGCATTTTGATGTATTCCCTACCAGGACTGCACGCACACGAATAGACACACACACATATATATTTTTTAAAATAAATTGGGACTACAATCAATATTCAGTTTTTATCTATTTTTTCACTCTTCTTTCATCAGCATTTTTACATGTCATTAAATGTTAAAATATGTTTTTAAAACAAATTTATTTATTTTATTTATTTATTTTTGGCTGCATTGGGTCTTTGGGCTTTCTCTAGTTGCAGTGAGCGGGGGCTACTCTTGGTTGCGGTGTGCGGGCTTCTCATTGCGGTGGCTTCTCTTGCTGCAGAGCACGGGCTCTAGGCACCCGGGCTTCAGGAGTTGTGGCTCGCAGGCTCTGGAGTGCAGGCCCAGTAGTTGTGGCGCACGGGCTTAGTTGCTGCGCGGCATGGGGGATCTTCCTGGACCAGGGCTCGAACCCGTGTCCCCTGCATTGGCAGGTGCATTCTTAACTACTATGCCACCAGGGAAGCCCAAAATATGGTTTTTAAATTAGTCATTTGTTTCCAAATTTTGTCATTACAATTTCTGTTGCAAGTAACTGACTCAGTCAACTTAATTTGTAAAACTAGGAAATAAAGGCTTACTTCTTAAAAAAAAAAAGAGAAATAAAATAAATATTGCTGCGATGTACATAAACGCTTGCCCTCTCTAGATAACTGGAAATGGGCTACCCGGTTTAACAGGTGTGAGTTTAATAGTCTTAAGACACTGGGAGGTTGTTCCATTTTATACTTCAATCAACAGCCTGTAAGTGCTCTTCTTTCATCACACCCTGGTCAGCAATGAAGATGATTATTTTGCTTTTAGTCAATTTGAGTGGCAGAAAATATCATATTCCTTTTATAATCTGCTTTTCTTTGATTAGAAATAAGGTTAAACTTTAAACTTACCAGTTTTATGTTTAGACATTTGCCCTAAAACTACCTGGAGATTTTCTTCCTCTTTTTCAATTTCCTGCTTTATAAGTGAAAGTTGATCTTTTTTCTCACTAATCTGGACATTCAGTTCTCCCTTCTGAAAACTCAGTTCTTCCAGAAGAGATTTTAGTTCCTGTGCAAAGAAAAAGAAAAGAAAAGAAAAGAAAAAAGTCAACCCACCTTCACCAAGTTATGAATAGAAATTACTTTAAAATCAGTTCTGTTATTAACTGTCTCATTTCATAGAAATTCTCATTTGGAAACAAGCTCATGTTTGAGTTTTACGTCAAGAACAGCACTATATTTTACACTAACATATTTTAGTATAATAGAAGTAAAAAAGTAACACGTTATCTTCATTTAAAATTTATATGCAATATTTACTATGAGCAAAGCAATGTGTTGCAGAGAAAAAAGGCTAACTCGGACACATCTCCTGCCCTCAAGGGGTTTAGCACCTGGTGGGGAAATAAGGCAGGGAACAGAAACATGATCACGAAAGGCTACGGTGCCCTAGGAAATGTGCAGAGTGCTACCAAACTCAGAATCGAGAGAAACTCCTTCCAGGGTAAAGGAAAAGTTGGGGAAGTCTTCTTAGTGGCATGAAGCTGGACCATGGAAGCTGGGTCAGATCTGGACATTCCCAGAGAGGGAATTCCTAGAGAAGAAACAGAATGAGAAAGGCACAGAGGCATAAAACCTTGGGCATGTCCAGAAAACAACACAGGGGGAGAGCTATGCACGGCAGCCACAGCATGGATAGATAGCACAACACCAAGCTCGTTACAGAGGCAAGATGCAGGAATTTAAATTTGCATTTTAGGGGGAAACCAATGAAAATATCTCAAAATAAATCTACAGGACTATACTAGGACTCTTAAGAAAAACTATTGAAAAATGTACCCTGATGTGACTGCACTTCTCAGCTACTTCAGTTTCTCCCAGTCTCAGCGCTTCCTGGAGGTCAGCTCTGGCCTGGACCATGCTTCCCTGGAGTAGATGCAGCTCCTCCTTTTTATGCCCCAACTGTCTGTCCAAGACAGCCATCTCCTGCTGCTGACCTGTTACCTGCATTAAAGAAAAGTAAGAATGCAAAGCCTGACAAAGTGCTGAGATGGAGAATATTTAGTCCAGCTAAAGGTTGTGTGGGGAAATAAGGAGGTAGTCTAATTCTCACAATCCTAGCTGCAAGAGTCAGGAAGGCCAGGCTGGGGGGCTGCAGGCATAAAATGCCTAATAAAGGCCTTGAGCTCACATAGGTAAAAACACTTAAATCACAGCAAAAACAACAATATGATAATAATGATTGTCCTTCAGGATACGGTTTTCAAAGAACTTTCATATCTATATTTTATTCCAATTGGCAACCACCTTGGCAATGGAAGTTAGGCAAGGATTTAAAAAATTTATTCATTTAGTAAATTTAAAACTTATAATTTTAAGGGCAATACATATTTAGTTACAGAAAAGCAGAAAATGCAGACATGCAAAAGGAATAGAAAATATTCACAATCCCCCCCTTATCAGATGACCATGTTTGTACTTTGGTATAGACTAAAAATTCAAACACAAGTATACATAAACACATTTAACATAAATGATCTCAGAGCATATTGTGTTTTGAGACTCACTTATTCAATAATATATCGTACTGAGTTGAGATTCAAATTTGGGTTGGACTCTATTCTTAAGCACTAAGATATATAGCCTCATTTATGCTTTATACTTTATTATGTATTTTCCAGTCTTTTCTACAATCAAACATGTATTACTTTTTATAATAGGTTTCCAAGCAGCATGAACTGGTTTTCGAGGTGTCTGCTGCCCTACCTGGCTTCTCAGCTTTTCCAGCTCTGCTCTGCGGGCCTGCAGGAGGGTCTCCGACTCTTTAAGCACCTGCAGGTGATGATCCTCAGTGCGTTCTGCGGTCTCGATGTCTTTTTGCAGCTTCTGCAGCCTACAAAGCACCAGCAGTACTGGAGCAAATTGGAAGGGAGACAGAGCCCCAAGAGCCGCCTTCCAGCACAAGCCCCTTGCAGGCCTGCAGAGGCCGTACTTACTCTTCAGTCAGTTTTTCCTTCTTCTTGTTTAGACACTGGAAGTCTGAGTCTTTTGCTGCAACAACTTTGTTTATCTCTTTCAAGATTTCTTCTTGCTGAATTTTGTGCTGCTCCAAATCCTTTGTGTCAGCCTGGAGCAATCTAAAACACATCTCTTTATTTCCCCCAGACTCCTTAGGCTTGACGTGCATTTATCATAGAGCAATTATTGTCCACTTAGAATCAAACTTCTCATTCATCTCACCGAGTACATCAGTGGCTGAGGGAGTCCACCTACCTGAGCTGCTGATCGGCTTTGACAAGGTTAACAGCAGTTTCCTGAGCTCTCCTTTCTAACTCCTCAGCATCTTTCTCAGTTTGCAATAAATTTCTTTTGGCATCAGTGAACTTTTCAACAGCATCTTTTGTCTAGAAAAGAAACTGTCATTAAAACTAATTCAGTTACAATACTCTCTCACGGCTACTGGTATCGTAAATTGGCTCAGCTCTTGGAAAACAAGACAATACAGAAAGACTGATAAAAATGTTCACTCACTTAGACTCTCCAATTCTCAAAAAAGAATTCAGAAGAACTATTACACAAAAATGCTCATTGTATACTGAAATAATATAAGACTTGACAAACAATCGATTCAGTAAGTGATAATGCACCAGCACAATGGAATACTGTGCAGTCTTTAAAATAATGACAATGTGGTAACATAGAAGAATGTTAATGATAAAATGTTGGCTGAAAATAAAATTTTAAATGGTTTAAGCACTGTAAGAGCAACTATAGAAAACTATCTTGTCAACAAAGACAGAAAGGCTATGCAAAAACAAAAATAGTCATCTGAGGGTGGTGAGATGGTGGATGATATTTTATTTAAAAATAATCTGTAATATTATTATATGCTATTTTTTTCACTTAAAAATATCTACCCCAAAACAACCACCAAAAAAACAGGAAAAGAAGAAATTAGGGCTTCCCTGGTGGCGCAGTGGTTGAGAGTCTGCTTGCCGATGCAGGGGACACGGGTTCGTGCCCCAGTCCGAGAAAATCCCACATGCCGTGGAGCGGCTGGGTCCGTGTGCATGGCCGCTAGGCCTGCGCGTCCAGAGCCTGTGCTCCGCAACGGGAGAGGCCACAACAGTGAGAGGCCCACGTACCGCCAAAAAAAAAAAAAAAAAAAAAAAAAAAGAAATTAAAGGAAAACAAGAAATTTAAAAAAGAGAAGAAAAAAGTGAAAAAACAAACAAATATCTACCCAATTAAGTGGCAAGGAAGTGATTCTACCAATAATCCCTCCACATAAAGATTCTTCCTTTACTCTAGATATTATCTTGTTAAGTAAAACCCCATTAATCTAAGGATGATTTAATTATGGCTAAGAAACACAAATATTTAATACTTTTGAAGTATTTCAAAATCTTCCTATATATGATTTGGCAAAAACATCATTTTTTTTTTTTTGTCACCTTGGTTTCTTTTTCTGTCTCAAATAAGAGGCTTAACATAATGTCACGAGAGGTCCAAAAACAGTATGGTTTGTACTTGGTTGAGCAGTGACTCACTCTTCTGCCAAAACACTCCATGTTGCAGTTGCACTCAAGTCAGAGGCATCTGTATGTGAAGCTCGTCTAGTAAATACCCCGTGTGGATGCAAGAGGGTTTGGCCAGTTCCCAGAGAGCAAGATATTTCACCACACTTCTTTCCACTTCGGATAGCTGGTTTCTACTAGATTCATCAGCAAAGCATTGGACAGAACTCACTATACACTACAGAAAGGCAGCCACGTCTCTAAGTAGTTTTTTATCCCTTGTATGTCAGGTTTTAACAAGTCTGGCACATTCCTTACAAAATGCAGCACTTTCTCCTTTCCTCTTCCCTTTTAGCAAGCTGCTTCCCTGAGTCATTTTGGGAGGATGAAGGAGGAAGAGCTTATTAGTCTCGGTTCACTTACTATCTCTGCCAACTACTAGTCTCAGCAATTTTCTTTTATACACCAGTGATACATTTTTCTCTGGTCCTGCTCACACCTATTCTCTCACAGTAATCTAACATGTGACAGAAGAGGGAACTGATCACCTGGAAAGACATAAGGAAACTTTTCCATTCTTATCAAAGCCATCACTCACAGAATTTCTTTAATAAATCCTTCATTTCAGTTCCTGGGTAATAGATTTCTATTCATTTAAATTGATCCATGTTGAAATAACAATATAAAAATAGTAGTTCCTGATGTGCCCCATATGGATTCGAGACCTTTGATTTTAATCCTGGAATTCCCATCTAAAGCTCTCTTGGTGAGTCAGAACTTTAGCTGTATGACCCTGGGCTAGACCAGCCTCTGAGCTACTTGTGCGAACTGGGCTAATGACCATCTTGCAACGCTGCCAGGAAGGTTAAATGAAGTGGTATTTATAAAATAGCCAATGTGTGGCCATAGCAGGGGCTCATAAAAGGCAGTTCCTTTTCTTCCCCAACTTTCTGTGTTTCAGTCTTAAGAATACTACCTCAGGCCCAAAAATATTTGATTTTATATTACTATCAACTTGGAGAACAAAGTAAGAATAAGAGTCTTGTGAGGTCCATTGTTATAAGAATATAAGATTGGCCTATTTAATAAACACAGATATCACAGCCCGAATAATTTTCAAAAGACACAGATAGGATACGGAGGTGGGGTGTGTTAGGAACTAAATGACTTTCAGGAGCTTTAAATATGCTATTGCATTTAATTCATACTGAATTATACTAGGTTAATTCTAGCATAATTAGTATAGTCTAGGTTAATTAGTACAATCTAGGTTAATTATACTTCATTTAATTCATACCGAACAGCCTAGGTTTTCTTAGCCTGAATTTACACAGGAGGAAAGCAAAGCTCGGGGACTTAAGCAACTTGCCCAAATCCTCACAGCTCCTTAACTAGCAGAGCACAGACTGGCTTGGGCCACTGTGCTCTTCACGTTTTCTTTCTAACCCTTCCTGCTGCCGCCGCCGCCGCCGCCGCCGACAGCAAGCCAGCAAGCCGTCTCACCCCAAGCACAGCAGCACATACTTTCTCGGTTGTGTGTGAAAGTTCACTCTCAGCTTCCGCCAGCAGTCGGTCAGCCTCCCTGAGCTCTGCTCGACGTTTCAGGAGGGTCTTCTCGATGCACTCAATTTCATCTACAATATCTTCATGGTGCCTGAGTGATTTTTCTATTTCTAGTTCATTCATAAGACTCTCAACATTTCCATCAATGAAGTCTCTAAAAAAATCATATATACACACTCATCAAGAGATTTTAAATGTGACAATATAGATACTTGTAGCCTAATGATAAAAAGATGCACAATGATTTTCTAATTTTATATGAGAAGGAACTGGACAGACAGCTACATCTGATTAAGTTCAATATCTATGCTTACCTTTTTACTCAACATGGCATACTGTTGACAATAAGTGGATAATATGTATAATGTATGAGGCAGTTGTTTTGTGCTTTTAAATATAAAGATTATTTTTTCATCAGCACTTGGTCAAGACAATGCTGATACTTCAATTCTTCTGTGGTATAAAAATAAAACAAACCACTGCCTCAATAATCATCCATTCCCTCAAAACTATCCTAAGTTTCTCCTAGAGTAAAATTATGGTGACGATATTTGACAAATCAGAAAGCGCAACACAGGACTTGGTAACTCAAGGTTAAAGTCAAAATTATTTGAAAACGGGACTATCATTGACAGAAAAACATGAAAATAAATTCAACCACATATTAACAGATTAATTCTTCTTTGGACATTTTTGTGTTATCCAAATTCCCTAAAATGATCATTTATTATACATTTATAACTAGGAAAAGAAGTGGTTCTCCCACTGCACTACACCCCCCTCAAAAAACTTCACCTCCCCCATATACACCTACAAAAATGAAATAACCATCCCCCAAGCCTTCAAACATCTAGTCCCAACCTTCTCTCGGTATGACCCTTGGTTTTCCCTGCCAGGTCTATCAGTCACTCTTGCGTTTGCTCCTAGAAGGCAGAGACCATATCTCACTCACCTCTATGTACTCCACAGGTCTCCCCGCAACCCTGGTACCTGGGCCAGTCTGGCTTAAGGGACAAAAACTGGGGAACTGTCATAATTCATGGTCTAGTGCAGAAGATGGGCTTCTACATAACTGACCCATGCAGCAGATACAAGCATTAGCTAACGGACCCTATGCCAGATGCTGGGGCACAGAGAGGGAGGCCCCGCTACTGCCCTTCTGGGTATCTTACAACATGGTCTGAACAACACTACGCCCAAGGTTGCCAACTCCAAACTGTGGGAGCCTGAGATGAGAAAGCTTTTCTGTCAGAGGGGATCCCTAACCTTCATCTGGAAAGACACACTGGAGTTAGGTGGAGGGCAGGTCGGGAAGCCATTTCAGGCAAAGGACAGCATGTGCAGAGGTGGGGAGGCAGGAGAAAATGTGGTGCTCGGGGAAACCACAGCAAAGTGTAGGGCCAGAGTAAGTACCGTGTGGGAGAGAAGGATAAAAAAGAGAGGTAGGGTTCAGATCTTGCAGGGCAGTATGTATGCTGGTGGGAACGAGAGACACAGGGCAGCGTGCACAGTTAGGTCTGCAGCCATGTCGAGGGTGGGATGGAGAGAAAGACACTAGACCTGGAAGGCCTGACCTAGGATAAGGATGACTAAAGGCCAGGGCAGTGGAGACGAAAGAAGGGGACCAGTTTGAGAGCTCTTTGTGTACAGAGTCAGTAGGACTTGGAGAGCAGCTGGATCCCTGGGGGAGTGAGGGAAAGGCAGGTGTTGAGGACACCCAGCATGTTTTCAGCCAGGGTAACTGGGGAGGGGTGGTGGTTGTGCCATTCTCCAAGAGGGACTACAAGAGGAGCTGATATGGATTACTGGCCAAAAGAACTTAGACTTCTACTGTCCCATATGCTAATCTCCACGTGGCTATTAAATTAACTCTGTTCCTCAGTTCTATTAGCTACATTTCAAGTACTCAATAGCCACATGTGGCTAAGGCTACTGTTTTGGATAATACTGATCTAGAACATTCCCAAGATCACAGAAAGTTCTACTGGACAACACTGATTTAGGTTACCTTAATGAACTAATATCATATTCATCTGAGTTATAAAGATAAAATGGCTAATAATTACTTTCGCTGTTGATGTTTCTGAATGGTTCTATGCAATTCTTCTACTTCGTGCTCTAAGTCTCTCTTCTCTTGCAAAAGATCATCAATATTATGATGCAGTTCTTCTATTTCTTTCTCACACTGCCGCTTGGATACTCTCATCCACTGTTCCTGTTTCTTTGATTTTAAATGCTGTATTATGTCTTCCAATCTAGAAACTTCATTCTCCTGAGCAAAGAAAGAAATGCAATACTGAAATATCACATGATGTTTCCCCTTCCTCCTGCCAAAAACTGAAATTAACAGTGATTAAAGTGGTATCTTTGACCTGATAATAGTGGTAGCTTCTAAGACTTCAGTATGAAAAGAAAAATTAAGTCAAGCCAATTTCTTCACGTGCCATAGATGAAATTGACGGACCAACAGATCTTATGACTCTTCCATCAGTCCAGCTATGGCTGATAAATAGTCACCAAGCACCTCCTGTGGATAATGTCTGGCTCCAGAGTTCAGCATCTAGCAGAAGACACAGACAGAGGTCTCTCCCTCCTCTGCGCACATGGGAGAGGAGTTGGCTGAGAAGGATGCCTAGAGGAAGTGGTGTTCTGCCTGGTTTTGAAGAATAAATGAAATAGGAAACGACTACGCTGAAGAAATAATGTGCAAATGTAGGGAGGTATAAAGGCACACCCGGGAAACTACAGGAACAGCCGGGTACTGGTGGAGGGTAAAAGAACCAACAGAATTGCTATAAAAACAGTGTGCACTGAAAAAACTGCAGAATGACACGAGTAACTACCATTTTTAACCATGTAAACATCCACAGTCCCTCTGAAACTAGTCTGACCTACTAAAATGGGGCTGGTGGCTTGGCACCCAGGTATCCTAGTCCTTTATCTTCCTCTCAATCCGCTGAGAGGAAAAGGAAAAAATAAAGAGCTCCAGGTGCCTTAAGTTTGAAGGAGGCCCTTGTAATGCATTTTATTTCTTTAAAACAAAAAAGTTATAAAGGAAGCTAGTGATTAGGAAGTAATCATTTCTTAGAATTTAGCCTAGAGGAAAATATGAAATACAGTAAAAATTTATACACAGTTAAATGAACTACACAGCCTACAAATAAAGAAATGTTATGCAGTCATTAAAATACTGCTTAAAAACGCTTGTAAAACCATGGGGAAAATGCTTGTAACATTAAGTGGGAAAAACAGGACACAAAATTATGCGCACAATAAGAACTATGAAAAGAAAGAAAGAATAATCATTAATTTCACCACCCAGAGATAACCCCCACCAAAACCTTACTGTACGCTGCTCTTACATGTGTTTGTACACAAGCACACATAATATGTGTATGCACAGGTACAGGCACTAGTATGTGAATATGCCTATACATACACATTAATATAGTACTGGTCAATAGAAAAATATATAAAAAGCTTTCTAAAAATGGCTATTTTCTGGACTGAAAGCATTTTTGTTATAAAATGGTTAAACCAGGTTCGTAGAATGGCCTGGTACCCTAACTCCTGTCCAGAACAGTGTTTTAATAAGAGGATGCTTGCTCAGTTCTAAACATCAGCCTTACAAACACACTTTTGGGGTATAATCCATGCATAAGTAGGTCGACTCATTAAGTATATAACCTTACTCAGTCTCCCATGGAAGCAGTGTGGACAGGGGTCTTGTGTCTTTCCACTTACTAAGTTATGGTGCTCCGGGACATTGCAGTGCAGCACGCCCACTGGGATGAGGGGGATGGAGAAGTTGGGGGGTGGAGGCCCATATACGATGGGGGCCCCAGCGGGAGGCGGGCCATAAAAAACAGTGCCAGGGGTGAGAGGTTGGCTGTTGTTGGGCAAGGGAGGAGGTGGTGCATACAGGGCCATGCCCTGGGGTACAGGAGAACCATCGGGAAACACAGTATACATCATGTATCCAGGAGGAGGCACAAATGGGCGGTCCTCTTGGTCATCCAGCTCACTCTCTTCCTGGCTATCTCCTCCACTGTCTGCATCTTGAAACAAAAAAACAGAAGAGTGTTTTATTCCCATGGCTCACTAGGTAAACATGTTCAGTAGAGAACAGCAGTGTTTAGGCCAAGATACCAGAGATGTGAAAATAAAATTCTGTAAAAAAGGTCAAAAGCAGTTTTGAAAAGTGGATCAAACAGGGATGCAAATTATTTTCACCAGGTGAACTTGAGTTTTTCTTTTTTTTTTAAATGAATGAACTTTTTTTTTTTAATTTAAAATTTATTTTTGGTTGCATTGGGTCTTCGTTGCTGTGAGCGGGCTTTCTCTAGTTGCAGTGAGTGGGGGCTACTCTGCGTTGTGGTGCGTGGGCTTCTCACTGCGGTGGCTTCTCTTGCTGTGGAACATGGGCTCTAGGTGCACGGGCTTCAGTAGTTGCAGCATGCGGGCTCAGTAGTTGCGGCACTCGGGCCCTAGGGCCCGCAGGCTTCAGTAGTTGTGGCACATGGGCTTAACAGTAGTTGTGGCACATGGGCTTAACTGCTCCGTGGCATGTGGGTCTTTCTGGACCAGGGATCGAACCCATGTCCCCTGCACTGGAAGGTGGATTCCTAACCACTGTGCCACCGGGGAAGTCCCCTGAGTTTTTCTTATACCTATCTGTTGGTTTTTTCCATCTTCATTCATTCAGCAACATTTGCGTGCCTGCTTCGTGCTACGTACAACACCAACAGAGAAGTGCTGTGAGATACCACAGCCTCTCTCAGTTGTTGGTTCTCTTACTTATCTCCCCTATAAGCAGGAACTAGTTTTTTTTTTTTCCACTGATGAAGAAAGCCTAGCACACAGCAGGCCCTCAATAAAGAGTTCCTGAATGAACAAATTCTCAGAAGGTAATATTCCCATTTTACAGATTAGCAGTCTCCGAGTGGCTAAATAATTCCCCTAGGATAACACAGTGAAAGTGCCAGGATTTACCCCAGGTCTGACTCTTCCCCCTGGAGCTCTGGAAGACAGACCTGTAACACGTCATTTCAGTCGAGCTAATTAGTGCCATAACATGAGGATGTAAACTGCCACGTTCCAGGAGTGGAGGTGAAGATGTCGCTCAGTCTGCCGGGAAAGGCAGGGAGAAGGAAGGATCCAGAAAAGGAGTGTTGTTTGAGGACCTGGGTCTTGCTGAAGGATGAGTAGGAATAGGTTTGGGAGAGAAAGGAGGAAGCAGGACATTCTGAACAGAGGGTTCAAAACATGGAGGTGTGAGAAACGTGGCATGCAGTGGGTATGGCTGACATGTGGGAGAGTGATGGAAGGTGAGACAAGAGGTCGTTGGCCAAGACCAGGTCACAGAGGGCCCTGCAGAGCAAGATAAGGAGTCTGGACTGTGTCTTTTGGATTTCAGGGAACCAATAAAAGGTCATTAAACAGGCAAGAGAAATGCAACTTCCCTGATGTAACTTACCTCTATTTGAACATGATTTATGTAACCCACTCCTGATGGGAGAATAAACCCAGTATCCTGAAGCAGGTGGAGGTGCACTGTGTTCCTTCCCATCCTGCCATGGTTTTCTAACAGGAGTTGAGGCTGCATACTTTAGGCCGACACCAGAGTCCTTGGTGGCCTGGGAACTGTGGCTGGAAACCTAAAATAAATGACAGCAGAGCATACTATCTCTTAACAAATAAAAAGGCCGATGTGGAGAAATGTCAAAGTCTAGAGCGAAGTTGAGAAAGAACTGGTTTCTTTTCATATATCATAATCTCATTTTTCACAGGCAGAAACGAGACGTGATTACGTGGTCATATAACCTGCATGGGTGTCAGCCTCCCGTCTCCCGTACTCATCTTTCCTGGTGGTTTCTCTTCTTTTGCCTAGTCCTTGATGGCCCAGCAACTAAGATCAAGGAAACAGGAGCTTGCAAGGCAAGCTGGGATATTAGTCTCCTGTTGTGCCAGGAGCTTGGAGTGGCTTTAGAGCTCTACTCTGTTACTCTCCCTCTCCTTTCAGTTATAAGTCGACCCTCTAACCTACAATGCTTCCACCTGCAGCCCTGGCTGTGACACGGATGTCTGGCTTCCTTTAGATTTCTGGGAGGAGGATTTCAGATTCTGCTTTTCGGGGTTCTGATTAAGTCTGAACGACCTGGGGATCCTAGCATGTGGGAGCTGCTTCTCCTGACTGCTGTTGTCAGCTGATTCTAGCAGGATGTTGCCCAGCCCCTCTGCTTTGGATAAGAGCCACTTACAGTCCTCTCCTTCCTTCCCACATTCAGGCTGCAAGCCCTGACATTTTGCTCCCTGAACACCCCTCAGTCCATCTCTGCTCTAGCTCCACTGCTCTGGCTCTGGCTTCTTCCATCCTTCACCCGAACAAGTTCAAACAGCCCCACACAGAGTTCACCCACTACAAGTCTAGCCTCCACACTCCGCCTGATTATTCTTCCTAAACTACAGCTCTGATCATAGCACACTCAACTGCAGTTTCCCAAGGCCTACATAATTAAGTGCAAGGGATTTTGAGGCCCTTTTTTTTTTTTAAAAAAAAGCATGACCCCAATCTACGTTTCCTGTTTCACCTTTCATTGTTCCCATCCAGCCCTCCAGCCCCACAAGGGGCTAAGCCAACTCTCCTTTTCCTCACAAGCTGTTCCCTCCCTCCTGAAAGCCTGTCCTTTGAGGGTTGCTAAGTGCTGACTTCAAGCTCCTGTTTGTGAAGCCTTCTTCCCTAAACATCCCCATGAGATAAATCTTTAACATTTCTCTCCAACTGGGGCACGGAAGTCCAGTCTGTTGTCACATGCGTGTCACTGTTTTGTAATTACATTGGTGTGCTTGTCTTCCCCACCAGCCCATGAGCTCTTTGAGAGCAGGGGCTATATGATTCATCATGGTTCCCCACCAAAGCCTTGTACTTGACCTAGACCTAAGTACTGAATGAATGTGTTAAAAGGAAATGCAATCCAGGTGCTACTTTTCTGTCTGAGACTCTATAATTCTACTGCCATTTTCAAAAGGCTCTCTGGGCTCAAGTCACTTTATCTACCCTTATAGGATCCTTGTTCAGGGATCCCACACATACCACCTGAGCATGAGTGGGCAATTGCCACATTCCTTGGGAATGCCCCATTTCCATCTCACACAGCACAAAGTACTTAAGAACCTCAATGCATGGCTTAGCCTAGATATGTTGTTCTTGAGACCTGATCACAGATTTAGGGAAGGCAACACAGTCACACTTTCTTAAAGAAAATTTAGTATATATTCCCAGCACCACAGACTTCCTACTTTTGATGATGATGGTGGTGGCATAAAGTACCAATAGCCTCGTCTTTTGAAAGGATCTGCCATGCTGCTGATGTAATCATTCTGATAAGAAACTTCACGTCGGAGTTCAGCAATTTCTTCCAAAACATTTTCAAAGCCTCCTCTGTTATCTGTAAAAGGAAAGCCATTCTGTGAAGTTGGGTATGAAATCATCTACTTCCTCTCTCTCTCAAAATACAAAAGTGATTCCACGAGAGCCAATGACTTTTATCAGTTCCTCAAAGCTGCCGTTCAGCCTGTCCTTTGGTAATAAATTTTTGTTGACACTTAAAGAGGATAGACATATCCTACTGCTGTTCACTTATAAAGTGAGCCAGAGAAAGAACAGATTTGTAAACAGTATTTCTTTTGAAAATACAAACATAAATCTCTCTTTGTAATCAAGTCCCTTGATACTGCACTTACTTACATTTAAAAAAGTGCTTTATTTATTAAGCTAATTATCACAGCTCTATAAATCGAGCATGGAATTAGTCTGTAACCGTTAAATAAATTTGCTAAAGGTAAAAAACAAACACGATGATTTAATTTTAGAACTACAAAACCACTACCAAAATCAAAGCCCAATACCTTACCAGCCCCAGTGAGGTCTAGTAAATTCCGCAGTCTTGCGATCTCTTTCCTTTGTCTCTCCATGGTCTCATTCAGTTTTTCGATTTCTAGCACCTGTGAGTTTGCTCCTCTGGTGCCTACCTCGACTTTCTCCATCTCAATTCGAAACTATTAAAAAATCACATATTCAAAGTTGCCAATGAATATTCTTTCCCAGATGCATGTCTCCTTGCAGTAAGATTCTAATTCTATAATTTTTTACTTACACTTTACTAACGAGGAACTGCATTACTCCTTACATTTAAACCATGCAATGCCTGGCACACGGCAGAGAATCAAGTACCGATTGGCTATTGGCTGCACCTCAAAATTCTTTGAGATGTCGCCTACACTAATTCAATCTTTTAGGAACTGATAAGTACCCAGTAAGGAGGCGGTCTCATGGGGGTACCAGCACTGACCTGCTCCTCTTTATCCCTGAGGAGATTCTGCAGGAGTTCGATCTCCGCTTCTGCTCGGGTCAGATCCCTGGCGGCTTGAGCTGCCTTTCTGCTGAACCTCTCTGTTTCCTGCAGCTCCTACAGGGACAGAGGTGTGAGAAGGGCACCACTGCTATTGCAGGCTGCCCTCTTTCTTTCTTTCTTCCTCTGAATGAGTCTTCTGCTTTCATCAGATCGCCCGCCTGGCTACTCCATGCACACGTAGTGCCAAGTCCCAGCTTCCCTGTGCTGTTCCTATGATTTGGCAGCTCACTCTGGCACTCTCTGGGGGCCACGTGGGCAGGGTTCTGCATCAGAAAGAGCAAGGACTAATTTTTTCTTCTCTGTTCTACAGTCTTCCATGACTGGTGTCTCTGTGGACCCCCATGGTTAGATTTTCCCTCCTATGATTTACTGTCTTAATCTCATAAGCATTTGCATCTTATAAAGACTGTAACAGACTTATCTCAGTCAGGAGTCATAATAACCCTGTGAAGTGACATATTGTCATCAGACTGCACGAGATGACAAGGACAAAAAGTTGAGGTTCAGAAGGGTTATACAGCAAGTCTTGAAGACCTCTGTTCAGATGTGTATTGACAGGTGCCTCCCTAAGCAAAGACCCCTACATTTTGAGATTAGGACAGTATATTTCATTTGATGTCTCCTTTGGGACTCAATAGAGTACAGGACCCATAGCAGGGTTGTGACGGGGGAAATATAATCTTCAGGTCTGAAGAGGAACAGACAACTTTATGGTGGTTTATAAAAGAGCCAAAGTCTATAACAAGAGATCAATAATACAAGTTGCTATGTTTTCTGACAGGGGCAGCCCTGCTGGAAACTTGTTCTGTACGTGGGGACTCACCTCTGCGCGCTCCTGGTTAATTTTCATAACGGTTCCATGAAGGGACTTGAGCTGGTCTTTGGCAGTGGTGAGCTCAGCTGTGGCCAGCTTATCAGAGGCGGCCACGGCTTTCTTTAGTTTCTTCAGTTCTTTATCTAAACCAAGAAACTGTGCCTGAGATTTGGCATCTTCAAGTTTCTTCTAAAATAAAAGAAACACTAATTAAAGAGATGAATCATTTGGTAGCAATGAATTAAGACAAAAGCCCCATGAGGGCAGGGACTCTGTTCACACACCCCATGCCTAGAACCATACCTGGTACTCAGCAGGTGCTCCTGAGTGAATAAATAAATAACAACATCTCAAAGCTGTATGATAACTTAGAATGAAATCAGTATACTTAGTCAAGAATCTTCGTGATCATAATCCATTCATTTGTTGTAGAAACATTTCTTGGCACCATCACCAAGCAATGGGCCCGCCCCTTGTGATCACAGAGTCAGGCACTGGGCATATGGTGGTAAACAAAACAGACTTGGCTGCTGCCCTCAAGGAGCTTATGAGAGACATGTATTAAACAAACACTCAGACAAATGTGTAACTAACACTGTGCTCACTGCTATCAAGGGACAGAACAAGGTACTATGTGAGAGGCCAGCAGGGGAGACCTAGATTGGTGGGGGGAGGGCTTTCCGGAAGAAGAACGGTGGAGGGACATGGTCCAGGAGAAGGAACGGCCAGGAGGGAAGACAGAGCTTGGGAAGAGTCAGGAACTGAAAGAAGCAGCACGGTAAGAAAAGGAGAGAGCTCAACAGAGGCGAATCATGCAAGGGCTCAGAGGCTGAAGAATTTTTGTCTTTACCCTAAAGACAACAGAAGCTGCTGGAGAGAAGGGGAGACGGGGAGGGGCTGACAAGAGCCTATTCATGTTTTTGGAAGAGCGTGTTGGCTGCTCTGTGGAGCAGGTCATGAGTGGAAGTGGGGGACTGTCAGGTGGCCACAGCAGTTGTCCAGAAGTGAGATGATGGCTGGATGAGGGTGGTGGCACTGGAGAAGGACAAAGTGCAAATATTCCAGAGAGATTTTGGAGGCAGACTCAATAATACTTGGGAACTGATGGGTTCTCAGTGAAGCATGAAGCAACTCATTCACTGGGGCTGGGAGAAGGGAGAGGGTAGGTGTGAGACATGAGAAGGTACGAAACAGTGCAGCAAGGGAGTGGCAAACATTTATAGTGTTACTGCTATGCCTGGATGGGTGACTTTTTCTTCAGGAATACTTAGCCATGGGTGCAGGGCTACAGAAAGCAGATGGCTGCAGTTCTGTCATAGAAGATAGGAGAAAAGAGCAAGGGATTTGAGGATACTTGCAAAAAACAGCGAGAGTGGGAGACCATGGAATTTAAGTTGGACAAGGAAGAAAGTAAAGACAGGAAAGCCTAACACACAGAAAAGGTGGGGGTAATGCACTGGGATTATCAAGAAGGTTGAAAACCTGTCAGCATGACTCATCCCAATAGCATTTAAGCCCCACCTCACTGACTCTCAAGTCACTCCTTACATCCCAATTCTCTTGCTTCCATCTAGCATGGCACCCTTGTCTCAGGCTCTTGATTCGATGACATGCATCTAGGTCTCTCTAGGTCAGGTCCACCTCTGGGCCAGCAACGCAGCCAGAGGTGACCGTGGATCACACCCCTCTCAGCTGCCCCATTGCTGGGTGCAGGACCCTGGCAGTGGGGACTCATATGTCTCTTTCCTAGTCTTGCCCACCTTCTTCTCTAACTCTTGGAGTTGGGCCAGAATTCTCTCCTTCTCTTCATCAGCTTCCTGAAGTTGGAGATCTGTAAGGCCTTGGATTTCCTCCATACTTTTTAGATTTTCTTGTAAATAGTGAATTTCATTCTCTAATTGCTGAATTCTTGCTTTGTGTTGCCTCTTGTCAAAATTAATCTGTGAAGAAATCAAGTTTCAAAGATGATTTTTAAGCAAAGTATGTTTTGAGCAAAACAAAAACCTTCTAGAGGATTATGTTTCATTTTACTAAAGAATAAAATGAAATACTGTGCTAATGAGTTACTGCGGATGTGGCTTTATCACAACTGCTCTCTAGGATCCATTTTAATGTTTGCCTCATCATGAAAATAATTACATCAAAAACTCAGATTCTGGCACTATACTACACTCTAGCGATGTTGTATTATCTACTTGCACGTTAAGAAACATCTCTTACTTGCTTCTAAAACAAGGAAAACACAGTGTCACAAAGAAGCCTGACTTTGACATCAGTAACCACATTTAGAGTTGAATTTTAGTCACACCTAGTTTGACTTATTAGGAGTGAAACTAACAACAATTACACTGTATTTAAAAAAATTATACCTTTATTAATTATACCTTAATAAAGGTGTACCTTATAAAGGTATACCTTTATTAAGGTATAATCTACATAACAGACACTATTTTCTTTCTTTCTTTCTTTTTTTTTTTGGCTGTGCCACGCAGCTTGTGGGATCTTAGTTCCCCATCAGGGATCGAACCCTGGCCCTGGGCAGTGAAAGCAAGGAATCTTAACCACTGGACCACCCGGGAATTCCCTACACTGTATTTACATGAGAAAGGAAGCACTGTAATTTGCTGAAAAATATGAATGTTTTCTGAACACTTCCCTCTAGCTGCCTCTTGCCCTTCTCTTACTCTTGCTTTAAGGGCTCTCTCACAGGCCTGCCTGAACTCTTCTTGTCCGCTGGCCAGCTTCTCCTGATGCAGAGCCACTTCTTCTTGGAGTTTTCTCTCTCTCACTTGAGCTTCCTCTTTTTCCCACTGGGAACGTGTAAGGATTTCACTGAACTGTTTCTGCAAATCAGCGAGACTTTTCCCTAAGACATCTGAAGGACTATGGATTCTGGTAAGGGGGGGAAAAAAAAGATGGTATAAGTGTGACATTTTATTTTTGATGCTGGATGCTGGGTGCAAACATGCCGGTAAAATTAGTGCAGAAGTAAAAAGAGTTGTGAGGAATGGGACTGGTGTCAATCCGTAGCAAATTACTGTGCACCTCCTGAGTGCAAATCATTGTTTTATTAAATGACTGTTACCACTCTGAAAGCACAGGCTCCTGTCAGGCTAACAATGTGTGTTCAAAGAATAAATGTCCATTTCATATATTCAAATTAGCCTCAGTTTTCTTTCGATATTTGTTTTCTATTTAAAATGCATAATGTGACTCTACTTCCTGACCATCTGCAGTAAGCTTTCAAGAATGAGTTACTCGTAAAACCTTTGTGTTTTTTAAATTAAATAATACCTAAAAGTACAAAAGATCAAAAAAATCAGTGACAGACACTTGAATTAAGCAATCTGTGTCCCAATCATGGTAATATGATAAGGGAAAAGGGAAACCTTACAAAAGAACTCAGCCATTAACAGTAGTTGGAAAGGTGATTTCATCATTGAACCCCACATTCACAACTCAGCCCACTCTCTACCTGGAGGTCTCGATTTTCCATTACCTCATCTCCCCAGCTCCTGATTTCAGTTTTCTCCTTAGCTCATCTACACGAGCTGCCACTTCTTCTGGACGAATCAAACCATCAACTACATCGTTAAGGTGATTCTGGAAATCTTTAAGTTGCTGTTTTAACAGGTTATTGTCATCCTGTGGAGGGGGTAAAATGGAGAGGGGTAAAAATTACCAAAACAAAATAAAAAATACACCCAAATACACACACACAGCCCATGTTATTTACCATATAACAGTTCCAGTCAACTCCCTTTACCAATTTTTTAAAAACCCTTTGCACTATGGCCGACAATATCTGAATCTTTTGATTAATCCGAAGTCACAAAAGACACAAACAGGCATTACGATGTGTCCTGACGTGATGCAAAAAAGTACGTATGAACACTACCTAAGACTGTCTTCTTGCCAAAGAGTAAATAACTTGAATCTAAATAAGCCTCCATATGTGACATAAGAACATGTTAATCAATGCCATGGGGATGCAACCACCAAAATCTAGACTATGGGAAACTCTACAGGACAAAGATCTGGTTTTCTTTAGTATGAAACAAAGAGAAAAAAAAGGAGCAAAACTATAGATTACAGGAGACAAGAGTCAAGTCATCCAAATGCAATGTGTGCACCTTATTTAGATTCTGATTCCAACATAACACTTCTAAAAAATTTATAATTTGAACATTTTGTATACTTAAGATATTTGACGATATTAGGGAGTTATTGTAATTTTTTTTTTTTTTTTGTGGTACGCGGGCCTCTCAGTGTTGTGGCCTCTCCCGTTGCGGAGCACAGGCTCCGGACGCGCAGGCTCAGCGGCCATGGCTCACGGGCCCAGCCGCTCTGCAGCATGTGGGATCTTCCCGGACTGGGGCACGAACCTGTGTCCCCTGCATCGGCAGGCGGACTCTCAACCACTGCACCACCAGGGAAGCCCAGGAGTTATTATAATTTTAAGGTGTAATGACAGTATCCATGTTTATGCCTCTTTTTTTTTTTCTGGCCATGCTGCGTAGCTTGCGGGATCACAGTTCCCTGACCAGAGATTGAAGCCGGGCCATAGCAGTGAAAGCTCGGAATCCTAATAACCACTAGGCCACCAGGGAACTACCCTATGCTTCTTTTTTAAAGCCTTATTTTTTAGAGATACATACAATAGTACAGTATTTACAGATAAAATCAGATGTTTTGGATTTACTTCAAAATAATTCAGTGTGTGAACAAGTGTGAGGGGTGAGGTGTGGAGGGTATTATAGATGAAATAAGACTGGCCATGTGTTATAGATGAAGTAAGGTAGTCCATGTGTTGAAACTGTTGAAGATGAGTGATAAGGATTCATTTTAGTATTCCATTTTTGAATATGCTTGAGAATATACATAATTCAAACTTAGAAAAAACAAAAAACACCTTCCCATAATACTCAGCTTTATCTGCCAATCAACTGAAAAGTGGAACATCTAATACTGAAGTTCTCTAATAGCTTACAATTCTCTGTGGGAGTATTTGTTATATGCTAGGATATTTTCACTAAGAAACTAATGAACATAACTAGACCCCAGAATTAAATCCAGACAGTACCTCTTTCAAGTAAAAAGAAACTGCTAAAATTTCCCTAAATTGTACAGAAAAATAGTTCTATGTCCTAAACTATTACCTATATTCCCCTGAATACCTATATTCTACTTAAGTGATTTTCTTCAAACTTGGTATAACATTAGGTTTTTTTTTTTTTTTTTAACACTGTTAACTAAATTGGAGAATTAGCATTGCAATGAACGTGCCTGTCCACCATATTTGCACTACTTTCTAATCCTGGCCACAGGTGATCTGACCCAAGGACAGCCAATCCACTGACTAGCCAGAAAACAAGTTCTCTCCCTCTCCAAAATATGAACCAAGATCCAGTCCAGCAAGTCCGTATGAGAGCTAGACCTGTAAGGTTATGTCAGTTTGGGGCTGGGGTTGATGCTGGGCCAAATGCAATGCCCAGGGAGACAGAGGAGAAATGAGAGCCACACAGGCCCTGGAAGGTTATCAGAGCAGCTCTGGTCACCAGCAAGCTGCCTGTCTCCTTCCTTGAGCTAGTGTTAGTAGGTTTTGGTTCACTGCAACTAAATGATTTCTGACAAAGATAAATGTAGAGTGAGTTTAACTTGTACTCCGCATCAGGAGGTCAGTAGGCCAAGTAACCAAAGGACCTAGTTCCAACTAAGAGAGTCTTACAGCATGGACCAGCATTCTGGAAAGCTGACCTCAATTTCTACCTTGGAGAGAGACCCCTGAAGTCCTGTTCTTTAATAGATGTGTACTGAAGTATTTATGGTTGAAATAAAGATGTAGGAGATTTTCTTTAAAATATTCCAGCAAAAAAAAAATGTGGATTAATTGAAATAAGAACAGCAGGATGTTGACAATTCTTTAAGCTGAGTAAACGAAAGGGCATAAGGCTATCTTCTCTCCGATTTTGTGATTATTTGAAAATTTCCAAGGTAAAAATAAAAAATAATAATCCAGTGAACACCCAATACACACACACAACACACACAAGAATGGAAAACATGTATATCTTTTATGATATTTACCTCAGAAGCTGAAATGATAGCTGTAAAAATTAAATTCTAGGTAACTAGATTTTCTTAAACTTTGAGAAAAAAATATTCAAGGCATTGGAAGAAGAGAGAGAGAATTTGGGTGAGTTTAGTCTTATTTGTCACAAATCCCCCTAGATGAATATTTGGAGCCTTCCCCCAAACCACAATAACTCTGCCCCTTGATTTCTGGTGAAGAATAACAGCTGCCACCTACGTCAGCTAAGTGACCCCTGACCTCACAGATCTGGAAACCTGCGTGTTGATCCAGGTACTTGTTTGTTCAGACGTATGTCCTCTTTGAGAGCGTTTAATTACCTGGAAAATCCTGTCCACTTGCTTCTCGGGCAGTTTGTTGGGCAGATTATTGTGACAATAGCTATAAAAATAGTCTGCCAAAGAAAACTCTCAAAAATGTAAAATGACTGCATTTTTAATGACATTCCTTCTGAGAAAGAGACTGAAAACTTTACAATTAAGAAGTTCTACTGCAACTCATTCTAGTTAAATTCCTGGATAATTACAAAGATATTTCAATGGAAGAAGAATGCATCAATCTGATAATTTTAGCTCAGTCTGGTAACAAAGCCGCTTCTAGCGGAAATGCAAGGTACTGCTGTCCTCCATGAGTTTACCTAGTGTTCTCTGTTTACTATCGACACTGCCTCTATCTCTTAGCACCATAATAACAACACAAAGGATATGCATATTAGTAATCTTAAAATAATCGCAACAGAGGCTATGGTACTATCCCATCCAGAAGTCCTTTTTTCTAATAACTCAAGTAGCTTACTACATGTAAGAGCAGGTTGTGAAGTGTCTGACATAAAGATGCCAGCATCTTTGGGTGTCCCATATAAGAATGTATTGGGAGCCAATAAGTCTCTACCTGCAGCTGTTTAAGTTGGGTGCGGAGCTCACTATTTTCTTGTTCCTTTTCTTCTGAGAGCTGGGCTTTTCCGAGTGCGTTCTTGAGGGCTTGCTTTTCTTTCTCAAGTTCTGTTTGAACAGCTGATTGTTCTAACTATTGCCATAGGAAGCGATGATACAAAAAAAGTAAAATAGCAATAATTTATGATCTAATAAGGCATAAATAAATTTACATACACATGCAATCCCTTGGAAGCTTTGGTTTTATAACAACTCAGTTTTACATTTGTACCCCCAAGTTTAAAAGCCCAAGGTAAGTTTTTCACATGCCTCCTTAAACTATTAATACATAAGGAAGAGCAAGCATCAGAATCAGCTCAGCCCAGATACACCAATTCAGAATCTCCAGGAGTGAGCCTAAATACCTACCTTTAAAAGCTCTGTGAGTGATTCAACAGTTACTGCTCTCTTTTCCCTTAGACCAATATTTCTCACACTGTGGTCCTCAAATACCTGCATCAAAATCACTTGCTGCACCTGTTAAAAATACAGATGCCTGGACTCCCTCTCAGACTTGATGGGCAGAATTTCTAGGGCAAGTCCCAGGAATCTGCATTTAACAAGCATCACAAGTGATTTCATATAACTAAAGGGTACCAATCATAGATCTGTAAAGCAGAGAGAGAAGATCTGTTATGCTCCACAATCTCGATGTGTGGTTTGAAGACCAATCTTGGTAGTCCTGATGCAAGGAAAGGAATGTCCCTTTCAATACCATATGAATTTGTGAAAAGGCCAGGCTGCTGTAATATTTTTGTCAAGACTTACAAGAAAAAAAAATAAAGGACAATGGAAGTACAAAAGACAATGGATTTTAAGCCAGTAATGGCTTGCTTAAAAACTTTTGAAAATTTATTTCAAAGAAGATGCTATCCAGAAATTGTATTTACTATTATTTAAAAATATGTATTTACTGTTATTTTAATTGTTTCCTTCCCAACCTCTTGTCTTCCACACTCTGATCAGGTCAACTATAGTTTTATAAAGCTTGGTACTCTTAAGAAATATAACACTGACAACTGGCAAATGGTCATTTGATATCATTTGGTATCTAGTAAGTAAAGGAACACAAAGTAATTATAATTATTATAATAAGCCTATTTTTATATCCTTTTCTAATCATATGAATGCCATTTTACATGAATTCCTGGGATTCAAACTATCTTATTTTTTTAATGATTAATTAATTTTAAATTATAGTTGATTTACAATGTTTCAGTATACAGCAAAGTGATTCAGTTATACAAATATATATCTATTCTTTTTCAGATTCTTTTCCATTATAGGTTATTATCAATACAAGATATTGCATATAGTTCCCTGTGCTATATAGTAGGTCCTTGTTGTTTCCCTATTTTATATACAGTAGTGTGTATATGTTAATCCCAAATTCCCAATTTATCCCTCCTCCCCCCTTTCCCCTTTGGTAACCATAAGTTTGTTTTCTATGTCTGTGAGTCTATTTCTGTTTTGTAAATAAGTTCATTTGTATCATTTTTTTAGATTCCACATATAAGTGATATCATATGATAGTCGTCTTTCTCTGTCTGATTTACTTCACTTAGTATGATAATCTCTGGGCCCATCTATGTTGCTGCAAATGGCACTATTTCATTTTTTTTTTTACAGCTGAGTAATATTCCATTGTGTATAAATACCACATCTTTATCCATACATATGTTGATGGACATTTAGGTTGCTCCCATGTCTTGGCTATTGTAAATAGTGCTGCTATGAACACTGGGGTCCATGTATCTTTTCGAATTAGTTTTCATCTTTTCCAGATATATTCCCAGGAGTGGGATTGCTGGATGATACAGTAACTCTATTTTTAGTTTTTTAAGGAACCTCCACTTCTCCATAGTGACTGCACCAATTTACATTCCCCCAACAGTGTAGGAGGGTTTCCTTTTCTCCACACCCTCTCCAGCATTTATTATTTGTAGATGATGGCCATTCTGACCAGTGTGAAGTGGTACCTCATTGTAGTTTTGATTTGCATTTCTCTAATAATTAGCGATGTTGAGCATCTTTTCATGTGCCTGTTTCAAACTATCTTATTTTATTTAACTTTCATCCAGTTAGAACCTATTGACCCTCCTCATGTGCCAGGCACTGAAACAGGCATCTACAATCTGGGCATTCACTGTGCTCTGAGTCTAGCAGAAGAGACAGACAATCTAAACAGATGATTTCATACACAAGCTAAAATGCTTTGACTGAGCACAGGTTAAAGGAAAATCAAAGTAGAGTCCCGAATCCAGATTTTCAGCAGGCATAACAGAAGGTGAGGGCGGGCTTCCTGGAGGAAGATGCAACCCATTTGGCTAATAGCTAAACAAAACTGTATTTTAATGTGATCAAGAATATATTATAACTGGCCTCTGTCTTCCTCTCTGCCCTTATCTCTCACTCTCATTCCCTACTCCTCTTCTCGCTCCTGGCATATTGGAGGCATACTTTCAGCACTTCAAATGCATTAAGCTCTCTCTCCTTGCCTCTCTGCCTAGAACACATCCCTTACCTCTACCCTTTCACCTCTGCTCCCTCTGCACAGCCAAATCCTAGTTCCCCTTGAAGTCTCGGCTGAAACACCATTTCCATAGGGCAGTCTTCTCTGACCACCACTCCCCTAGCACAGAACCCTATCGTTTTCTTTGTCCGACACCTGTTTCACCTACCAGACTGTCAGCTTCACAAGGACATAACCATGTCTGTGCTACTCCCTACAGCATCCATGGCACCTGGCCCTTAATGGCCAATCGGTAAGTATTTATTGGATGAATAAATATTTCACTAATTTGCAAGTATAATTAAACTAGTGGGTATTTCATCCAACCAGAACAGGAAGTAGCAAAGTAAAATTCAATATCAACTTAAAAGAGGTCTCTTAAAGCTGTTTTGAGAAAGAACAACTAGAATTTATTGATTACCAACTGCTAGGTGCTTTCAGGCCCATTGTCTCACTTACCCTCACCATAACCCGCTTTACAGATGATGAGGCATTTGTCAGAGGCTCAGAGCCATGAAGTGACTTGCCCATGTTCACACATGGGTCATATTTAAGCTCAGAATGTCTGACTCCAAAAATGTGCTCTTCCCATCACTCCACATACATTATATTAAAAAGTGTTTAATCTTCGATTAAATTAAAGGAAAGTTGTTATGTTAAGGCCCAGCCTACTTGGTTTCTAGATGGCTTTGTGCTCTTACTTACCTGGCTGAGCCTTGCTAGTTTTTCCAACTCTTCTTTGAGCTGGTTGGCTTCGGCATCCTTTATTTTTAACTGAGCCTCTAGCTCAGCCTCGTAGGCACTGAGATCTCCTTGGGTCTGCTGCAGGGATGCATTCACCTCATGCTGCTCCTGAAGGGCACTTTCTAGCTCTGCAAGCTCCTGCAAGGATTCAGTGTTTTAAGTACAGAACCCTCAGAGTGCTGCTTAAGCATCTGCAAGTCATTATAAGTAACGTGAGCACTTAAAGTAAATGCTGGCCAGCCAGTGCTGGCCAGGCACAGAGTATTCAATGGCAATACGATGAAGCTGCAGGCTGTGTGAATCCAGGCTGGAAAACAAAAACACTGACTAAATGTAATAAGAAAAATCAGTAAGCTACAACATGTTTTCCAAAGTAACCAGTTGTGTGATACTTTAAATGAGTCTTATGTATTCGTAAGAAGAAAAAAGAGAGGAGGATAAAATTTAAGGCCTATTTTCCTTCAGACACTGGAATAAATGTTTTCACATTCATTATTTAATTACATCCTCACAGTAACTGTATAAGGCAAAGTATTATCCCCGTTTTATAGATGAGGAAATGGAGAATGAAGATCTAAGTAAACAGCACAGAGCTGTGCAGCTAAAAAAAGGACAGAGTCAGAATATGAACTGAGATTTCTGACTCCAAAGCCCACACTCTTCTTGTTAAACCACAGTATGTTCACTTATCAGAAGAACAAAATGGGACTAGCACTCTCTAATATTAAGGATGAGAGAGAAGCTTAAACGAGTGTTAACAAGAATATAAGTACCTGTTGATTAGCATACCACAGTTCTGATTCATTTTAGCCTATTTTTTTATGATTAAACATTATAGCTTTCACCTGTTTATTTGGAATCTTGAAGAATTAAACTATTCTGATTAAAGAGGAGAATCCTGTGATAAGAACTTCTATAGAAGAGTTTCTCAGTAAGGGATCAAAAGACCACCTGGCATCTGAATCATAAGGGTTGCTTGTCCAAAATGCAGACACTACATATAACCAACAGAGGATTAATATCCAGAATATATAAAAAGTTCCTACAAATCATTAAGAAACAGACAATCCAATAGAAAAAATGGGCAAAGAATATGAATAGGGATTTCACTGAAGAGAAAAACTGAATGGCAAATAAACAGATGAAAAGTACTTAACCTCTCCAGTAATCAAGTGAAAATGCAGTTAAAACAAGACACAATTTTGCACAGAGCATAGAGAAACAAGTTAAACAAACCATGAGGAAACAATCAGATAAATCCAGAACGTGGGACACGCTACAGAACTACCAGCTGGATTCTACACACACACACGCGCGTGCGTGCGCGCACCATGAAAGACATTCTTGGCACAATTGGGAAAATGTGAATATGGCTCAGATATTAGATAATATTAGGGAATTGCTGTTAATTTTCCTAGGTATAATAATGGTATTGCACTGATGTAGGAATATGTCCTCATTTTTAAGAGATATGTACTGAAGGGATGATGTCATAATATCTGCAATTTTCAAATGACCCAGCAAAAAAAAAGATATAGAAAAATATTTGTTGAATCTAAGAGAGCACATAGATGCTCAATGAATTATTCTTTCAACTTTCCTGTAAATGTAAAAATTTTCATAAAAAAGACATCATTTCAAACTCAGCACGTTGGCAAACACTAAGTCTGACAAAATGTTAAATTTCCTGAATTTGATCTTTATTCTGTGTTTATCTTAGAAAATGTCCTTGTTCTTAGGAAACATACTGAAATATTTAGAAGCTAAAGAGCATGATGTCTACCGCTAATTCTAAAATGATTAAGAAAAAAATTTATATAACAATGTATATAAAATCATGTAAAATTATATATGAGACAGAAAGCAAATGTGGCAAAATAAATTGGTGACTCTGAATGGAAGGTATAGTGAGCTATTCTTGCAACTCTCCTGTAAGCTTGAAATTATTTCAAAATTAAGGCTTACAGAATAAAAGTTAGATAACATTAAGGTGATGTCAAGGATGTGGTGTAATGGTAGCCCTTCACACTGCTGGGGGGAACAGAAATTCACAAAATCACTATGGACAGTAATTTGACAATATCTAGTGAAGCTGAGAAGGCACGTACACTCTGACTCACAGTTCCACTGTGAACACAGTCCCCATGCTCAGGATGTGTGTAAGAATGTCACTCTCAATATTGTAATAGCAAAAGAATGTAAACCACCTCAATATCCCCCAAGAGGAGAATGAATAAGCAATAAATTTGTGGTAGGCACATACAATGGGATGCTATATACATCAATAAAAATAGAGCTACATGTATCAACTTGCATAATTCTCAAAAACATAAACATGAAGGAAGAAAGGAAGTAGCCAAAGAATACATTATGTACTTTTTATATAAATCCTAAAATTATGCAAAACTATAATACATATTGTTTATAGATGGATACACATATAATAAAAGAAGAGAGATAGAGGGAAATGATAACCATATTCAGGATTTTGCTGCCTCTGGGAGGGGTACACAGAGGGTTTCAAATATATCTGTATGTTTTAGTTTTTAAGCTGTGAGTACATAGTGTTAAATATTTTTGATATTCTTATATGTCTGATAAATTTCATAACATTAAAACAAATTAATTCAAATTTCCAAAGCCAGCCCTACTGAGGATGAGGTTTGGGAATCTGGGTTCTCCTGCAATGTAAAGTTTACCAAACAACTAAAACAGAGCAAGTGAAATCTCCAAATGAATGTCAACAAATCAAGCATGGAAGGGTATAATTTACAATGCTGTGTCTGTTTTGTTATCTGTAAAATAATACTACAATTATGAAGTAACAGCAACAAGAATAAGAAAAATTATGTTATGCTTAATTTTGCTACACAAATAACAAAATATGAACATCTAATACAGTATTTGTAATAGCTATAATTTCTTATTCTTCAGAGTTATTTGATCACAATACTTTTCAGGGATAGCAATTCAGCTAAAATAATCTTCCTTTTCTTAGTAAGGGAAAAATAATGCTTCCAAGTGTATCACAACTAAAGGGAAAAAAAACCCCAAAACACTAAATAGCCCCTAACACTTTTGCCACTTATAATTGCACTGTGGCTAACTTCCTTAACTAACTTAACTTGGACATCATCCACTTCTGAAGGTAAGGAAAACAGACAAGAAGAAACAAATCATACCTTCCTCATATTTTCTGCATCTAAGGCAACTATTTCCAGTTGGTCCCTTTCCTGCTTGACCTCAGTCAATCTCTGCAGCAATGTCTCTTTCTCATCCTGTAGCCTTCTGCACTCATTCTGGGCCTGAGTAGCCTGGCCTTTGACAGTCCCCAGGTATTCTTGCAACCCACTGATGACACCTTCTAAGTCCTTCTTCAGGGCTTCATTTGCTGCTATCTGGCCTAAGCAAGACGAAGAAAGGGAAGACGATAATATATATAAGAAAATGCTTTCAAGATACATAATTACTGCATTTAGTCTCCTTAACTATTGTTACTAGCTAAGAATGAAATTCTAAGCTTTCAATTATTTCCTACTATCTTAGTTTTCATTTTCAAGATATAGTAATAGCTTTCCCCCCATTATCCATGGTACAGGAGTATTAAGCAGGTACACAATAAAAATAGTATATTCATTGGCATTGCTTATGAAATGCTTAATACATGCTATAAAAAGTTTAAAGTAGTGATTTCCAAATAAAATAACAAAAAGTGTGCAACAAAACAGTTCTTGCTGCTAGACACACAAAACAAAACCAAGTCAAATCCCAGACTAGCCGCATTAACCTGTAACCTGAAGACTTATAAAAACAAACAAACCATATATTGGGTACTTACTATGTCCAGGCACTTCATGAACACTATTTCATTTAATCTTCCCCAAACTAATGATCGTGACAGAAATAATTTATCCCAGGTAACACAGCTGATAATGGCAAAACAAGGACTGGGGTCTTTTTACCACAAGCCAAGGCTCTCATCACTTACAGTCTATTATCTTCCTCTTCCACTATTATGGCAACGTCACATTTTTTTAAAATGATTTTTTTAAATGGGTGGAAGATCTATTTTTATTATTTATTTAAAAAATTTTCTTTTTTGGCCACACTGTGCAGCTTGTGGGATCTTAGTTCCCCAACTAGGGATTGAACCTGGGCCCATGGCAGTAAAAGCAAAAGAGTCCTAACCACTGGACCACCCGGGAATTCCCAGCAATGTCACAATTAAAATTTGCACTGCAAAAATAGATCCTAAAATTCTTTCTGCAGTCTCCTTATAACCAGACACCGAATGCCTGATATCAACGGACTCTTTGCTCCTGAAAAGATTTTAGGCCTTAGAAGAAGACAATCACATGCCAGAGTTTATCATGATAATGTACGGATTTCTTGCCATAGTGACCTGACTCACTAGGACATCAACCCAAGAAAACTAAAATAAAAATTTTTAATTTTATTAAACATTTTTGAGTACTCTGCAAATATTTCCCTATCAAATACTAGTACTAACAGCTGAAGCATATTCAGCTAATATCTGGATTAATGCCTGTTATTTGTCTTTTATTAACACTGCATCTGATTTACCTTAAATCATACTTAAATTCTCACCTTCAGTAAGCTGTTGTTCAAGGTCCTTAATCTCTTCAGTTTCTTTAGCAATTCTAGAAAGTATCTCATCCAAACGACTTTCAAGTTGTTTGTACTCCTTGTTCATAACGTCAAGCTGTTGTTCTTTACCCCTTTTCTGAGCCTTCATATGGCACTGAATTGAAAAAAAAAAATCCCTAATTCTTTAAATTCTTATAAAAATAATAATCCTTAATAACATTTCTAGGGAAGAGTGGAAAAGAAAATGTAACAATTTGCATCTGTTTTGTGTCAGACACTGTTGTTTTCACATGAAGTTTTCATTTAAACCTCATGATAACTTGATGTGGAAATCATCTCCATTTTACAGACTGAGCAAACTGAGGCTCAGGAAGGTTAAGTGATTTTTCCCAGGTAACAGCTAGTAGGTAATGTAGCCAATTTCAGTGTTCTTTGCACTGCACTAAAACATATCTTTCCAAAAGGTTTCCCAAAATTAATTGATTATATATACATATATCCATAGGAAAAGGCTATATTCTAAAATGATAACAAAGGTTATATCTGGGTGGAAAGATTACAAGAGATTTTTAATAAGTTTTTTTAGCTAAAAAATTTATAATAGACAAGTAATAACTTTTTATTAAAAAACATTAAGTATAATTTTTAAAAAGGTTTTTTTGGGGAAATACAGACATGAAATAAATACTTCCTTAGAATTCAAGTTTATTTTCTTTTTTTTTAAACTTCTTTATTATTGGAGTATAATTGCTTTACAATGGTGTGTTAGTTTCTGCTTTATAACAAAGTGAATCAGCTATACATATACATATATTCCCATATCTCCTCCCTCTTGCATCTCCCTCCCACCCTCCCTATCCCACCCCTCTAGGTGGTCACAAAGCACCGAGCTGATCTCCCTGTGCTATGCGGCTGCTTCCCACTAGCTATCTATTTTACATTTGGTAGTGTATATATGTCCATTCCACTCTCTCACTTTGTCCCAGCTTACCCTTCCCCCTCCCCGTGTCCTCAACGAGTTTATTTTCAATTCCTTATACAAAGAAACATTTTGCTTTTAAGTTCCATAAACTGGGAGTTGAGAGGGACCTCGAAGACCATTTAGCCCAGTGATTCTCAAGATGGAGGGCCCTATGGAGGCACACCCCTGCAACCACTACATACAGCTGCAACCACTACATATGCCCCTGGTGGAAAAGAGCTTCCACACACCCACACACACTCTGACAGTCATCGCTTTAGGGAGCTACTGTTAACTGAAAGGATTGGATTGTATTTCTCAGGTGTGCTGGGGGAAAAACTGAAAACTGATGACCTAGTCAAACTCTTCCTTTTACATGTGAGAAAACTGAATCTCAGATCCATCAAATGACTTGCCCAGGTCTCCTTAAGCAACTGTTCATATGGAGACAAAATAATTCCCCAGAGAACCTGTGCCCTCCCACTCACATCACACCCTCGCAGCTCTAGTTTGCCCCCACAGGATCAGAGGAACAGAACAATAATAAATCAAGAGAACGTTACCAGGAGAAAGAACTATATTAGTCTGAACAACGAACTCCATGCGTCTCAAGTCTAAGACTACAATTTGATTATAATTTGATTTGATTTGATTAATTAAATTTGATTATAAATTTTGATTATAAAAGAACATTTCTCAATGTCTGCTGCCTCCAAAGACAAGAAAGAAAGTCTCTTCATTTCTGAAGAATAAATGAGAGGCAGCTTGATTGGATGGTTTTTATTTTACTACTGGTAAAACGTGATGGATGTTCAAAACTCTTCTCCTACTCTCCCAAAATACCCATCTGAAGTCTTTCTGAAAAGATAACTGCAGATAAAACCTTAAATTCTAAGTAAATTTAGGATTTTTATGGCTCAAGAATTTTCAAAAAGATCTACACTCATATCTGTATCAATAAATCTTAAAAATTCACCATTAAAACTTCCACTGAAATCTCTACATGCAGGACAAAAAATTAGTTCAATACACCAATGATCTGCATTAAACACATGGGAGCAAAAGTAGATTCAGCGATTTTCACTACCATGGAGCTCACAATAGAGGTACTGTAAAAACAGGAACTTACATCTCTCACTCCTCCTCCTTTTTAAATCCTTTGTACACAGAGAGAGAAAATGATCATACCTTAATTTAGAATTTGTCCTGTTAAAACTGAGACGTTGAGAACAGAGGAACTGTGGGCGGAATGCTTTCTAATGCTGTCTTGAAATTCATGTGCACTTCCCTCTCTGACAGCCACAATTTTGTAAACGCCTCTGAGCCTCTAACCTCCCAGCGCTTCAAACCACATTCCTGGCAGAGATTGAGCGGCAGCCCAGCCCGTCCAATCACAAGCAGCCTCTGAAGGCAGGCCACACCCTCCGTGCTTTAAATCACAACACAGGAAGCTTCCACAGGCCAATCACGCACAATCTTTGCAACAGATTACTACAGATTAATTGCCTTTAGCATACAGTTTGCTCCCATAGAGCATTGCCAGACAGGGAACAGGGATACAAATCTTCCTTTATTATGTTTGCTCCTGTGGTATTTCTGCTTCTGCGAATGTTTTCTAGAACTAAAATGGGATTTGATTTTTATATAGTACCTTTTCCTTTTGAAAACTAGTTAAATGCTTATGTCTGTTGAAAACTTGGCTTGGCTCTGAGCTAATTTTAAAAATAATTAATCTCTTTAGACCTGTAACTCCTTTGTGAGGCTCTGCCTCTTCCTAAAAGGGGGTACTTTGGGAAATCATTTAATCTTTCTAAATCATATTTTCATTTTATGCAAATTTAAAAAGTCACCAGTCTCATTTGGATGCTGTAATAAAATAAAGTTCCACACCATATGTGCCTAAAACCAAGTGCAATGCAAGACACGTCACTGGCACTTAACATACTTGTTTTCCATCATATCTCAGTCATTTACTGTTTCCTAATCTCTCAAGCTTTTACTTTAAATTCTATTTGCTATTCAGAAAGATACTTCATCTGATTAGATAATAAAAGTTAAATAAAAGCCTGAATCTGCAGAAAAATATGCAGAATACCATTCTTGATTCTTTCCCTCTTGCTAAAATGTTCGCATTTTGCAGCCTAAAATGGGGTGCCTAACACTAGGCATTAAGGTGACTTTGTGCAAATTAGAAAAAGATGCTCCTTCCAGGTGAACAAATTAAAAAGAGACATCCTCTGGTGCTCAGACTAAGACTGTAACCCTAAGAAGTAACCTTCACAAGTTTTAACAATACCAAAAAGGAACTTCAAATTCTGGCTTGTATGTTTCATCTCCACTATTAAAGATTGATTTTGACTACCTTCAAAACTTGGATGCCTTTCCTACTTCTCATTTAACTCCTTTCTATATGTAATTCTTTACAGATATCCAGTGTATTAGACTCCCGGTATGCCAAGACTATCACAGTCCTAAGTTGAAAGCAAACAGACAATCTAGGTTCTGATTACACTCATAGAACACAGAATTACAAGAGGGAGTAAAGGAGCTTTGGGTAGTGCCTATAGGCCAGTTCTTCCCTACTTTCCTTAATGCAAGCATTCATAAACATAGCACTGGCCCCTGGGGATTCAGTTCCTGTCCTCAGGGGCCTTACATGGGGTGGTAGACTTCTGAACAAATAAATATGATACAGGAAGATATCACAGACCATATTATATATTATTTAAAATCTCTAATTTTTCATGTAATGAAAATTCTTTAAGATAATCAAGACCACTTTTGGTTTCTTTTTTTTTTTTTTTGCGGTACGCAGGCCTCTCACTGCTGTGGCCTCTCCCATTGCGGAGCACAGGCTCCGGACGTGCAGGCCCAGCGGCCATGGCTCACGGGCCCAGCCGCTCCGCGGCATGTGGTATCCTCCCAGACCAGGGCACGAACCCGGGTCCCCTGCATCGGCAGGCGGACTCTCAATCACTGTGCCACCAGAGAAGCCCTGGTTTCAATTTTAATACTAAGTCTTAGGCTTTTGTTAGAAAAGACCTTACGTCTGTGATGATATGGTCACCCTTTCTCAAAATTAGCTGGCCTCCAAAAAGTATCTATGATATTTTACTAAAATGCTTAAAGGGATAACTAAATAACTCGTCAAGTACATAAAGCAATTATAGTGCATTGTCTTTACCATGTTAAATTCTATGGTTTCTCATAATCCAGAGATTTTAAAGTTTTTTTTAAAATAACCTTATTATTCAAAGTATACCAGTAAAATATGCAGGAAATATTCTTACTTCTATTTTACAAATATTGGCTAAAATATAAACCATTAGTAAGACTTTTCAGAGTAGAGACAGAAAGAGACAAGAACCTAACTCCATCATCCAGCCACCTGACCACCTCTGGCCACATTTTAGGAAGACATACTCTAGAGAAATGTTTTCTTTTTAAGGACAAGACAAAACAATATGAAACAACAAATAGCTTTAGTGGAATATTTGCATAAAGGATTAAAGAAGAGGTAGAAAAAGGACTGCGAACCCTCTCAGCTCTCCCATCTTGCCACCTTGCTGTTAAGAAAGAAGAAAATAAAACAAGGAGAGAGAAAGAGTAAGAGGTTTGGAGAGCACCTTAGAGCAGGTTACTCTTGATTTGAAATATAATGAAATTCAATTACTTAAAAAAAATAAGTATATCATTCATCAATTGTTCTACTGAAAGCTACTACCTCCATCAAGCCCTAGGTTGTTTTGTTTTAAACACACACACACACTTCATATATATGTGTGTGTGTGTATGTATATACACACATATGTATATATATAATACACATACATACACTTATATTATATATACACACACACATATAAACATATGTATTGCTCAGATTTGTGCATCAAACTAAAAGAGATTTTCAGAAAGGACTCTGAGGCTAAAAACGATTAGACATAATACCTAGAAAGAATGATATGCTCATCCCCATAGAACAAGCCAAAGATCTCTTCATTTACTTACATGTTTTGGGTCTTTGGAATCCAGACTATCAATACCTATTTGCAGGTCCTTGATCTCCTTCTGCTTTTCAGCAATTTCTCCTCTTTGCTTTTCCATCTGCATTTCTAGATCCAGAGCTTCTTGGCGTAATTTATTTAGAAGTTGTATCCTACCACTCAACTGCTTGTAAAGAAAGTCTTTCTCCGCTTCTGAAATCTAATTCCCCCCCACCCCAACATACAATTAACAGAGGACAGCAACACTGATTTACAAATTTACAGAAAACAACTAGTACAATTTAAAAAGGTATTCCATGCTCTATCAGGTTTTTTTTAATAATAAAAGTAAAATGCAGGAGATACCTAGGCACTCCATTCATATCTTATACTTTTATCCTTATTATATGTAAGAAAATTTTATTTTATAAAAGCTTATGAAAACAATAGCAGTAGAAATGAAGTTGTCATATTAGTATAAATAATTTATAAATTATTAATAATAATAACCATAATATTAATGGTAGCTGACTTTATATAGCACTTACCCTTGTATTAGAATATCAAGCCAACTGACAATGTAATGAAAAATTTAGGCTATATTATACTTACTCATTTAAAATAACTATTTTTTCCAAGCACATTTTGTAAGCAGCCATTTACTTAAAAATTATGTACATTATTTACTTCTACCAATTTATCTATATAAAGCTTTCACCAATACTGTTATAAAACATTCTTATTTAATTATTAAAATCATTCTTAATAGCTCCATCCACCTCATCTCCCATTTTCAATCCATCTTTAAGTCCTGTCAATTCTACTGCCAGATTTTACCTAGTCTTCTTTCTCTCCATGTCCACCATCACCTTTGTAGTCCAAGCCATTATCATGTCTTGCCTGTACTAAACAACAGCCTCCTAACCAATGTACACATCTCCATTTTTTCCATCTCTCTCAACCCATTTCACTCTCATCAAGTAGCCAGAGTGACCTTATAAAAATACAAATAGGACCAGCCATGCTACCACCTAAAGTCCTTCAAAGGTTTCCCATTACATTCAGAATAAAATTCAAACCCCTTAAAATGGCCTATGATGCCTGGCATGAGCTTTAACCTCATCTTCCACTATACTCTCCCTCATCCTGCAGAGGAATCTTTAGTCTGAAGTCTTTTGCACACACTGTCACCTCTGCCTGGAATATGCTTGCCCTTAATTCTGCCTTACTGGCTCTTTTTCATCCTTTGGGTCTCAGCCTAAATGTCACTTCCTCAGTGAGGCCTTTGTGGGTTGCAGCAATCTACATCCTCTTTACTGTCTCTCCTAATTTTCTTTCCCCCCTAGAACTTATGTTAACTATACATTTCTTTTAAACTTATTTTTACTTATTTTTTGCCTACTTCCTGCCCATGAGAGAGGAACACATCCGTTTTTTTCATTACTCAGGGCCCAGCTCAGTCAGCAACTGCCACATAAACTTGAATCAATTTCTAGTTACTAAATAATTTGAAACTAACGACACAGGGTTATCTTTTTAAAAGAATATATAATTTGGACTTCACCTTCTTTTCTTCCTACTATGGTATGAATACATTACCATCACAATTTTCAAATACTGATTTTTAAAAGTTGCAAATAACTAAAACCTTTTACTTACTTAAAAACTAAAATGTCAAAATACTTCCTTTTTTGAACTTTCTCCCTATGCAACTACATCATGGGTTTGAGCTGCTTGCTTCTTCATGACATCATCTTTATGTATACCACATTTTATATCATTTATATTTTTGCTACTCATGTTTAATAATGTTCATTGTAGAGGTGTTTTCTGGCTCTTAATCTAGGTTCCAGGATCTTAAAGGTGGTGAGTGCTTAATTAAATTAGGAGAGATATATTAGGAAGCAGCTTCCCTGGGTAAATTGGACACTTTCATAATACAGTAGACTGAATATATCTTTTTACATAAATGGTTAAGTAACGTGTATCTATACTCTCTATTAAATGCTAATAGGATGTCATCCTGAATGGAAGGAAATGAAATTGGAAAACGCTAGAACCATATCTGACTCTGAAATTTGTTATTCCGTAATTAATTAGGCAGCACTGATATAAAGATTTTTTTACATGGTTATGAAGAGGGAAACACATTTCATTTTTGGCATTTTCTCTTAGCAATGCAGCTTTACTTTTACTTACTTTTTTAAGTTGTATAGCTTCTTCCAGTTGTTTAAATTCTTCAGTAGCTCTTAAAATTTGTTGTTCTGCCTTTTCTATTTCATCATGCAGTTCTGATAGTCGAGCTTGTGCTGCAAATTTAAAAACCATGCACACAGGCACACAAGAAAAAACTTGAATTCTCAAATTTCTACCTTTTTCTTAGCAATAACTTCCTCCAATTAAATTCTGCAATTATACAACACAGGAATAAAAAAAAAGTAATTTCTTATGATTGTTTTCCTCTCTATTAGTTAATCTCTAGAATAGTTTCATGATATGCCATAGAGCTATAATTGATCCATTTATTTGTAAAATCCTAACATAAAAGGGGCTCTACTTGATGCTCCCAACATTAAAGAACTCTTTTGAAAGAATAAGGATTTTATTTGTAAATATGTGCTTACATGTCACCAAGTTATAATTAGGTTTAGAGTATTAAACAAAAACCTGTGTTAGAGACAAATGCTTTATGATGGGATTCAATATCAAGAAATTCACTACTGATTTGGTAATCCCAAATCAGTGACTTTCCACCTCAAATTCCTGATTTCTTTCTCCCTCCCTGCCTCCTATAAAACTTGAGGCTGGTGTGATTTAGTTTCGCTTTCCCCTTCCAGAGCCTTGCATATAGTATACGCAGGCACGGACAATTCGGCCTCTTTTCTCCCCTCTCCAAGTCAACCGCTATTGGCCTTCTATGTATTCCATTTAGCTGCCAACCAAGGGAAGATGGGCTACTAATCTCATTGCTTGAGATCCCCACAATGGGTCATGATTACTAGTGAGATGAATGAACTCAGGTCTGCTTTCTCCTTCCGCCATATGCATACAGCTAAGTGAGGAAGTGGGTCCAAAGTTTTCCATTTGGAAGGTCTCTAAGTGTCCCCTTGGATTGATTTCTTCCTCTTTGTGACTTGCCAGGAAGTGATAAGATTCCTTGAATTAGATGGCTGGGGGCGGGGTGCGGTTGACGATGTGGAGTGTGGGGCAGGTCAAGAAGAGTCAGAGGCCAGCCTCAGGCCTAAGCCTAAGGAGAGTGCACTGATCCAGTTTATCCAAAGCACTACTTTAGGTTTTGGTGACATGTATAGGAATCAATAACTTTACTTGCTTCAATTATTACTAATTATGTCTTTGAATGTGTAAGTCATATAACAGATGAGGAGCACCTGTTGGCAGGATGAAATTTAAGCATTCTTGGAGCCCCTGGACATGCTGCTATCAAATAACGGTCAAAAACCCCATTCTTCATAACAGGAATCATTAAAAAATAATCTGCTCAATGAATCACTGCTTTTGTTTTAGACGTCTCATGTAAACAACAATATAATAAATAACTTCAGCATGTTTAACTAGAAGAATTAAAAAACAAAATTTGCTTATATATTCAATTCTTTTGTATTTTTAAAGAATTTAAAGTAACTTTTTTTAACCTGCACTTATTTTGTTTTCTTTGTCTTCCAGTCGTGTGTCCAGTGGCGTATGGGCTCTCAAGTTCACATGTTCATTTCTAAGTTGTTCCCCTTCATCTGGATCCATCCTCTTGATCTCTACTAGCTGGGCATTATCGGTAATATAACTCTCTGTGGCAAACATATTTCTCTTGTATCTGGATTTGCCAATGTAAGGGCTTTCGTCTGGGGCTTTATCAATGTCAACATACTAAAAACAAAAATAAATCTTATGACTTAATAAGTAACTGCTATGCAGCCGAGTGACATTATTCATTTTATTAATGAAGAATATATCACAGAATTGCCTAAATAGTAATCCTACACACATAGAAGTTTAAAAAAATATATAATTCTTTTATCTTATTCTTAATATACTAAAAAGGAACTAGAACAAAAAATGGTCTCAAAAGGATTACTCCTATCCCCAAACAGTGAGCTGGATTGACTAAGAAAGTGCCTACAGTTATGTGGTTTTTGTTGTTGTTTTTAGCACTGCTGTATCTCTCAGATCAGAAATCTACATGTTTTATTTTGGTTTCTTGGCTGATATATAAGTAAAATATCAGTCTAATAAATTTTAAATGTTGAATTTTTACTAAAATAATTTTTCATAAAAATTTAGTATTTACTAAATACTAAATTTTTACTAAATCATATTTGATATGACATTTTA
Source organism: Lagenorhynchus albirostris (assembly GCF_949774975.1). Taxonomy (NCBI): domain Eukaryota; kingdom Metazoa; phylum Chordata; class Mammalia; order Artiodactyla; family Delphinidae; genus Lagenorhynchus; species Lagenorhynchus albirostris. Next base: position 13,715,157 of record NC_083101.1, read on the forward strand.
TTATCATATATTATTTTATATGATACTGACTGGAGCTTGGAAGTTAAACAGTTCCCTGTTGCAGTGGCATTTATGGTATTTGTACAAATAATGGTTGACTAATAGTGAACCCACTGATTATTGAAAAAACAATGTAGGGAGATGTCTATTCCATGGTCACTGAAGCAGGCAGTGCACTTTTCCTGGAGGTTTGGATTTAAGGAAGCTGATCAACCACACTCTTGAGTGAGGTAACAGGATTAGAAGGGCTGCTTATGGTTACGAATATGGATGTGGGCAAATATCCTCTTGGGGCTTTTAACCTCTTTTGGACACTGCTCTACCTCACTGAGCCAAATAATTCACAGATTCAACCAAAATACTCTGCTGGTATCTTAAGAAAAACATGGAGTGGTTATCGATAAAATCATTTGAACATCTCCACCACCCTGCCCTCCCCTGCCCCATTCTATGCTGGCTTTAACTGTGGATTACTACAAAATCAAAATAACTCACCTCTGATGGATAATAATTCAGTGGCTCAAATTTAGCATCAATTTTATAAAAAGCCAGTTCCTGTTCCAGTTCATACTGTTTCTGACATGCTCGAGTTAGTTCCATGGTCTTCTGCCTTAGCTATTGGCCCAATTTGATATGAAACAACACATAGATTCAGTAAGTTAGTATAAAGGTATAGTGGTGTGGCAAGCTCTAATTATAACTGATAATTAGATTTTTTAAAATCCCACAGCAAATAGAATAACATTAAGAGCATTTTATCTTAATTCTAAAGTATTACAAAGAATGAAATACAAAATTATCATTTCATAAGAGATCACATAAAAGACCTTTGAAGTTTATATGTTATTTCAGGATACAATGAATAAAAGTTTTAAAAATCATTTAAATTTGCTTTATCCAAACATGAAAATAACTCTGTATCAATTATTTTTAAGTAACTAGTCTACTAAGTACCTGCTTCCTGATTTCCCAATAACTGGTACTAATTTATTTAACTGACTCATGATAGTTTCAAATCATGGATAGAAATAATATTTGACATTTATTACTAAGAAATTAGAAGGAACGAGAAGGATGAAAATAGGAGATTGGTTTTATTTGTTGTACTGATGTTGCTGTAGTATTTTGGCTAATGACATCTCAGTTTTAAGTGTTCAGAACATTATTCTTTGTAATGGAGGATAAGGGATGTGAATAAGCTCAATCAGATCCAAATATAGGATATTAAATTTTTAATAAAGTAATCCTACTGTAATTACAACTTTTCAGTTATTCTTAGAAATTTTAGGAGCTAGAAGAAAAATCATGTAATCTAACCCTCTGAATTTATAAATAAAGAAACTGAGTCCCAGATTGGTGAACTGACTTGTCAAAAGTTACATCATTAGATTAGTGGCAGAAGTTAAATATTTTATTAACTACCAGTACCAGTCCCCTTTCTACTAAAGCAATCCTTGAGTTCATTTCAAAGGTCCACTAAGTGATTTCTGCTTTTTCATTCCCCCCAGCATCTGACAGTAGATACCAGACAAAAAAAGGCATGCAGAAACACTTCTTTAATATAAAAATGCAAGCTGAAGAAAATAAAACATAAACGAACATGAACATTTTACAAGGCCCGTGAAATCAAAGTCGTGCATGATTTAGCTTTCAGTCACCTCCTGATTATCCAACTGAGTGGAAGTAAGGCTAACCTGGATAACAGGTAATTCTGACTGAGTACTCACTGTATGCCAGACACCATGCTAAGCATTTGACATATGCCATCTCACTGAATCTTCACAACTACCCTATGAGATGATAAAAGCTGTACAGAGAGGTTAAATAACTTGTCCAATTGCACAGCTGGTAGTGGAAGAGGCAGAGTTCAGTTCCAAGTTTCCCGATTTCAAATCCGACACTCTATTATACTACACTGCCTTCGATGTCCTGCTGCAGGGTGTCAAGCACATTACCCACATTGATGCTTTCACTGAATGCTCACAAGTCCCTGAGTCCCTAGAAGGCAACTCACAACCAACAATGTCAACTAATCTTGTGCTTCTCTCCCTAAAGATCAGTGGCAGTGGGGACAAACAAAGGCAAATGTGACTGAACGGTGGAGGCTATAGGGACTGGTCTCCACAGGCAAATACAGTTGACCCTTGAACAATGTCGGTTCGAACTGAGCAGGTTCACTTACACATACTTTTCAATAGTAAATACTATAGTACTAGACGGTGGTTGTTTGAATCTGTGGATGCCGAGGAACTAAGGATATTGAGGACCAACTATAAGTTATACGTGGACTAACCCCTGTGTTGTTCAAGGCTCAACTTTAATAATGAATACTCTGTGCATCTTAAAGTACTTTTGTGTCTTTTACAGCAGTAGGCTTAGCATATAGTAAGCATTCAATAAATGTCCTTTGAAGAAATGCATAAATGGGAGCAAAGTGGGAGTCAAAGCCCGGGAAAGTATTAGCTGTGGATAATCAAGAGCTGACTGCAGTTAACATATTTACCAATAGGAAAAATGATACAAATTCTTTCCCCCACATTCAAATTCACTCTCCTATGTAAACAATCATTAAAAAAAATTATACGTACACACAAGCACATTTCTCAAAAGGCAAGCCAGTTTCAAAACTTAAAATGTACATAAGGATATTAATACAAGTTTTCATGCAAACCATGAAAAACATAGTATACAATTCAGTCCTGAACAAACTACCTTTAAGGAAGAATAAAGAATCAGCAGAAAAGGGTCTGCAAGAAACCAAAACAAGGGCTAAAAGGAGAAAGAAGCAAACAGATACCATCACCTGGAGAATTCTAGAGAGTGAGGCTATAACAACATAAGCTGCTCTTTACTGACAACTTACCTTAGGAAGATATGGTTATTAATACCTGCATTATTCTCACATGGACACATTTTATCATCATTCTAATGGAGTTTTATATTTACCACCTTCCATTACTTAGCTTGATTCATTTCAAATCATTTTCATATTCATAACCTCACTTAGTCCTCACAACTCTGTGGGGCTGGCAGGACAGGTAAATCATCCTCATTTTAAAAATGAGGAAACAAGTACAGGAGTTTAAATAACTTGCAAAAAGACAATGAGTAACATTAAAGTTAACATTTGTTGGTGGCAGGAGAGGGGGACTACTACAGGTTAAATGGCCACCAGAAGTTTTCCTTCAATGTTACAATGCTTCATTTATAAGTTAATTGACTTACTATATGAGGAATTATTATATGAAACTAGAAAACATTATACAACTATAGGTGATATTATCACCAGATATTCTGCATAAGATAACGGAAAATGTTTTTCAAATGTAGGCTCTTGGAATAAGACACAGAATTTTTTTTTTTTAACATAGAATAGTCCTTTGGAATAATAAAAGAACTGGCAAAACAATATGAATTTGAAGAATACAAAATAGCTAAGAAATACATATGCAGTACTCAGCTCTCCAATACCTAAAGAAATGCAAAATTAAAGCAATGAGATTCCATTTTTTTCTATCCTATTTACAAGTTCAAAATAATACTATCAAGTGGGGGTGGGCTCTTTCACCCACTGCTATATAAGTATGAAGCAGTTATAAGCTTTTTGAGGGGTAACATTAATAGCTATCAAAATTTAAAACTTATAGTGATTATGCTAAGGAAGTACTAGTATGAATGCGTAAGGTATATATAAAGATTTTCTCTATAGTATTGTTTCTAATAACAAAAAAGTGGAAGCAACTTAAATATTCATCAATAAGAGAAGGTTAAATAAATCATGGAAAATCCGTATAGTGGAACACAATATATACACTTTGAAAATAATTTATGTGTGTGTGTATATATGTGTGCGCACATATACACGTGTATGTATTTTTTTAACTTGGACAGCTGTCCAATGATATACTGTTTTGTAAAAAATAAGATGGCAGAATTTTAAAAAATATATAGTAAAATTTTTTTAAATCACAAAAACATTCAAAAATATATATAATTACATATACACTATGCAATTATATATATATTGTATAAGCATAGAAAACAAAAAGGATACATATTAACCTCCAAGGAATGTGGCAGGGGAAGAGTGAAACCTTCATTTTCTAGTGTATACATTTGTGTTGTCTGAATTTGTTTTAATAAACATATAGTAACTTTGTATATAAAGTGTTTTTAAATAGTTAATGATAAAAGTAACATAATGACTCAAAAAGAGCACAGTCTGTCTTCTAACTGAAAACAGTTACAGGAAAAAAAACGAACAAAAACTGTTGACAATTTACAAAACATTTATTTACAGCATAAACATATCAACATAATAAACGAACAAAAGAGAAAACTAGGCAACTATAATAATCCATAATTTTGGGATAGCACACAAATATAAAATAAAATATTTTGCCATGATTTTCAATGGGTTGACTTAACGTGCACCAGGGAGTCAGCATATGGAAATCATAATGTTTTTTTGTCTTAATAATACAAGATGAATTCTACACTATGAAAAAGATCAATAACTCAGGAAAATTTACTAAATGTTCACAAATATCAAGTGATACCAAAGTAAGTACTGTGCTTATTTTAAGTACTGTTTTATTTTTGTATTTAAAATACAACTGTTAAGTGATGGCACAAAGAGTTCACTGCTAAAATAAAACTGATTGTAATATGTCTTCAATGATTTAATTACTCATCATTCCACTCTTATGGAATGGAGTGCAAAAGATCTATGCATATTATAAGACCATTGATAATCACTGGATTATTAACATCATATATAATATGCCTTCAGAATACAGCAGACATATTTGAAAACTACCTTCAAATAAGGGGCATATGAAGGAAGCCACAAATGCTCCGAATGTTTGACTAACAGAGCTGGGAAAGCTGCCCTGTCTTTTAACATGTCCCCCTGACAAAGAAGAGCTCAAGAAAGAGGTAATTAAGTAGTATTTGGATTTCAAGTAACAATTTCCCTCTCTATACAGAGGAGGGAACGCTTTTTTTTCTTGCTTAAAAATGTAAGTGCTTAGGCAGAATTCTTGTCAATAAATCAAGTAACTAAGCCAGAATGCCAATCTTGAAAGGGGGATGCAAAAAAAAAAGATAACTGTATCAAGGATTCTGCTAATTATATGAGAAATACAATTCTCTAAGTTATGCACAGATCAGAAAAAGAACTGTCAAAAGAAAAAGAGAGTACCAATAGCTATTTTCTTCAAGGAAAGTAGACTAATAATTTTACAGAATCAAATTATCAAGGTTGAAAAGGGCTTTTAGGGTTATTTAGTCCATCTCCCTGACCAATGTTTTTTTTTATCTTTTCCCTAAACCCTGAGCACATGGCCTGTTTCAGTGATAGCAAACACATTCCAGAGTTATCACATTTTATCTCAAGACAGCTATTATATAGATTTCTTCTTCATTATTAAATGAAAAACTGTTTTCCTATAATTCTTTTTGCCATTTCTTAATTTTAACTCTTGGTACCTTCATCAATAACTCCAGTCCCTCTTCCATGAAACAGTCCTTTGACTATCTGAAGGCAATTGTCACAGCTCACTGGGTCTCCTCTTCTCCAGCCTGGACACCCCTGTTGCTTTGGCCACTTCTCAGACATGGTCTCAAGACCTCTGAAGCCTCTGGGTCAGGTACCTTCTGAAGATATGCTATCTAGTCTGTCTAAATCTTTCTCTTTTAAGATATCTTTTCTACCTATTTTAACCGTAAAGCCAAATTATTTAAAATTTAAACATTAAAGATATGCATATATGGCAATTTGAAAGTGCTCTATAATTCTACTCCCCTAAAATAACTGCTGTCAAGAATTTGGTATACATTCTACCATTTGACTTACACATACTTATACTATTATATACTTTCTTTATATATAGGACCATACTTGATATACAGCTTGCTTTTTTTCATATAGCAATATATGTTAGACATCTTTCCATATGAGGATATACAGCTCTGCCTTCCTTTGATAAGAACACTATTATTCTACCACATGGATATCTACTGAGGGACATTTTAGTTATTCTCAATATTTTGCTAATATAGACAATAATGTAGTCAATGTATATTTATATATACATGTATATAATGTACATGTATATAATATACATGTATATAATGTATATTTATATACATACACACATGTATCTACATATATCTCTTTATACATTCTTGTACCATTTCTACAGACTATATTATTAGAAATATATATTATATTATACTATAACTTACATAATAACCAATAAATAATATAAATATTATATACAATATTTCCAATATACAGGACATAGGGTACATCCATTTAAATTTGGATAATTTTGCCAAATTGCTTTCTAAAAGTTTTTGCCAACGTACAGCCTCACCAACGGTGTTGTTGTTTAAAAAAATACAGACATCTAAGGGCAGTCTGACCAACTCCCCACGGTGTGGGGCTTCATCTTCCTCATTTGTTCTGGATATCATACTTTCACATAACACAGCTCAAGACAGTATGCATCTTTTGGGCAACCATACCATAGAGTGTGCAGTCAACTACAACCTGTCAAACCAGTTGCACATATTTCTGTTAAACCACATCTTCCCCATTTTATAGTCAGGAAGCTGTGTTTTTAGACCTAAGAACAAAGAATTTTCTATTTCAAGAGAATATAGTCAAGGCAATGTAAAATACGGACTTACCAGTTCATTTTTCGTGTTTAGGTTACTTTCTAGCTCCTCACAGCTCTGTTTTTGTAACATGGCCTCCTCTTTTAATGATTTGTTCAACTTATCTTGATTTTTAATTTCCTCAAGGAACCTTGTTTGTTTGCTTTTAAGCTCTTCAGTTTCCATCACCTTCTTCTCCAGGTCTCTTTCCAGTCTTTCTACCTCTTCTGCTAGTACAAATTTAATAGTTTATTGATCATTATAGTTTCTATTTGAAGAAACATAAGACTATTTCTCAAAGAATAACAAAAGAAGTCTTAGAATAGTATATATACAATTCTACTTTTAAAATTATTCACTATGGTTTTGGAAAAAAAGATTATTTTGAGCTAGAAAGTGATTTCTATTAAGAGGTAAGAAGGTATTACCATGTGGATAACAATTTTAAAAGATAACACAAAAATAAGGTGTCTATAGGTGCGTGGGTTTATCTCTGGGCTTTCTATCCTGTTCCGTTGATCTATATTTCTGTTTTTGTGCCAGTACCATAATGTCTTGATTACTGTAGCTTTGTAGTATAGTCTGAAGTCTGGGAGCCTGATTCCTCCAGCTCCATTTTTCTTTCTCAAGATTGCTTTGGGGCTTCCCTGGTGGCGCAGTGGTTAAGAATCTGCCTGCCAATGAAGGTGACATGGGTTTGGGCCCTGGCCCGGGAAGATCCCACACACCATGGAGCAACTAGGCCTGTGTACCACAACTACTGAGCCTGCGCTCTAGAGCCCACGAGCCACAACTACTGAGCCTGCGTGCCACAACTACTGAAGCCTGCATGCCTAGAGCCCGTGCTCCGCAACAAGAGAAGCTACTGCAATGAGAAGCCCGTGCACCGCAACAAAGGGTAGCCCCCGCTCGCTGCAACTAGAGAAAGGCTGCGCGCAGCAACAAAGACCCAATGCAGCCAAAAATAAATAAATAAAAAATAAATTTAAAATTAGAAAAAGGGCTTCCCTCGTGGCGCAGTGGTTGAGAGTCTGCCTGCCAGTGCAGGGGACACGGGTTCGAGCCCTGGTCTGGGAGGATCCCACATGCCACGGAGCAACTGTGCCCATGAGCCACAACTACTGAGCCTGCGAGTGTGGAGCCTGTGCTCCGCAACAAGAGAGGCCGCGATAGTGAGAGGCCTGCACACCGCGATGAAGAGTGGCCCCCACTCGCCGCAACTAGAGAAAGCCCTCACACAGAAATGAAGACCCAACACAGCAAAAATAAATAAATAAATTAATTAATTAAAAAAAAGAAAATTAAAAAAAAAACTTCTTAAAAAAAAAGATTGCTTTGGCTATTTGGGGTCTTTTGTGTTTCCATACAAATTGTGAAATTTTTTGTTCTAGTTCTGTGAAAAATGCCAGTGGTAGGTTGATAGGGATTGCATTGAATCTGTAGATTGCTTTGGGTAGTATAGTCATTTTCACAATGTTGATTCTTCTAATCCAAGAACACGGTATATCTCTCCATCTGTTTGTATCATCTTTAATTTCTTTCATCAGTGTCTTATAGTTTTCTGCATACAGGTTTTTTGTCTCCTTAGGTAGGTTTATTCCTAGGTATTTTATTCTTTTTGTTGCAATGGTAAATGGGAGTGTTTCCTTAATTTCTCTTTCAGATTTTTCATCATTAGTGTATAGGAATGCAAGAGATTTCTGTGCATTAATTTTGTATCCTGCTACTTTACCAAATTCATTGATTAGCTCTAATAGTTTTCTGGTAGCATCTTTAGGGTTCTCTATGTACAGTATCATGTCATCTGCAAACAGTGACAGCTCTACTTCATCTTTTCCAATTTGGATTCCTTTTATTTCTTTTTCTTCTCTGATTGCTGTGGCTAAAACTTCCAAAACTATGTTGAATAACAGTGGTGAGAGTGGACAACCTTGTCTTGTTCCTGATCTTAGAGGAAATGGTTTCAGTTTTTCACCATTGAGAATGATGTTGGCTGTGGGTTTGTCAATATATGGCCTTTATTATGTTGAGGTAAGCTCCCTCTATGCCTACTTTCTAGAGGGTTTTTATCATAAATGGGTGTTGAATTTTGTCGAAAACTTTTTCCACCTGCATGCTTTTATTCACACCTTCTCCCTGGAACTGTCTTCCTCTATCTCCTACTGGCATATTTTGCATCCTCCAGGTCTTAGTTTTAAAAACTATTCTGAGAAGCCTGCCCTGACTCTACCCTCCCCAGGTTGGACACTTCTCAGGGATGCTATGATGCCACCCTGCACCTCTGACGCAGTCCTCATCACAGAGGGAGTTGGAAAATGTGATCAAATAGCTTGGCTGTCTGTCTTCTCCACTAAAGTTTTGCGAAAGCAGAAACCGCATCTATCTGTATTACCACTGGATCCCAAGAGCTCAGCATCACTAAAAGCTCTTAATTAACATCCAAAGTTGTGAATGAATTATAAGTACTTTAAACATTTCCCCAAACAGTATATTTATATAATGACTTCCCTTTGCATTATTTATATTTTTTAATGATTCCAAAACATCAACTTCTGGGTAACAAATGTTGAGTTAGGGGGATCCGAAACAAATAAAAATCTACCATTTCTCAAGTATTGGATCAAACCATATGAAACTGTTGTTTTTATAAGTCAAAATGGACTAACATCAATTTCAAATGGTTGAACATACAGGCTCATGCCCTAACATTATCATGTTAGGCTATTTCATACCTTCCTCTTCCCTTCAAACCTCCCATACTCCTTCTATTTTCTTTTTTTTCTAATCTTTTTTTTTAAATTAATTTTTATTGGAGTATAGTTGCTTTGCAATGTTGTACTCCTCCTATTTTCTTTCTCAGCTGATGACCTCTTATTTTATTGAGAAAACAGACCCCACCAGTGGGAACTTCCTCATCTTCCTACCACCAAGGCAACAAAACTACCCATACCTATACACATCTTCTCTCCCTTCTGATGGAGAAAGTGTCCCATCCCTCTTATCAATAGACAATCTTTCCTTTTTTTTTCTAATCTCATCTCCTGTCTTCTCAAGGACCAAAAGAACTAAGGCACGATTTGTCTCTCCACTCCCCTCTTGAATATTTTCTGTTGCTTTGAGGTTTACTGCACTTGCTTCTCCATTTCCTGGTTGGAAGCTACTGGTGAAATTTTTTAAAACTTACTTTAAAAAATTCATTTATTAGGTACTAGGGGAGGAAACTGTGGGAGGCAATTTCAAATCTTTACCCAAATGTCTCCCTCCATTCAGTCTTCAATCTATAATCTAGCATTTGTCCCAGCCACTCCTTAACTGCTCTTGTCAAGCTCATCAGGATGTTGTCAATCTAAAGCACTTCTCTGTGCTCATTTTTCTTCTTCATGTCTCAGCAACATTCAGCATAGCTGACCACTTTCTCTTTTGAAATCTTCTCTGGGCTTCTGCAACCTACTATTTCCTGGTTTTCTCCTACCTTGCTGGCCTCTCTTTCTCAGTTTTCTTAACTGGCTCCTCTTCATGCTCTTCCAAACCCCTGCCTGAGTGAGCTAGTTGATTCCGGTGGAATTAAATATTATTTTTATGCTGATGAATCCCAAATTTATATCTCTAGGACAGATCTCTTGAACTCCAGACTCATATTTCTGATTCTGTTCTTGGTTATCTCACAGACATTCAAACTCAACATTCTGAGTTCTCCCATTTTCCAAAACAATACTACCATCCAACCACTTACTCAAGCCAGAAGCTTGGGGATTATCCAATTCATTAGAAAGTGCTGCTGATGCTACTTCCAAAGCTGATCCGTCTATTCCACATCTACCACCTAAATACAGGCCACCAACATTTCTAAGGCAATATAGCCTTCTAACATGTCCCTTTATCTCTATTTTGCCCTGCTTCAAATCATTCTCCATCCAGCATCAAAAATAATCTTAATATACAAACCCCCGCTTAAAAGTTGTCAGTGGCTTTCCCAAGGCCCTGTGCCATCTCTCCCCTCCCCATCTCTCCAAACTTTCACCTGGGCTATCCTCCAGTCATACTGATCTTCTTTCTGTCTCTTAACTCACCAGGGTCTTTCCAATCTCAAAGTACAAGCTGCTCCCTCTCCCTCAGGCCTTTCTTCACATGACTAATCCTCTCCTGCCTTTGCCTTCAGCTTATATGTCACTTCCTCAGAGAGCCATTCCTTTATACCACTTTCCAAAAAGGGGGTTCTCCTCTGTTACTTTATCTGGGTTTACTTGTTTTTTTGTCTATCTTCTCCACTAAAACACAAGCTGCACGAAGGCCAGTACCTTATGTCTTGATCACCATTATATCTTTAGTGCCAGATACAGTGCCTGGCTCACAGTACATGCCTAATGAATATTTGCTGAGTTCATTGATTTATGATGCCATTGTCTATGCAAATTTTTTTTTTTTTTTTTTTTTCCGGTACGCGGGCCTCTCACTGTTGTGGCCTCTCCCGTTGCGCAGCACAGGCTCCAGACGCTCAGGCTCAGCAGCCATGGCTCATGGGCCCAGCCGCTCCACGGCATGTGGGATCCTCCCAGACTGGGGCACGAACCCGCGTCCCCTGCATCAGCAGGTGGACTCTCAACCACTGTGCCACCAGGGAAGCCCATATGCAAATTTTAATAGCATTATAAAGTTCATAATAAATATTTTTTTTCTGGATAATTTCTGAAATAAATTCCTCTCCCACCCAAATTTAGTTTTTTAAAAATATGTCACCTCACCTAAACTGAATCTCTCAAAAGCTTCCTGTCTGTCCTGAGTGGTTACTGGCTGACCTTCCAAACTTTCCAGTGAACGGAGGTGAAAAATGGTGAACTGGAGGTAATGAGGAAGGGTCACAACTGGATTTTCAGCTAGAATCACAGAAGTCAAATCTTGAAGGGGTTTCAATTTGCTTACATCTTGGAGCTGAAATGATAGGTAACATTATAATTAGTATAATTGAATTTAAAAATCATAAACATCAAGATGTTAAAAAAATAAAAATAAATAAATAAAATAAAAATCATAAACATACCTAAGGGAAGTAATAAATCAAGGAAATTGCTATTAACATGGCAAGGAACCTATTCATGAAACCTATTATCCAAAAGTAGTGATTTGAAGGGCAGAAGAGAAAGGAGTATTTGAGAATCTAAAATGTATTAAGGGCAGTATTAGGCATTTTCCATATACCATTTTATTGACTCCTCACAAAAACCTATGATATAAGAACCATCTTAATTTTCTAGATGATGAAACTGAGGTTCAAAGAATTTAGGTGACTTGCTCAAAGCTCAGAGGTTATATGTTAATGAAATAGGATTTGAATTCAAGACTGTGAAACTCTAATCCTATTATCTTTTCAGTATGCTGATTGAACAAATCAAAAATATAAATGGCTATAAAAAAGGAGTTTGGTAAATCTTCAGGTAACAGTTATACTTGATAGTTAAAAGAAATAAGGATATGTAGAGACACTCACGGTTCTGAATAAGATTTTTACATTTACCCAAAGAGGGATTTTAAAAGGTTGAGAAACACTACTACCAATAGCTAGTATAAATAAATCTCTCCCAAGTGGATGTGCACTCTTACTGAAGCCAATGTCAAATATGAACTGGGATGAGAAGGTCTTACAAAATTAGAAATAATAATAAATATTTATTAAATGATTTTCCTGTTAACAGTCCTATCTAGGGATCAACTACTTTTGGAACATGTGTGGCAAATTTTAAATAGATTCATGGCTACCTCCTCCCATCACCCCATAAGCTCCAAGAGCTCCAAGGTGATGCTGTGTAACATGGCGTGGGGCTTGGGCTGTGAGGCTCTTGGGCTGTCACAGTGAAATGGTAGAGTCACCTTACCAGATCTTTATAAAGATGAAATGAGAAAGCATAAACATTGCACAGCATTAAACAAATGTTATTTATTATTATTGGCTTCTACTGGTGAAAGTTTAAAATACTAAATTACTCTAATGCTGTATTCCTTATAGTTTTTAAAGTATTTTCACATCTATCATTTCATCTGAGCCCCATACCACTTCTGAAAGAAGGCAGGGCAGGGACTGTTTTCTCTAATTTAAATAGTGAGTTTTAGAGAGATGAAAGATTCTCCAAAGGTCACAGAAGCAAAGTCTAGACCCATATTGGAAGTCACATCTTTTATTTTCTATTCTAAGACTTAAATTCTTTAAATTATAGCAGGATTGTACCAATTTTAATACAGATTTAAGTAAATTAATGTTTTTACTTTTCAATGCTTATTGAATATCTAACTGTATAAATATCACAAGGAAATCATAAAATATACTCCAGAGAAAAATACACATCATTATTAGCTTATGTGAACCACGAAAACAAAGTTGCCCTACTATATAAAGCTAGTGATTAACACTTCTTGTAACACCTAACACTATAATCAAGATTAATTCAGATTAATTCACAAGTTTGAAAAAAAAGAACTCTGCTCTAGCCATTCAGTGACATGGATTCGGGCACAAGTTGAATGACTTTGGGTAAGAGAGTTACCCTCTCTGAGACTTTACTTGAAAATGGGATAAGACAATGGTACCTAACTCACAGAATTATAAAAATAATCCCTGCACTGTCTCCTTAACAAGAGTATTTTGAGGCTCAAATGAAATGAAAGATGGGAAAATGCTAAGAGGTCAACTTTTAGCTACCATGGAACCATGCAAAACCAGGACTGCCTATATTTAATTACCATAGAGAATACTAGCTTATGTCTGAATTTGATGTTTTGTCAAAGAACCAAAGACATTAGAAGAAGTCCCATTTTAAAAAAAACTTAGATTTTAATTTTTTGCTTCAACAAATCCAAAAATTTTTTAAATATTCTTGCTACTTTGAATAACTTACCGATGATATCTTGTTGCCTTTCAGATTGAGGACTCGCAAACATCTTAACTTCTTCCCTAACCATACTGGAATATGTTCAATTTCATTTCCCGCAAGGTTTAGCTTTTGCAGATTATGCATATTTTCTATACCTTCAATTTTGCTGGAAACCAAAGGGTAAAATCAAACTTAGTAATAAGTACAATGATAGTGCCCCTCCATTGTATTTTAAGAATAAACAGGCTTGGTTTTATGTGGAGTTACTTTCCATAATTATAATTTATAAATGAGAATTTAAAAAGAGTGGCTAAAAACAAATTTACCAGAACAGCTCTGGTAAACTCTTCATTACTGTCTGTGCCCAGGAATCCTACCTATCTTACTATCAGACTTTAAGATCCCACAACACAGAAGAGTCTGTCTGTAGCATTCTCACTAACCACTGCGAAGACTACTAGTGGACAGCAAGGGGAGAGCTAGAAAGTTCAACAGCACACACTGTGCTATGTGCTACAGCCTGCATAAGAACAAGATGTCCTTAACTATTACCTTAAATCATCACCAAAAGATTAGCTATGCCAGCAGGATATGGCTGCCACTTTGAGCTGGTGGACCCCCAGAATGATACTGTATTTATGAACAAAAATATTTTAATCAGAATATTTAAATTAATAAAACATTATCACCCATATTGATGAATTTTCATTGATGAAATACTTTCCCAAGTTGATTCCAATTTAATTCCTTGGTCAATTCTTTATAGTGGGCAAATATTTCCAAGCTTCTTTATTTTCAGTTTTATTTTGCTGAAATTATTTTCATCAGGATCAATTTTTTTATACACACTTTATATTAAGGATTTGATTCATTAATCACTTTTTTTCCCATTTCATTTTTGCCATATTAGAGGTTCTGCTACTGTTAGTTGTTTTGTTCTCTGGCCATTATATATACCAAGTCTTATGTGGAGGGAAAATACATAGATATAAAGATATTCAAGATTTGATAATTGTATCATTTTGCCTATAACAAGTTTTCTATGTGCATTTTTAGCAACTGTCAGTTTTATTATGTTTATTTCTCAGAGTAATATATATTATGAAGTGGAAACAAGATAGTGTGTATTTATTACAGCAATGAGCAAAGAACATTAGGATAAATACATAGGCTCAAAACAGGTTGAAATATCTTTAGGATCAAAATGACAGGATTAAAACATTCTGCTTCATGCCACCTTTTTTAATGAAATAAGGCAGTTAATCAGATTACATCTGGGAAAACTTCCTGTCAAAAATGGAATTAAGATAAAATTTGGTACTCAAAAAATGTATCTCCTTCTTTGTTAATGACAGACATTATTCTGTACTTTAGTAATGCCCAAATATGGCAGCTATCATATGTGAAGGGCTAGACTACAAATGAATAAGAATCAAAGTGCCTGATCTTTCAAAGGATTCTTTCAGTAACACAGCAGCATTAATCTACCTCTTTAACAAAGATGACGACCCTGCAGTGCCACCCAAAGAAGTATTTACTTACCAGATTTTGTTATATGATAAGTTGAGCTCACGTAATTTCAACAGCTTGTCTACCTTCTCAATCTTCCCTATTAGATTATGGCTGAGATTCAGTATTTCAAGTTTAACACATTTTTCCAAATTTTCGATATACTAATTGGAAACAAATGAATAAATACTTTATATAACAGATGCCTCGACATAAGCACGACATATAAGCATGTGCTGATCAGTCACCGGAGACTAAGCCTTTACTGCTTCCCCGGAAAATCCTCTGGTGTGGCTCTCCTCGGCCAGGAGTGGCCACTCTCTCCAGGTCGCCAAACTCTCCTTGCCCCTCAGCGGACAACACTTCCTACGCACTAAGAAACTGAGGACTATCCAATGAGAATTTCCCCATCAATCCTTTTCTCCACCTCGTCTTTTCTATGCCTCTCCCTTTCTCCCCTCTTCAAAGTTCAACTAGGTACTTACGCTCTTGCATAACCTTACCCATCTCTTCTCCTTGTGTTCCTGTATCTCCAATCTCTTTCTCTCTCCTGGATCTTCCCCTCAAGTTTAAAAACAGTCACTTTTCAACAGATATTCATTTCCCACTCACTACATGTCAGATGTGGCGCCGGGCAATGGCGGTATACTGGTGAACCAGACAATTTCCCTGCTGCAGGAGCCTATGTTCAACATGCTCAGTCTCCTCTATATAATACAAATCACCTCACTCCCAACTTGCTTCCTACCAAGCTTTCATTTTATCACTCTTATTTGCCACCATGTTCTCATAAAAGTTGTGAATATTTGCTCACTCTGAGGCCTTCCATTCACTATTATTCTATTGGCAAGGCAATATATCTTCCACCCTTACTATGTATTCGAAAAGTTCTCTCCAAGATCACCATTCATTCATCCATTGCAACAAATATTTATCAAACATGGATTGATTATGTGTCAGGAGCTGTTCTAGGTACTGGAAATATGGAAAAACAGTGGTGAATAAGGAAAACAAGGTTCTTGATTTCATTCACAGGGGAAGCCAATAAACAAATAAAGAAACAAAATTTTTAGGCACTGAAGCATACTAACAAGAAAATAAAGGTAACGTGATGTGACAGAGTGCAAGGCACCAAGAGGGCAGATTTTGTCTGCTGTGTTCACTACTATAGTACTAGTGCCTGGCACATGGTAGGTGCTAAATAAATATCTATTGAGTGAAAGAATGAGAGGCAGTGACTGAGGAGAAGGTGGCTAACTGCAATTGGGTTAAGAGAAGGCTTCACAGAGAGAGGAAGTGCATGGAGTTGAGACCCTAATAATAAGCCAGTTGTGTGAACATCTGGGGACAGAGAATACCAGGCAGAGAAAAAAATGCAAAGACCCTAAAAGAATGAACCTGGTTGGTTTAAGAAATAGAAGGAAGGGCTTTTTAAACTGCCAGATCAAATAACTTCTTCCAAGTTTTCATCCTATTTGCTGATTTGGTGACATTTTATAGCATATCCTTTCTGCCTGACATTCTCTCAACTTTGGCCCCCGTTCATCATACTCTTGGATCTTCTATTCCAACAGCCCCTTCGGACTTTTTCACTGGGTCTGTCTCTCCCACGTGCTCACTCTCTTTCTCTGATTCCCTCTCACTATTTCTCCTCTTAATCCTAGGCATTCTTCACACTAAGCTCTAAATTCCCAGAGATCAGAAACTAAGCTTATTGACTTCTGTATCTATTCCCACAGCCTAACATAATGCCTGGCATATAATAACCACACAGTAAAGATTTACTAACTTGATATTTCATTTTCACACCCTTTAAACTCCAGGATGTCTCCTTTTTTCCTTTTTAATTACACAAGACATAAATATATTCTAATAAAAATTTCAAACAAAACATAAAAAGCTCTCTTCATCAGGTCTGCAGGCCCCCATAAAAAATCTCACTGCTCAAAAAGTAACCATTGTTAAGAGGCTGGTGTATATACACATACATATACATATGTATACATATAGGCCTTTCTATTCATTTACATCTATATATACATAGATAGAAAAACAGAATTTTAAAAAATATATTTTAAGACCTTGCTATACAAAATATTTTAGAATTTGTTTGTTGCATTTAAATATACTGGAACATTTCCCCACATTAATACATAGAGTTCTGGGGTTTTTTGGGTTTTGTTCTTGTCTTTTAAGAAACTTGATAGTATTTCATGGTATATTGCACCATAATTTTTTTAAGCAATCCCCTATTGACAGACATTTGTTTATTTCCAATTTTTCCATCTTAAATAATGCTTAATAAACATGACTATTCAGACAATTTTGGATACGTGTGCAAATATTAATAGATATCAAGGAGTAGAACTGCTGTGTTGGTGAGTATAAACTCAGTAAGTATAAACTCGATTGCTGGATCGAACAAATACATTTGAAATTTTGATAAATACTATCAAACTGTTTTCCTAAAATGCTGTACTAATCTATACATCCACTAAGACCATATGAGAATACCCATTTCTCACACCTTTCTGAACACTGAAATAATCTTTTTAATGATTGTCCATCAGACATACAAGATGGAAAATGGCATCAAACTATTGTTCTATTTCACATCTCTTTGACACGAATGAAATTGAACATATTTTCATGTTAACATTAGCCATTTATAATATTTTTGTGAACAAACTGTTCATATCCTTTGCACATTTTCCATTTAGCTGTCTCCTTCTACTGAACTGTAGGTGCTCTATATATTATGTGGATATTGTTACATATGCTGGAAACACTATCTGCCAACTTGTTGTTTTGCTTTAACTTTTTAAAAGATATCGTTCATTAAACACAACTTTTTAAGTTTTTTAAGTAAGCTAAATCTGTCAATATTTTTCTTTGTGGTATTAGGGTTGGTGTTTGCTTAGAAAGGCCTTCCCAACTCTAAGATTTAAAAATATATTCTATATTCTTTCCTAATAATTTTATAGCACTTTTGTTGGTTGATTTTTGTTTCATTTTCATTAAGATTTTCAATCTTCTGGAATTAATTTTTGTGACTAATGTAGTAGGCATCTACGTTTATATTATTTCCAGTTAAAAAATTAAGTTGTCTATTACAATGTGCTCATGTTGTATAGTTTATGAATAAAGTAGTGAACAGTCTAGAGCAGGGATCCGCAAACTTCTGTAAAAGGCCAAATAGTAAATATTTTTGGCTTTGTGAGATAGTCTCTTTGACAACCGCTTACCTCTGCCATTGTAGTGCAAAAACAGCCACAGACAATATGTAAACAAATGAGTGTAGCTCTGCTCCAATAAAACTTTATTAACAAAAATAGGCAGTAGGCCCAATGTGGCCTACAGGCTGTAGTTTGCGGACTCATTCTAGAGAGAATCAATAATGTGTAGAATAATAGGAGCTTATGAATTTGAAGATGTCACACTTCTGATGGAGAACTTTCACTAGAAACAATAAAAGATCTGCAACAAATTCGGTGACATTAGGGTGCTGTAAATCTAATATACTCTTTTAAAAAAATTTTAAAGCACATAAAAATTAAAAACAATGTGTGTATTCAGAAATGTTGGTAACCTACCCTAAATTTCTTGCCACCATCTTTAGAAAGTGAAAGGTTCAGAGATTTTACCAAGGCCAAATTGTCCTGTTTAGTAAGTTTTTTAACCAGGGCCTCGGTAATATATCGAATTCCTTCATGTGAATCAGCTTCTGAAATTACACAAACAGATCATTATCAGTAGAGGAAGACATGAATACTTTGAAAAACAAATCGTCTTGATGTTATATAACAAAAAAAATTTTTAAAGCAATGCAAATGTAAAAACAGCTGGCTAGTTCTATTTGCAATGTTTTAATAATAATATTTTACTTTATGTAGCATTTCATAATAATGACAATAACAGTTATACTCTATAAATATTAATTGTGTGCAAGCTTTGTGCTGAATACTTTACATTTAAAAATATAATCTGGGGACTTCCCTGCTGGCGCAGTGGTTAAGAATCTGCCTGCCAATGTAGGGAACACAGGTTTGAGCCGTGGTCTGGGAAGATCCCACATGCTGCAGAGCAACTAAGCCCGTGTGCCACTACTGAGCCTGTGCTCTAGAGCCCGCGCTCCACAGCTACTGAGCCCGCGTGCTGCAACTGCTGAAGCCCGCGCGCCTAGAGCCCATGCTCTGCAACAAGAGAAGCCACCGCAATGAGAAGCCCGCTCCCCGCAACTAGAGAAAGCCTGCGCGCAGCAATGAAGACCCAACGCAGCCAAAAATAAAATTAATTAATTAATTTTAATTTGTACAACAAACTTTTGGGATAGAAATTACTGTTCCCCTTTATAAAAGAAATTATAATAATTTATTCAAGATCTTGCAGCTAGAAATGTGCAAATCTAGGACTTGAACCTAGGCAGATGAATCTAAAATTTATACTTTTAATTATATGCAGCAGAGGTTTTTAGCAGTATTTTAATGTTAGCTATTTTAAAATATATATATATTGGCATTATTTAGTTGTTTGTTTTTTAAAATTCTAATCTGAAGTTCAAAAACACTGGAATTCTTAAAAATCCTCTTGTGGTGCTCCAAGGACAATGGTGCTTCAAGGACAAAGAATGACCCTCCTTCAAAAAGTTTCAGCGTTATACCCCCTACCGACTCTTTTTGCGGTACGCGGGCCTCTCAATGCCGTGGCCTCCCCCGTCGCGGAGCACAGGACACGCAGGCTCAGCGGCCACGGCTCACGGGCCCAGCCGCTCCGCGGCATGTGGGACCCTCCCGGACCGGGGCACGAACGCATGCCCCCGGAATCAGCAGGCGGACTCTCCACCACTGCGCCACCAGGGAAGCCCCCCCTACCGACTCTTAATCGCCTTCCCTACCATGTTGCCATGGTTACGAAATTCCTGAGCCCACCTGGGCAACGCCCGCCTGGACTACCGGGCCTGTCCCAAATAAGGAAAGGCATCTGCCCTTTCCCACTCCCACCCTATAGAAGGAAGGTATATGTGCCTCGACCAATCAGTAAATGAAATTTTCACCTCGGACCATTCCTTTGTTTTCTGGCTATAAAAGTTGATCAATAGCACATGTTTGGGCCCGACTCTCCCAGACTACTAGGAAGTCGGCCCGCTGTTCTGGCAGCAACCCTTCCCTCTAATAAATTCTATCTTCTTTACATTCTGCCTTGAGTCTGGAAATTCTTTTCCAACCCACGTTCAGATGACACCTCTTTTCCTATTTCTTTTTTATGGTAGGAAACTCAAATTTGTTGCTCTTTTAAATATAGAGGATCATAACACAGTTTATAGAGATAAAGTACTAACTTAATGGATAGCACACCCTATCTTAAGACCTTCCTGGATATTGCAGTCACAGCTTGTTAAAGCCATGTTAGTATAGCACAGGGAACTCTACTCAGTACTCTGTAATGGCCTATATGGGAAAAGAATCTAAAAAAGAGTGGATATATGTATATGAATAACTGATTCATTTTGCTGTACACATGAAACTAACACAACATTGTAAATCAACTATACTCCAATTTAAAAAAATATTTTTAAAAAAGCTATGTTAAATTCTGCAAAACCATCCAAAAAAAAGAGAAAATTGCCTCTTGGTTCTTTCTTTATGAATCAAAGATAATTAATCCTGGGTTCAGATCCAGGCTGTGGGCCAAAGTTTCCCGATGATTACTCATAATAAGTTAATATTACATTTATTTTGGTTCAAAATAAAATAATTTTTAAAATTTGGGCCATTCTAGGAAAGAACATATTCTAAAATATTAACCAAATTAGAAATAACAGGGCTTCCCTGGTGGCGCATTGGTTGTGAGTCCGCCTGCCAATGCAGGGGACACGGGTTCGTGCCCCGGTCCAGGAGGATCCCACATGCAGTGGAGTGACTGGGCCCGTGAGCCATGGCTGCTGAGCCTGCGCGTCCGGAGCCTGTGCTCCGCAACAGGAGAGGCCACAGCAGTGAGAGGCCCGCGTACCACAAAAAAAAAAAAAATTAGAAATAACAATGTACCAACTGGCAGCAAGGGTACAGTCAACTCAAGGCTGATAATGTTTATTAATAAACACTGGTCAATATTCATGTCAACAGAGTTTGATGACTGTGATTTCATGACTTAGCAAAGAAATCACATAGTTTTCTTTCACACTTAATCACATTATAGATTCCCAGACTAACAGAATGCTTTTAAGAAAAAATAAAAACCTTGGTGGAAGAGGGAAGAGATATGGGAACATATGTATATGTATAACTGATTCACTTTTTTATAAAGCAGAAACTAACATAATGTATATAAATGTCAAACCACTATGTTGTACACCTGAAACCAATACTGTACTATACTTCAGTTACAAAAAGAAAAATAAAAACTCTGCTATATACTAATTAAAAAAAAAAAAACCTTGGTGGAACATTTATATGTCCCTTATGTGGAAATTAGTCCATTCACAGATTGCTAATAAGCAGACTGGAATAGCCCAGGGGTGGATAGCATTTTTATACTGAATTAAGGCACTCCATTCTGAAGTGAACAGATATGCCCTCCCCCCAGCCAAGGATTATGGTAAATTTGGCATATGAGCTTTAAGGCACTCTCCCACCACAGGAAATAAAGCTTCCTCTTTCAGGAAACTCCCTTCTCCTACCGCTTTTAGACATCTTCACCCTCACCCAGAAGCCTCCATCCCCCCACTGTCCCTACACAATTTCTGTCAATAAAAATCAATGGTTCAAGTTAGTAGTTGGATATATGTTACATTTGGACCAAAAATGTAAGTTGAATATTTTCCATCTGTACTTAAGAGTATTTGGTGAAATTCTTAGATTAAAAGCAATACCTTGATGGTCTTGGTAGTCCAAAAGCATAGGGTTTTCACCTATAATCTCAACTTGCTCATACCACTGTCTTCCAGAATGAAAAGGTAGAGTCTCGGATCCACTTAAAGGTGAAAGTGACCTAGATCTCATATTGGACGTAACAGATGATGGACTAGGAGAGTGAGATGATGGTGGCGTCTTTGCTTTGGAAATTTTTTGCTGAGGACCTTTCTTCATTGCAAGAATAAAGCCAGGTATCCATCAAAACCTGTAAGAGTTTCCAGTATATTTAACAAGGTTAATTTTTAGAGCTATCAAAACTATTTATTTCTAGAATTTTCAAGACTACAGAAGTTATAGATGCTAGAACCCAAACTACTCCAAGCTGATGGGAGCAGACACTATTTCAGACATTGCTGATTACTTTACCAGAGGGAAGAGACCTCTAGAGGGTCTGTACTGACACATACTCCAGCCAGAAGCCTTACCTGTCATTACGGTTCTCAATTTATTGGACCAAACTTGTCACAATGTCTCTTCTACCCATAAGGGGTCCTAGATTGAAGGAAGGTGGACTTACTTGGCAACCAGCAGTATTTCATACTGATGAGCAGTCTCTCCTTCCTGAAACAGTTTCTTCCTTTGGCTTCTGGGACGCCATCCTCTCCTATCCTTCCGTCTCCCTGGCCACTCCTTGGCCTCCTTTGCTGGCCAAGGCTCTCCTATTCAATCTTTAAATGTCAGAGCTCCTCAAGTCTCTTCTGGTCTTTCTAATCTTAATTTAGACAATCTAATGAACACCCATGGTTCCCAACGCCACCTGTATACTAATATTTATATTTTCAATCCAACCTTTCTCCGAGTTCCAGACTCCTATTCCCAACTGCTACCTGACATCTCATTGGCATCCTGAATCAACATGTCCAAATTGAATTTATCATTTCTCTCATTCCTCCCTCGTTTTCCTCCCACCCTGTTCCTCCTCCAGTGTTCCCTAACTATGAACAATGCTCTTGGGAATAAGACAGAAACCTGGGAGTCATTCTTGATGCTTCCCTTTCCCTTTTTCCCATAACCAAACAATCACCAAGTTTTGTCAATTCTACCTCCTAAATATCTCTCAAAATAGTCCATTCTTTCCATCTCCACTGTCGTCTACTCTAATCCACGCCCTCATCAAACTACTAATAATAGCTTCTAACTGATCTGTCTACAAGCTCTTGCCTTCCTCCTCCATCACTACATTGCAGCCAGACTGATCTATTTTAAAAGTTAATCTGTCTGTAATAAATGAAATATTTACCATGACCTATGAGGTCCCCCATAATACAGCCTTGTCTCTAGCCTCACATCTGTCACTGGTTCCCTCAACTCTGTGGCTCCAGCCACACGGACCTCTACATCTAATTTCTTCTGCTATAAATGCTTGCCCTCAGTCTTGTCTTTTCGTTTTTTAAAACTCTTCAGAAATTCTCTCCATATAATCTGGATTTTAACCCTAATCAGATATATGATTTGCAAAAATTTTCTCCCATTCTGTGGTTTCCTTTTTACTCTGTGATATTGTCTTTTGATGCTCATTTAAAACTTTTTAAGAAGTCCTATTTGTCTATGTTTTCTTTTGTTGCCTGTGCCTTTGGTGTCATATCCAGGAAATCACTGCCAAATCCAATGCCATGAAGCTGTTGCCCTATGCTTTCTTCTAAGAGATTTATAATTGTAGCTCTTACATTTAGGTCTTTGATCTATTTTGAGTTAATTTTTGTATATGGTGTTAGGTAAAGGTCCAAATTCATTCTTTTGCATGTGGATATCCAGTTTTCCCAGCATGATTTTTGAAGACTTCCCTTTCCCCATTGAATGATCTTGGTACCCTTGTCAAAAATCATTTGACCAGATTCCTTTACTTTTTATGTAAGAAAATTAAGGCCCAGAATGGTAAATGACTTGGTCAGACACAATGCTAGCTGGCATTAGTTCTCCTCTCAAATTAATTTGTAAGTCAAATCACATAATTAATCCAGTAGAATATAAGTTCCATGAAAGTAGTTCCAGGCCTAGAACAGAGCCTAAAAGATAGTAGATAATTACTACTTATGGAATGAATTATTCACAAAGAACCTGGAACCAATAAAATGCTATTTAGTACTTCAGCCATAGGATATCTTCATGAGTAGTATTAGTTCTCAATACCAAGAGCCCTAACTTACAAGTTAGGTTTATGAAAAAAAGATTTTCATGTTATACAATTGCTCTTATAAGTACATTGCATAAACTATAAATTTGACAAACTTTTAGACCAAAAAATCTTATAAGAAGCATAGGTCTTGAACAAGGCTGCATTAACAATGATTCTACTTTTGCTCAATATCCACAATCTCCCCTACTCTCACTACTTAAAATGTGAAGATAAAACACAAATTCTTTTTTAGAAAAGTAGTTTGCAATCCAAAGTTTTTGGATAGCTCCAATCTTAATGCCAGGGACTCCCCTGGTGGTCCAGTGGTTAAGACTCCGTGCTTCCACTGCAGGGGCCGCAGGTTTGATCTCTGATTGGGAAACTAAGATCTCACATGTTGTGTACAGCATGGCCAAAAAAAAAGAAATAATAATAATAAATCGTAGCTTTAAAAAAAAAAAACTTATTTTATTTTATTTTTTTTGGCTGTGCCGCGCAGCGTGGCAGCGTGTGGATCTTAGGGATCGAACCCGCACCCGCTGCATTGGAAGCATGAGTCTTAACCACTGGACCACCACGAAAGTCTAAAAAAAAATCTTAATGCCATATAAGTTGGTATTAGAAAGAGATATTATAGTGATTTGATGTGTGAACATCTTCATGTATAATAAATACACCTTCACAGGTATGTACATGGGTATTATTATACAGTCTGGGATTTTAAAGAAACTTATTTTTTAAATGCTTAGAACACATACAATATATGTAAAGGAGAGCTGCCATTAATATATCGAATCAATTAACCAACATTTAACAGATGTTAATACCTTTCAATGACTAGTCATTCTAGGAATGCCGATCTTGCCCAAAACATTTCTGGAATTCCTCTTTGGGTCCTGCTTTCAGAATTAATTTATAAGTCTCACAAGAAAACTAGATCTATCACTTCAACTACATTTTGTTTTTATTTTCCCAGTTTGATTATTAACTTTACCATGTGCCAAATATTGTGATAAGCTCTTGTATGTATCATCACATTAGAAGGATTAAACACAACTCTATGAAATAGGTGTTATTATCTCCCATTTTAAAGATTAAGAGGTTAAATAATTTGTTCAAAGTCCCATAACTAATTGGTTAAGCCAAGACTTGAATCCTGATCTGATTCCAAAGCCCCTGACTTCATTACCATGTCATACTGCTGACTGAGTTTTCTGGGGGCCAGATCATGTTTGATTCACTTTGTAGGGCCTAGGATAGTGCCTTAGACAAAACAGATCATAAACAAGTGCCACTAAACAACCTTGATTAATGGACGACATACACTATAAAAACTATTCCTGAAGGAAAAACAGAAAATTTAATATAGTAATAGCATCACGGAACTCATGATCTAGCTTCTTAAGGTGACTAGTTTGAAGGTAACAAAAACCTGCGAAATTTTTAAAAAGTGACTATTATTTCACAGGTATACAGTACAACATGGCCAACTACCTTGTTCCAATAGTCTAGGTCACTTTAAACTGCAAATCTATGTCTTTACTTTCTCTTTCATTTTTTCATGTCATATCATCCACATGGGTCAGAAAATCTTTCCCCCAATTCACATAACTGCTATTTATGCCATAGCCACAAGGTTTTGGGTCTTAATTTCAGAAGCGTGGTAAACAATTTTTGTCTCACCATTCTGCCAAGGCAAAAAAGTCTCTTAGTAATACTCCTCATTCTGTGTTAAGTTGCACTGGTGCTCTCTTTCTAAATAATAATATACTCAAGCTTGAGAAGAGCTAAGAGGCATGTGCTTTAATAGTATAATTTTATTCATTGCTGAATTAAATATAGTTTTCATAAAGGCAAGAGATTTAAAAGATAAAAGAGGAGAGGCACAGGGCCCAGTTCCCACTTGTATATGTCTTTCTCTATCCCATAGCATGATAGAAAATTATAAAATTAGAATGATAGTATGCTACATGTTACAGAGATATGGCTTATATATTTTTTTAGTTTCTTGGTTTAAAAAATGCACATCCTATATTTTTATGCAATGCAATTATTTTGTATCCTGCACCTTAGTCTTATCTCTAAATTCTTAAAATATTGAACCATGCTGAATGCCTCTCAGAACATCCTAATAACCAAGACTCTTTGGGCCTCACTAGAATATCATGCAGTCCTTTGTTACCTCACCTGATTAGAAAAACTCTGCCTTACTCATTTATAGAGTTAAAGAAATATATTAGAATGGATTCCAGAAATTGAAATCAACTCTTTCCTTTAATGAATTGTAACCTGAAAGATTAAATGATGGTTCCAAAGTCACAGTGCATTGCCAGACCCCCCTCCCTTGGTTGCCATAGCTCCTGTAAAGCCTGGACGTAGGATCTCATAGAACAGCTAACTCAGTGAAATGAGGTTAGGGATTTACTGTGCTTGAGAAAGGCCGGCATTATTTCAGAGACTATCACCTGGGGGTAGTAACACCTTGAACCACAATTTAAAGAGACAGATATGGATGTTGTTTGACCTAGGCTGTAGTTTGCAATAATATAAACAAAGACTAAGCAATAGAAAAGAGAAGATAGAGCTGAGACATAGGGCTAGAGTGTGTGAAGGGCAGGATAAAGAGAAAACAAAACAAGCAAAACAAGTCCAGAGCTGGAGACACACTTTGAAGGCCCAGAAGGTAGTCTGCTGAGTAAGGAAAGCTGTTGGATGATGTTATCATCAGAATCATATGACCGGGCATCCAGTCATTCTCAGACTCAGATACTTGCCTTGATCTAACAATCCCCTCCATCACAGCTTAGTAGAGACCACACCTCCACCTCTATCCAGCCTTTCCTAACATTCCTAACTTTCCACCTTCTTCTCTGATCTTTTCCAATGAGGCAGACCTCAATAATCCTCAAACCTTCCTTCTCTCTTTCCAGCCACTCCAATATGCAAATATCCATCCCCATTTCTTGACCTCCATATCTTCTCCACTGCATCCCTTAGCCCTTTAATCACATCTCAGTACTTTCCCTACAATTCGACTTCATCCCATACCCTCACCCATTTAAACACTATTACTCTCTAACTAGTCCTTTCAAATATCCTGACTCCTATTCCTCTCCAATGGCAATTCTCCATCCTGTGCTCGTCAACCTCTGCCTCCCGTCCTTCATCCTATCCTGATTGCCAAGTTCTCCCACAAATTCTGTTCCAATTCCCTAACACTGTATTAGTTTCCTCCATTTCTCTATAGTTGTTTCCAGTACCCTGACTCAACACTTCTATATCCATCTTGATTTCCCAAACTGCTCATCACAGCAAATATTCTAACATCCTAATCCATTCCAATACTCTGACTTCTAATTAACCCCTCTTCAAACAAAATAATCAAACTTCCACCCATTCCTCTTCATCTCAACCCATCTGCCTATCTACTTGCCTTTCCCTTCCAACACCCTGACATCTGTGTCCTTCTGCATCCTATTAACATCCTGAACTCTCCTCTCACATCTCTCTCCATTCTACTCAGGTACCCAAAAAACCAAGCTCCCCATCCCTTTCCAGTATTTTATTTATTCAGCCATCCAATTTTATTTGGCAACTTTTATGCACCAAGAACTGTGTTAGGCCCTAAGAATACAGGGCTGAGAAGGCAGGGTTTCTACACTCAAAACGCACAACAGGATTAGGTCTCTGCACCAAATAGCATCCTTTACAACACCTTACAATTAGAATTAAATGATTATTTGTGAAACGACTTGTTTCTCCTTCTAGAGTTTATGCTACAAGACAGTAGGGACTCTATTTGTTTATTGTTTGGTGCACAATAAATATTTGTTGAATGAGTGAAGAAAGGACTGTGCTAAGCACTCTAAAGACATTACCAAATTTAAGTTCTCGCAGATGGTGTGTAAGCTCAAAATTATTAACCTCATTGATAAGCGACAGGGTATCATTAAGAATTAAGAGCTTGGATTCTGGAACTAAGCAACCTGAGTTCAAATGTTAATTTTCCACTTTCTGTGTGACATAAGACAAATTATTTAACCTCTCTGATCCACAGTTTCATCACTTTTGAAATGGGGATGAAAACCTCACACAAGTTATTTTAAATTCTAAATCAGTTAACGCAAAGGACTAAAGGACTCAGAACTGAATCTGGCACACAGCGTACACTCGAAAGTAATTAGCGATTATTTTTTACAAACAAGAAAACATTTGCTCGGGAAGGCTAAGGACCACGCCCAAATCGCAGAGCCGGTAACACAGGTGGCCGAAGCAAGACGTGAAGCCAAGTTTTGACTTCAAAATGCACCTGTCCCTTAACGGTTATACAACAAAGTATTTGCTCTTCCCCTCCTTCAAATATTTCTTCCCAATATCCTAACTCTCATTATTCTCCATGTACCGTATTCCGCCCGATCCCAGGACGCCCGTCAGGATACCCAAACCATCCTGTACCCGTCATTCCCCGCATACACCTGGCACACCTCCTCCCTCCTCCGCTCGGTGGCGGGACCCCATCTTCCTCCACGCCGCACCCCACCCCTGACCTCCTCATTTCCCATCCAAACCTCCCTCCATCCTCCTCCTCCCCACGCCCGTTCCGGGCCCTCCCCTCCTTCCCATCCAATCCCAATTCCCCGGCACACGCCCCCGCCCCGAATCCATCCCACGCTCGGTTCAGGCCTTCCCGCTTTCGCCCCTCACCCCACCGCTCTGTCTGGATGCCGGAGAACGGCCTCCACCAGGGCCACTCACCACGGAGGAGCCGGGCCGAGCGAGCTCGCGGGCCGACGCCGGGCGGAGAGGCGCTGGTCGCTCCCTTCAGGCGCTCAGCGGTGCGGCGGCCATTTTGTTGTGTTGTGCCGGTTGCCGAGGGGCAGTGCGTGCGGCGTGGGCGGGGCCTGCTGCGGTCGAGCCCCTCCCCGGAGCATGGGGGCGGGGCCGCGCTTCCCGCCGCCTAGGACGCCAGGGCCGCGGGCGCGCAAAGGCGCGCGGGAGGCGGCGGGAGGGGAGGTTCCCTGTAGCAGCTGGCTAGAGGCCTAGCGCTTTTCTCTGAAGCGAAGCGGCAGACTCACGACCAGGCTTCGACTCGCTCCGTGGGGGCTGGGCCTGAGGACGACCTAAGGGACCGCTGTGGCGCTGTCGCCAAGCTCCTGAACTTCCAATGCCGGCCGTCTGGGCTTGAACTAGTGTGCCTTGCCCCACGCTCCTTCTCGAGGCCCATTTCTGAGGCGAGTTCTCTGCTTCAGGGGCCAGACGTGGATAAACCGCTCAGGGAACGCAGCTTGGGCTGCAGCTGCACCCGAGGTTAAGGGAGTGAGAGCAGCCTGGGAGTCCTGGCAGAGACTAGTGCTCTGGTTGTGAGAGGGAAGCCAAAGCCAGAAGCGGTTGAAGAAACTTCGGTTGGCGCTTGCCTGGAAGGGCTGCATTTCACCACGTATGTTAAACAGATAGTTTAAGAGAATTTAGAACATACTGTGCTGGATGCCAGGGAAATACAGTGAATTCTTTTAAAAAACGTTGTCGCCGAGGACACCATTCCTCCACTCCAGCCTCCCATTTCCAAGTTGGTACCCCGGACAGTGTCACCATCAGAGGCTGCACCATCTCCAGAAATCGCCAATGCAGGCACCACCTCTCCCTTACCGTAGTTCTCCAATCTTAACAGCGTGCTTGCTCGGAAGACCCCCGTCCTAGCACAATTCACTTCATTGTGACTTCCAATCCCTTGTTCTTACCGTTTTCTCACAGTTCATGGCCCATCTGTGTAACACTATTTTAGGAATTTCCTTTGTCTGTGCCTCAGTTTTCTCATCTGTGAAATGGGATAATCCTACCTACTTCCCACAGTTATCCTGGTAGTTATAAATGTTAATGTATGTGAAAGAACTTAGAACAGTCCTAAGTTCTCTCACATGCCCTATAATATGTTCTCAATATGTTTTAGTTATTTTAGCATTAGGCAAAGTTTTCCCAGAAGAAGTGACGCCTCATCCTAAGTCCTGGAAGAAGCAAATAACTTAGTTCAAGGAGTATGGGAGTGGGGAAGAATTTGCTTGGCAAAGGGAACAACTTCTGCAAACCCCGGGAGGAGGGGGAAAAAAGAGCTTGGCAATGAGCTGGAGGTTAAGCAGATCAGGATACAGCCAAAAATCTGGAGTGTAGAAGCTAAAGCAGGAAGAGGGACCTTATGAACCATATTAGGCACTTGTAATTTTTCCTGAAGGCAGAGATGGATTCAGGAATAGGAAGTTCAGGTGGCTACCAACAGGGGGCGCCATTCACACTCACATTTATGTGAATGATGCTCCCCTCTCCCCCACTATTTATGCAACACGGAAGGAGGCCCTTGGAGTTGTAGAAAAGTCAAAATTCATTAAAAGCTCCACGTTTTAAATTGAAAGGAAGATGTATCCTTTTTTAAAAAAATCTAAGTTCAGATGATATTTATTAGTTTGGAATGTGTACATTGCTGAATTTCAGTTCTATTATTTTTTGTCTTTTTGTTTTGACACTCGTTTCTTTTTCTCTTTTCCAACAGAGAATTGGACTTATGGTGTCACCTCACTGCTATGTCCCTCAAAGTCTGTAATGATATTTAGGTGGAATCCATTATCGAATCATGGTATGCTGGTGTAGTTCATTATCAATCTGATAAGTAGCTGGTAAAAATATACACAAAATCCAGAGGATGGTGCAAAACACTTATTTATCCCTTGGGTAGTCTCTCACTCCCTATCCAGTTAACCTTGGGTGGGTACTTGCCAGTTCCTTATTGGCCAGTTCTCCTCCTTCAACCAGACTCTCTGCTGGTGTCTAGCATGATGAAGGCCTTGGATAGACCTCAGGCCTTAGAGCAGTCAGAGGTGAAACCTTTCTCTAGCTAATTTGTATATTAACTGCCTCTCTTAGCATGCTAAAAGAACCTCTCTCCCCAAAGCAGGAGTGAGAATAGGAAATGAGTGAGGGCAACTCTTTGATTCCACACTAATTTGTATTTATCTGATAATATGAAGTTGTTACTCTTCTGAGTTGCATTTACAATACAAATACTAACCATAGCAGAGTGACTCAGCTATCCCTCAGTTATTTTCTCCAAATGATAGAAAGCTATTCTGTTTGTTGTCACTTGCCTCATGTTTCACAATCCAGTTTAATAATTTTGCAGATTTGCTTCAGAGGAGAATCAGACTAAGGTTGTCAGGCAGCTTCCTGACAGGAGATATGTCTTATATTTCATATAGCACCCAGTAGAAATCCTTCAACCTGCAGTTTCATAATCATATCGTTTAATATTAATGGAATTTCCTCTTATTTAATTTACCAGAATAACTTGGAAAATAACAAGATTGTACAAAGCTAGAATTTAGCAATCAGAGACAGGGCCAGTAAGACCTTGAGTAATTCATGAACTAAAAAGCTAAGATCACGTGAATCCCCAGGAATAATAGCCAGTGTCACAAACCAAAGGACTGATAATCCATATAAAACTTTCCCAGATTCTTTTCAACAGATTTATGGACTGTAAGAACTAGAGAGAATCTCTGGTTCTGTTATATCACCTAGCTAAACTCCTTCAATTTACAGTTTGCATTATTTTTCAGTCCTAAAAGATAAAGTTATTTTCTTCCATAGAAATCGTCAGGCTCTAGTGTTTAGTCATTGGTTGAGGGCTTCTTGGAAAGAGCGTGGCCTCAGCTTGAAAGCTAAGGTAGGGCTTGAAGGCATTAACAGCTGGAGGCTGTCAGCTAATATCCCCCTTGCAACTGATGGCAAGTTCTTTAATCAAGGGAAATTGGAGCAGCCCATCTCCATGGTTGTCACACTGCTTTGACCACCAAAGACACCATACTGTTGCTGAAGTGCACGGAGGTATGTGCCGAGGGTGTAAGTGCCTGATGGCCAGGGCAATTTTGTTGTACTGAGGGAGGAGTCTCCTTAACCAGGAAGTCCTGGCCCTTGTCATTGTTTTTTTTTTCCCTTTTCCAGTTTTATGAGATATAATTGACTCTTGTCATTGTCAATGCTAATCACCACTGTAACCAATCAATACCATGCTACTGAAGTCTTGTCTCCCAATACCTCATGGAGATTTGAGCATTTTTAAGCCAGGCTGTTGTTAGGGTTTCCTGGGACTCAAGCATGAGTCTATTGAAGCTGAGTCCAAGGAAAGTCAGAATGGCAGACAATGAACTATTATTGGAATCATCTTCCCAGCTCCATGTAGCTCAATTCAGGAGCCTGAATTCCTCTTAACTCTCTCTTATAATGATTTCTGAAGACCTCCCTAGTAATTAGGCCTTTGGTGGCTTTCACTTAGGGTGACACTTATGTTCCATCTGGTACCTTGAAAGGGTAAACAGAGAGACCAGACTGAATCTTAGGAGATGATCCCTTAGTATTCCTCTATAATCCTTTCCACTTGTAGAATATTGGAAATAATGCCTCTTCTTTCATTTGTGATTTTAGCAATTTGAGTCTTCTCTCTTTTCATAAAGAGCTTAACTAAAGCTTTGTTAATTTTGTTGATCTTTTCAAAGAACCAACTTTTGGTTAGGTTGATTTTCTCTGTTGTTTTTCTACTCTTTATTTCATTAATTTCCATTCTAATCCTTATTATTTATTTCCTTCGGCTTGCTTTGTACTTTGTTCTCACTGTCTTAAAGTGGAGATTAGGTTATTGATTTGAGAGCTTTCTTCTTTTTTAATACAGGCATTTATAGCAAAAGATTTTCTGTTAAGTGCTGCTCTTGCTGTATCCCATATGTTTTGGTATGTTGTGTTTTCATTGTCATTCATCTAAAAGTATTTTCTGATTTCCCTGTGATTTCTTCTTTGACCCATTGGATATTTAGGAATGTGTGGTTTAATTTCCACAGATCTGGAAATTCCCCAAATTTCTTTTTGTCATTAATGTTTAATTTTGCTCCATTGTGATCAGAGAAATATGTGATTTCAATCCTTTTAAACTAACTGAGGCTTGTTTTATAGCCTAGCATATGATCTATCCTAGAGAATGTTTCATGTGCACTTGAGAAAAATGTGTATTCTGCTCTTGTTGGGTAGAATGTTCTACAGATGTGTACTAGGTCTAGTTGATTTATGGTGTTGTTCTAGTCTTCTATTTCCTTGTTGATCTTCCACATAGTTGTTCTATCCATAATTGAAACTATTATTGTTGAATTTTCTGTTTCTCCCTTCAACTGTCTGTTTTTGCTTCACATATTTTGGGGCTCTGGTGGTAGGTATATGTATGTTTATAATTGTTATATCTTCCTGATGTGTTGACCCGTCTATTATTGTAAAAATCCCTCTTTATCTCTAGTAACATTTTTAATTTCAAAGTCTGTTTTGTCAAACATAGTATAGCCACTCCAGTTTTCTTGTAGTTGCTGTTTGCATGATACATCTTTTCCCATCCTTTTACTTTCAACCTGTTTTTATCTTTGAACCAAAAGTGTATATCCTGTAGGTAGCATGTGGGACAATTCCATTAGTCCCAAAAAAATGATGAAA
Organism: Lagenorhynchus albirostris; assembly: GCF_949774975.1. Lineage (NCBI taxonomy): Eukaryota > Metazoa > Chordata > Mammalia > Artiodactyla > Delphinidae > Lagenorhynchus > Lagenorhynchus albirostris. Next base: position 13,748,735 of record NC_083101.1, read on the forward strand.
TCTAGCTTTGCAGTTATGAGACTCCTGCTTAACAAACACTATCAACATCTAGTGCTTTTATGGTAGATCATTTTTTACAGTTGCTGTTGTGAATGAATGTTTGACATCTCAGACTTTCAACAATTTCTGCTTGCATTTTGCCTTAGAGAACAATTTTCTTAATTCTTTGCATAGCATGTACTACCTGTCTATTCTTTTCACAGAATGAAGAATACTAGTATGTCATAAATAGATGGTAACATCCTCAGGGTCAGAGAAACAAGGTCAAAATGTCCTTGATTTCCCTTCTAGACTCCTTAGCATGGCATTCAAGGCCATATATAATCTGGCCCTCAACCTCCCTTTCAACAGCATCTTCCTTGGTCCACCTGATGATGCATTCATTTATTCATTCATTTAGCAAAAATTTGTTAACTGTCTAAGTGCCTTTTAGGTGATAAGTTCTGTGTGTATCCCCATTGTATATGTTAGACCCAGTACCCATCCTCATGGAACTGTAGTCAAGAGGGGAAAACAGACAAGTGAAGAGGCAATTAAACAACCCATCATCCCAACCACCAGCAATCCTGACTATGCCTAGAGACTTGTAGTTCAGGATGGGTTTGTGCATACAATTGAATGCAGACTTGAGGAAACTATGACAACAATAGTTTTATAGTTTCCTTGCCCATGTCTGGTCATTGATGGGTCTTTTTTTTTTTTTTTTTTTTGCCGTACGCAGGCCTCTCACTGCTGTGGCCTCTTCCGTTGCGGAGCACAGTCTCCGGATGCGCAGGCTCAGCAGCCATGGCTCACGGGCCCAGCTGCTCCGCGGCATGTGGGATCCTCCCAGACCGGGGCACGAACCCGTGTCCCCTGCATTGGCAGGCGGACTCTCAACCACTGCGCCACCAGGGAAGCCCTGATGGGTCATTTTTAATCCCAGAGTTCCTGGGAATACTTTAGCATTTGGGAGTATGCCTTGGGATTTCAGATCTGCTCCAAAGTGGATCAGTATAGGCCTCATGGGCACAATTCAAACCAGACTCATTCCAGGGAAACCTCAGAACCATTTCCATATCTGAGACGTTCTACAGAGAGTCCAGGATGATAGTCCCCTCTCATGCTCCTTAAATTTAGAATGGCTTCCTAGAAGCAGAGCCTGAGACTGGGAGACTCTCTCATGCAAGTGGTTTATTGTAAGATTTTTCTTAAGAGAATTTTATAAGCAGTGAGGGAAGCAGGACAGGGCAGGAGAGAAGATAAGCAAAGATGTGGTTTCAACCAAGGTCTAGCCTCAACCTGATCCCATGAGGGGCTCTATAGCATGAATGGTACCACAAGGTTGTCCCACCTTGAGGCAAGGGAGCTAGTCTGTTGTACCCCCAGAATCAGTCAGTTATTGACTGTGGACCAATCCCAAGGAGAGGATATAACTTCCCAGGCATTTCTGGGCAAGCTGTCTCCTGGGGCTGAGGTGAGTTACCTGGAGAAGGGAGCAATTAGGAAACTTTAGCAGCCAACACTCACAGCATCTGTAGGATGGGCATAGCGGGCCCAGAAAAGAGGATCTGGTCTGGGCATCAGCCGCATCTACTACACCCGGAAAATGTTCAAGACCAGACCAGCCTCCAAATATTTTGTGTCTGTGTCCAGCTTTGAACCATTTTCCTGGAGACTCCCATTTGGGTGTCTTTTCTGCTTTAGTCATCAAAATCAAGTTTCTCTGCTTTGAATCCCAAAATTATCTTTGGATGTTAAAAGGTTATCATTTAAATTTTTAGGTTTCCTTCTCAGTGATCCCACTATCTGACATTAATAATTAACCTGAAGACTTATTTAACCAAATTATTCAAGCTGAGTTCACAAAAAAAGAAGGGCAGTTTCAAGAAATGTTGTATCAATAGTTTAATCCTAACCCAGCCATGGACATTTTAAGCATAATGTGTATTTTTTTCTACTTGGGAAGAAGTTGGGGACAGGAGCAAATGTAAGTGAAGGATCCCATTTTCATTTGCAATGTATTTTGGTTGTAGTTTTATAGAAAGCAGAATTCAATCAATGCCACATGAAATTAACTTTCTAGTTCTGAAAACTCCAAGTGAATTTCCTCTTTTCTCTCTTGTCTAATGCCATTTCCGTTTTTTAATACGAGTACTTTGTGATCTATCATGACTTATATTCAAATACTCTGTATTTTCCCAGGCTGTTATCCCTGCCATGGGGAAGAGTAATTTACTGACTGGAATTTTGATTAAGAATTCAAAAAACAGGGCTTCCCTGGTGGCGCAGTGGTTGAGAGTCCGCCTGCCGATGCAGGGAACACGGGTTCGTGCCCCGGTGTGGGAAGAACCCACATGCCGCGGGGCGGCTGGGCCCGTGAGCCATGGCCGCTGAGCCTGCGCGTCCGGAGCCTGTGCTCCACAACGGGAGAGGCCACAACAGTGAGAGGCCCACGTACGGCAAAAAAAAAAAAAAAAAAAAAAAAAAGAATTCAAAAAGCAAAATTCAAAAGACTGCAGCATGATCCCTATTTGCACTTCTTATAGAGGACTCTATTAAACATTGCCCTGGCTGCAACTGATCAAAATCATTTCGAGCTGTCTCTTTGAAATTTCATCTTAGAATGCTTTTCAGGACACTATCCTGGCTTTATCATAGATAATAAATTTTTGAGAAATAAGACATGTATTGCTAAATGTAAGAAAAATTGCTAATTTGGACTAAGTGAAAAACATTAAAAATTATGTTGTATTAGAGAATCATTCTATAATTTCACTGTTTCAACAGATATGTTGTCTCAGCACCTGAAGTATTCTATGTTGGAGCCTCTGAAAATGTAGTAATCCAAGTTCATGGATACACAGAATCACTTCCAGTGACCATTGCTATTAAAAGTTATCCTGCCAAAAGTTTTACATATTCTTCTGATCAGATTAATTTATCTCCAGAAAACAAATTCCAAAGCTTTTCAAACTTAACTGTACGTATTCATCTTACAGTTTCTTTTGTATGCCAATGTGTCTTTGTAAAACATATCTGTAGATGATACATTGATCCTTTTTACATACATGGATAAAATGTGATACATCACACTATTAAGTGAGTTCACTAGTTGGTGAGAGATAAGTGGCATGTTTATACATGTAAGTAAGTGGGAAATGTTTAGTAGAGAATCTGTTTCTGATTTGGGGACAATGTCAGGAAATGTAAATTTTTGAATGAAGCAGATAAAGGTTTTTAAGGTGAAAAGACTTGGTGACATGAGTTGAAAACTACATTAACCAACACATGCACCTGTTTCAGAATTAACATGATGAATACTAGAAAGAGACAATTTAGATACTTAAATTTTATTTATTAGGAGGAACAGAAATATTAATATATAGAGACAGACTCTGTTGATTTAAAAAATTCAGAGAAGTGAATGGAGAACATTTTGAACATTTGTTTCCCTAGACTATATTCAACGTTCTAATCCCATGGTTTTCTAGAAAAATTAATTTTTTCCCTAAAGTGTGTATCTATCATAGGCTTTTGATACTTTCTGTTTGGACTTGAATCAAACAAATTTTCTTTCAAACAAATCTGTGAAAAATGTCAAGGAAAATTAGAGATGTGTCCACAAACTCTATTACTATAAAATATACTGACCATATGCAATAAATTTGAAGAGGGCTACACACTAATTATATAATGACCAATAGACATGAAAAACATTAGCAGAAGAAACGTTTTAACTTTTAGTGTAAGTCCAAATATAAATAAATATAAGAGATATTTTATACTACCATGTGATAAGTCATTTAGTCCATTCTCCACCTGACATCTGAATCACCCCCATTCTCCCACCCCTCTATTGCTGATAAGCTTTTGAGCTTTTTATCTTTCTTAATGACTTTTGGTTATTTTGTTTACTAAAACTTGAATTTTTCAATGATTGTCATTTTTAATAGACATATACTCTAGATCAACTTTTTAAAAGTAATTGTTTCAACCTAAATTTGATAAGAAACTAAAATACAGAGGTGTTCCTGGAAAAAACATATTTACTATTTTATTTTACAAAATTTCTTTTTTCTTTTTTTTTTTCTTTTTGGCTGTGTTGGGTCTTTGTTGCTGCGCACAGGCTTTCTCTAGCTGCGGCGAGCAGGGGCTACTCTTCATTGTGGTGCGTGGGCTTCTCATTGCGGTGGCTTCTCTTTTGCAGAGCATGGGCTCAGTAGTTGTGGCTCGTGGGCTCTAGAGCACAGGCTCAGTAGTTGTGGTGCACAGGCTCAGTTGCTCCATGGCATGTGGGATCTTCCCGGACCAGGCCTCAAACCCGTGTCCCCAGCATTGGCAGGCGGATTCCTAACCACTGCGCCACCAGGGAAGCCCCAAAATTTTTATATTTGTTGCATGTAAACAATTATTCAAATCATTTTCATAGATACCTAAAAGACAAGTGCTTTCATTATATTAATGTATTTATATTAAGATATAATTAGTTAATAATATATAATCAATATAATCATATATCATAATTAATATAATAAAATTATATTATTTGAATATCTTAATTATACAATATTCATCCATTAATTTTTTGAAACAGATACAACCAAAAGATTTATCTGGAGGACCAAATGCAGTTTCACATGTATATTTAGAAGTGGTATCTGCTCATTTTTCAAAAGCAACAAAAATTCCACTACACTATGACAGTGGATTTCTCTTCATTCAGACAGACAAATCTATTTACAATTCAGTCAGGTATAATACAGAGGGAATTGTCATTTATGGGGGAAACGTGGGATGGCCTGATTAATGGTATTGGGACAAGTGGTTTATTTTGGGAGGAAAATGAACTTAATTCCTAACTTTACACCATACACAAAAGTAAAGAGCTGACAAACTAAAGGTTAAATTGTAAATTATAAACACAAAGAATCAGAAAAATACAAGTATAATTTGGAGATAGAAAGACCTTTCGTAGAATGATGCCAAGGCTCCTTTCAAAATAGTTTTTAAAAAAACCCTTGAAGTGATGTATTATCGAACTTAACAAAGAGGCTGAATTTTAACTTTAAAAAATCTAACTTTTAATTCTCAATATCATCTCCTTTTATAAAAAATATTTCAATTTCATATTAACATTGAAAATTGTGAACTAAATTGCAAAGTTCACCTACCTACATCTGCCTCCTTATGTTTCCAGTTGGAAATGGTTTCAGTCTTCTTTCAGGAAATTCCATCTTACAAGTTATCTCAAGAGTGGGAAGGAAGGTTGAGCTAACGGGGGTGTACTGAATGCAGCTGCACTTTGCGAATCATCACTGAAGATGATGGTGATGGTGGTGATGCTAATTAGGTAAGCATCATCTAATAAGATAAGATGGAATCACCGCCATAATTTTAGCAACAGGTCAAGGTCCCCACCAGTACACATTAACCTGGCCTTAGACAGAACTGTTTCTTGGGCACCTGATCAGAAGATGACTGTGTGTCGAAGGAGAGCTGTGGTGCCTGTGAGGCTTCCACCCTTCTATGCACTCCAGTACTTAATTATACCCTGAGACATGCAGATTTTTGCCTGCATCTTCCTTCTATTAGAGAATGCTTCACTGGGTTCTGTTGACATAACTTACTGCTTATGTTCTTCCTCCTCAACTCCATAATAAATTCAGATACCAGTCTTTTTTATCTATCAGTGGTTTAAAAATACAAAAGGCTGTGTAAAAATACTTCTTAATAAGTTGAATTATATTTTAAATGCATAAAGAGAAACATTTAAAAGAATCCCATTCAGGAAATATTTTGTGAAAAGAATATTTTTTTCTACTTTAACATCAAGTTCACGTTCCAACATCCTAGCTCATCTTTCCCTTTAAACTTGGATTTAATGTTTTGGGCTTTCTTAACTTTACGTTTAATTTCACGGCCCTCATGTTATAGGGTTATTAATAATATTGTCAGATCATTTAGAGTTCAACAGAGTTTCTAATAATGACAATTTTTTCCTTACAGTAAAAGTTAGAGTTTATTCATTGGATGAAAACCTAAAGCCATTGCAAAGAGAAGTTGCCTTAACTTTTATAGTGAGTATGCAACTAATTTAAATCAAAATTTAACCATGGCATTTTCATTATATGAATAAAGAGTTTTCATTATTATAACACTAGTCAAATGTGGCATTAGATTATTCATTACTAAATAGCCGCAAGTATTTACTTAGCATCTATTGTGGGTACAAACTGGTAATTTTATACTTCTGTTATTCTGACTGACATTTTTTATGTGTAAATTTAATGTTAGTTGAAATACATTTCAATGGCCTCATTAAAGAACATCTTTTGGTGGGTCCATCTCTAAAGTGGGTCATATTGGTTCATATCCTCTTGCTCTTTGTGAAGCGTGGACAGATGTGATGAGGGTTGTAGAAGTATAATTGTGGTACCAGTTAGAAGTGCATGGCATGCATTATATCATCATGACAACCTTATAGGGTCAATATAATTATTATCTCCTTTTTATAGATGAAAATACAGAGGGTTAGAGAAACTAAGTAACCACTGAGATCATACTGATAATTATTAGCTGAATCAGGATTCAAACCCAGGTGTGCTTCCTCACTTAGCATCTCTTGATTTGTTTGAGGGATTATGGTGTGTGTCCTTCATAAGCATTTGAGTTCAGAAAGGCAAACAAGCACACATAATACAGTAAGCCAAGTACGGGATGATGTAGGACCAATAGCAGACCAGCTTGAAGGGAAGGCAGCACTGGAGATGATTATTAAGTTACTCTGGAGGAAATCATGAAAGGATGAGGGCAGGTCCTGAACTTGGTCTTTATTTATCTATCTATCTGTTTATTTATTTCGTTATTTATTTATTTATTTTTGACTGTGTTGGGTCTTTGTTGCTGCTCACAGACTTTCTCTAGTTGTGGCGAGTGGGGGCTACATGCGGTGTGCGGGCTTCACATTTCGGTGGCTTCTCTTGCTGCGGAGCATGGGCTCTAGGTGTATGGGCTTCAGTAGCTGTGGCATGCGGGCTCAGTAGTTGTGGTTTGTGGGCTCTAGAGTGCAGCCTCAGTAGTTGTGGCGCATGGGCTTAGTTGCTCTGCAGCATGTGGGATCTTCCCAGACTAGAGCTCGAACCTGTGTCCCCTACATTGGCAGGCAGATTCTTAACCACTGTGCCACCAGGGAAGTCCCTTGAACTTGGTCTTAAAGGAAACCATGGACATGGTTTGATAGAGAGAAGGGGGATCATGTCTTGGGTGACATGCAGAAGGAGCAGAGGTCTGGAGCCAGGAAGAAGCAAGGTGTGGAGATGACCATGACAGTGACTTGGCTGCAGCAGCTGGCCTGGAAACACTTCTGGGAGAATAAGTACCAGCTTTGGTGGATTATTTTACATTGGGAGAGTTCTTGGGGGGACGGCATGTTCAGGTGAACCTGTCATAGCGGTGAATGGCTCCACGGACCCCATTGTTCCCTTGTTAGAGTTCCCCATGGACAGTAAACATTGAACATATCAGAGGCCATTGCTGTTGCATGTCCCAAGGTGTTCAGGTTTGATCTTGAAGATATAGAGAGCCAAGGACGTCTTTCGGGCATGGCATGACGTCATGTAAACAGTGTTTGAAGAAGATTATCCTGGAGGTCCTGTTCAGGAAGAAGCCAGGAGGAGAAGAGCCTGTTGGGAGTTTATTTAACATATTCTAAATATTTACCATACTACTTATGTCTGTTGAAAATGTGCCTTTGTGCCTTAGAAATTAGTCTTTGTTAACAAGCCTGACCAGTTGACAGTCATTGCCTCAAATCTACATCAACATCATATATGCTTAGTTTCAACAAAGTTTCTTAGGGCTTAGTGAATATTTCTGTAAGAACTATCAATTACATATTATGCTTAGGTGTGACTTCTGTACTTATAGATTATTTTAAAAAATGAAACTTGCTTTTCTTTTCACTCAAAGGATCCAGAAGGGTCAGAAGTTGCTGTGATAGGAAAAAAATTTTTCTCAGAATTATCAGTTTTCCTGACTTCAAGATTCCATCTAATCCTAAGTATTTTAAATGATTTGTTGGTACAGTTGTTTATCTTAAAAGCAGTGGAGGTAACTGGGATTATTGAACAGTCTGATGGAGTCATCAACATCTGACTGAAAGGTGCTGATGTAAAGAAAGTTTGGTTCTGGCTAATCTTCTTATGCCCAGTGAGTGTCCTTCCTGGCTAAAGGAAGGTGGCACCTGCTGGGGCTCTTCTGCATTGAGATGGGGGAACTGATATAATTCTGCCAGCTGTGAGCACCATGCTAGTCTGTTTATTCAATTTAGATAATACACATAACATAATATTTATGATTTTAATTATTCACAAGTGTACAACTCAGTGGCATTCACATTCACAATATATTCACTGTGTTGTGTAACCATCACCACCATTTACACCCAAAACTTGCTCATCATCCACAACAAAAACCCTGTACCCATAGGCAATGTCTCTCACTCCTGGTCTGTTTCTTGATCAGGGATTCTGTCTCCACTTGGCTGTCCCCTGGCCTCAGCCTTGTAGCTAGATCCTGCCTGTTTGCAAATAGGCCTCCTTGATTTGACCTCCTGCCTGACCTTCTGAGGAATCCATCCCAGGATTGCCCTAACTCTTGTAACATTGTTTTGTTGGACTCCTGATACTGGCTGCCTCTCTGGTCTTGTCCCTTTTTGAAAGTACCCTATAGATACCGGCTGCCAAAGTGAATGCTTCCTAAGCATCTAGAGATTGGGACATTGTCTGTCCCACCCTTGGGAACTGACCTACGTTTAGGTGCTAACCCCTGACAATCTGTACGTCCACTGAAAGTAACTAGGCTGTTCTATCCTTCTGATAACCATCTCCTTCCAAACACTTCTAACTCCTCATCCTTCTCCAGATTTTAATCCCTTTACCCCTTCCCATTATCCTAGTCCTCAGTCCTTCAGTACCATCAGGAACTTCTCTAACCAGCTTTGTGGGCATGCAGCCTATGCAGTGGCACAGTGCCTGGCACTCTGAAGGGCCCCCTACTTAGTTCAGTGCTCTGTTGTTGCTGTCTTAAAATTATTAATAATTTTATATTTGAACGTGTATTTTGTAAGCAAAGTCTGACTGGACAATGGAGCACGCATGTGAATTAGAGGAGATGTGTGTGATTCATGTGCCCACCATCCCTTGCCACCCCCTTCCCATAGAGCATTCACAACACTCCATGAACACAGGATTCCAGTGGATCCACAATGTGCAGAAGTTTAATGAGACTCAAAGTAAGTACAAAGTGAGTGTGTCATGTCTATGACTGAGCAAGCACGGGTCCTGACAGCCCCTAGAGGCCATATTTTCCACTGGAACCAGAACTCGTTTTGAATGCAGAAAGATGACAATGGCATTCAAAGAAACACAAATGACTGAGGAACCTCATCATATTGTTTCTTGCTCCTGTTGCTACCCTGTACTAGCCAACCACTTACACTAAATATGATGATATAGAAGGAAAGGGAAAGATAGGGTAACCCATAGTTCTTTTTCCTTTCGGGCTTTTCCTATTTATCAGTAAGCAAAGGTAGAGAGTGTTATTAGAATACACACATATCAAGAAGTAAAATAAAGACATTTGAGTTATCTTTGTGCAGCATTTCCACCATTCTGGTAAGAACGAAATATTAGATGTATGCATGAGCTATGAAATACGAATTATGTAATTTTGGTGATTCTACATATGAATTAAATGCTCTTATATTTGCATTTAAAACTCGCATTGCACAATACAAAGATGAGTGGCAAAATTCATGCCATTATTTAAAAGTTTAATTTTTCTTTGCTTAGAATGATATTAAATAGCAAATTAAAAAACACCATGGCAAGTTGAGTGAGAGACCCAGAAAAAAGGAAAAAGCTTTATATTTTAATACCTGTAATAGCACTTTTTTCTTGCTTTATGAATAAGTAGTTCTACATTTTCATCTTGCACTGGGACCCTCAAATTTTATAGACGGCCCTGGCTACTTCTTTCTGTGTGATTCTGAGCAGCGCTTCCTTCCTTCCTTCCTTCCTTCCTTCCTTCCTTCCTTCCTTCCTTCCTCCCTCCCTCCCTTCCTTATTTCCTTCCTTCCTTCCATCCTTTTAATGCTTTCTGATCATCAGTTTGTCTGTAAAATGGAGATAATGCCAAATCATGCCAACCATTATCAAGTGGCCTCTGCTGATGGGCAATCATTTTATTCATTTCGTATCTAACTTCCATGGAGAGATCCAGAAAGCATTCTGGAGGGGTCTGTGGATAAATGGGGGAAAAGAAAATCATATAAAGTTGGGGGGCAGACTAAGCCTTTGGCAGTTATTTGGGGGGGAAATCCATTGAACAGTTTTTTGTTTGTTTGTTTGTTTTTTGCGGTACGCGGGCCGCTCACTGTTGTGGCCTCTCCCGTCGCGGAGCACAGGCTCCGGACGCACAGGCTCAGCGGCCATGGCTCACGGGCCCAGCCGCTCCGCGGCATGTGGGATCTTCCCGGACCGGGGCACGAACCCGTGTCCCCTGCATTGGCAGGCGGACTCTCAACCACTGTGCCACCAGGGAAGCCTCATTGAACAGTTTTTTGGTGTTTGCCTTTTTTTCTGTTAATGGAGACTTTTGCATGTTTGCAGGTAAAAAGAAAGGAGTTGGTAAAGCAGGAGAGATAAGATGCTAGAAAGAATGATCATATGAACTCCTTATATGTTTATATGATTTTCAGAGCTCAGAGTATATCACATTTAAGCATTCCCATGAAGAATCCAAGGCAGGTGTTGCTATCTCCAGGAATTGAAGAAGCCTAGTTCTCAGAAGAGACATAAGATGGGAAGCAGGGGTTTACCTTGGAAAGGTGTTACGGGTTAGCACTGGCCATCAGCACCAATTATTCCAGCCTTCTTGGGATGCTATTAAGTTACTACCAGCAGGTGGCGCTTCAAGCAGGCCTCTGAGCCCGCTGTTGTTTAAGAACTTAAAGTGCACTTGCAAATTAAAGTTTGTTTTTATTGAAGTACAGTTGATTTACAATATTGTGTTACTTTCAGGTATACAGCATAGTGATTCAGTATTTTTGCAGATTATACTCCATTATAGGTTATTACAAGATAAAGGATATAATTCCTTGTGTTATACAGTATATCCTTGCTGCTTATTTATTTTATATGTAGTAGTTTAGGCCCCATATGGAAAGGAACTGAGGCTTCCTGCTCAGAGCCATGTGAGCAAGCCACCATAGAAGTAAATCCTCCAGCCCCAGTCAAGCCTTTAGGTGACTGCAGCCTCAGCTAACAACTTGATTGCAACCTCATGAGATAAACTAAGTGAAAATTACCCAGCTAAGCCATTCCTGAATTCTTGCCATTTCAATAAAACTGTGAAGATAATTGTTTATTTTAAGCCCTTAGGTTTTGGGGTAATTGATTACATAGCAATCGTTAACTTGTACAGTAGAATAGCTGTTTTTCTATGTTTTTCTAAAAATGCAGCTCTCATGAAATCTCCTGCATTCACTGCCACCACTAATGGGCAATTGCCCATTAGGAATGGCTTAGCTGGGTAATTTTGGCTTGGGTTCGGGTTCTCTCAAGAGTTTGCAATCAAGTGGTTAGTCACCAAAAGGTGTGACTGGGGCTAGGAGATTTACCTCTACAGTGGCCCACTCACATGGCTCTGAGAAGGAGGCCTCAGTTCCTTTCCACATGGGCCTCTCCATAGGCTACTTGTGTGTCCTTACAGCATGGTGGCTGGCCTCCCCCAGAGCAGGAAATCCAAGAGAGAGCAAGGTAGGAAGGGCAATGCCTTGTATGACCTACCCTCTAAGGTCACACACCTCTGCATTTGTTGTATTCTATTGGTCAAATGGGCCAACACTGATACAGCGTGGGAGGGAACCATACAAGGCCATGAATATCAGGACATTGGGGGCCATTTTGGAGGCTGGCTACCACATCCAGCCATTGGATGAGTGGCTGAGTATGGATGCGTTACAGGTATTAGAATTAAATAAGAGAGCTTATGCTGAACAACAAGTAAGATTGTCTGAAAAAGTGTGGGACAGTGAAGCCAAAGAGGGGGTTAATGGGAGAGTGGGCACCTTCTTGTATTTTGTCTCTTTTTGTTTCCTCTGAAGAAACGTGCCTAACTGCATTCCATCACAAACACTTGATTTTCTCTTTGGGCCTTATTATTTTCCACTTCCTCCATATTCTCTCCTCAGAAATCCTCCCCTATTCCATTACTGAGTTAGGAACCTGCAGTGGCCTTTTAGGACGTGCTATTCCAACCCACTACTCTGGTGACTTCCAAGAATAGTTTGAGCAACAACTTTCTTCTTTATCTTTCTTCAGTTATCATTTGGAACTTAAACATAAAATCATCCACCCTTGGATCTGAACTACTGTGCTCCCTATGACATGACTTATCCAGTTTTTCTTGGCTCTTCCCTCCTCTAGCCCTTTTCAGGTAATCTCCTCAATCTGCCATCTGCCTGGTTGCCTCTCCAGTCAGTCTCAACCCTACACCCTTTGAGGTAGGGAGACCCAGATATAAGTCAGAGTAGTGCTTCATTTATGTCACACCTATTCCCAACTTGTACCTTTGAACCTTCACCTAGAATGTACAGTGGTATCTAAATAAGAATCAAAATGTGTGGACCAGGCTATAAATTCTTAAAGAGTTTACAAAACAGAGAATCAATCACAGACGAAAGAACTGGAGACTGTCAAAGAGAAAGGAAGACTTCAGCAGGGCTTGGTATCTCTCCCTTCTTTTTCCTACTGATCCCAACACAATCAAATCCCCATCTCTGCAAGTTACTAGATGTGTTTCCTGAGGCAAATCACTATATTTCTCTGAACCCCAGTTTACTCATTGGTCACCTGAGGTCATAACAACTTTCAGAGTGGTTGTGAAGATTAGGGACAGTTTATATAAGTTAATCATTGCAATACCTATGACATGGAGCTAATAATTGGTAGCTATTGTGTTATTATTTTTATTTTATTTTTTTTGCGGTACGCGGGCCTCTCACTGTTGTGGCCTCTCCCGTTGCGGAGCACAGGCTCCGGACACGCAGGCTCAGCAGCCATGGCTCGCGGGCCAAGCCGCTCCGCGGCACGTGGGATCTTCCCGGACCGGGGCACGAACCCATGTCCCCTGCATCAGCAGGCGGACTCTCAACCACTGCGCCACCAGGGAAGCCCTATTGTGTTATTATTTGGATGAGCTCTTTAAAGGTTCAGAACATGTTCTTCATGTCTGAATCACATATAGCACCTGGCAAAATGCCATGGAGTTTGTAGGTCTTGTTGAGATGGTGAATTAACATTTATGGCCTTTCTTCTTAATCACTATACTTATTCCTGGAAGTAAGAAAAATGCTTCAAGCAATATCTTTGTTACAGAGAGAGGAGGATCTTTTTGAGTGTAGACCTTTTATAGCTTATGAGATAAAAGTAGGAGGGTACACATAATCTGCTAATGGCAATCAATGCCATAAACAAGAGGAAAAATAATTGAGTGCCTTCTAAAAAGGATTCCGGTCCATGGGAGCCTTTTTGTGCTCTTTCGCTCACTAAATTAGAATGTTAGACTCTCAGGAGGTAGCAATTAGCCTCTTAACAGGTCAGTCATCTAATCTCTGACCCTTAATTGACAGCAAACAAACAAACCAGAAAGGAAATAGGGGCAAAATTCACTGGGCTCAATGATAAAGAGATTCTTTTATCCTGAGAGTCATGAGACTGTTAGTGTTGTGTTCCGCCTGGCCACTGCCAGGAGGGTAGAGCTACATTAAATATAGATTGGTATGATCCTATGCACATATACATGTATATATATATATTTTTTGCGGTACGCGGGCCTCTCACTGTTGTGGCCTCTCCCGTTGCGGAGCACAGGCTCCGGACACACAGGCTCAGTGGCCATGGCTCACGGGCCCAGCCACTCCGTGGCATGTGGGATCTTCCCGGCCCAGGGCACGAACCCATGTCCCCTGCATCGGCAGGTGGACTCTCAACCACTGCGCCACCAGGGAAGCCCCATATACATGTATTTTTAAAGTAGAAGATCGTGACTATGTCTTAAACCAGTCGTAAATAATAGCGACAATTTTCAGGTTCATGCTACGTGCCAAGAGCTTTATACATATGTCATTTCATCCGCCCATCAGCGCCATGAGGTATTATTGTTTTGATTTTATAGATGACAAAACTGATGCTCAAGTTTTGAGTTTTAAGTTGCCCCAAATCACATAGTTTTTTATACAGACACAAGATTTGAATTCAAGCCTGCCTCGCCGCAGACCATACTTTCTTTTCAATGAAATATTTCAAACTTTTAGGAAGCTACAGGACTAACCTCTCAAACACCGATATAACTACCACTAAACTTTACTGAATTATTTGTAAGATATTGCTATACTGGCTTCAGATGTTCCTTTAAAACAAAAGGTAATAGATACAGTGGAAGCATATACCTCTTTCCTATCCCAAATTTCTCCTTCCCTTTGCAGACATAACTACTATTCTGATTTAGTATTTACCTTTCACAATCATATGTTTACGTCATTATTACTGGTATAAGTGTCTATAGAAAATGACATTGCTGTGTATGTTTTTGGTTTTTTTTTTTGGCTGCGTTGGGTCTTTGTTGCTGCATGCGAGCTTTCTCTAGTTGTGGCGAGCTGGGGCTACTCTTTGTTGCGGTGCACAGGCTTCTCATTGCGGTGGCTTCTCTTGTTGCGGGCTCTAGGTGCGAGGGCTTCAGTAGTTGCAGCACGCAGGCTTAGTTGCTCCGTGGCATGTGGGATCTTCCCTGACCAGGGATCGAACCCATGTTCCCTGCATTGGCAAGCAGATTCTTAACCACTGCTCCACCAGGGAAGTCCTGCTGTGTATGCTTTTAAACTTGTGTAAGTACAAATGTTATTATTTTTTTTGTTGGTTTTACCAACCAATACTGCAAGTTGGTTTTGCCAGCCAACATTGCATTCCATGGTATGAATATACAGTAATGTATTTATCATTTTTCTGTTGTTTTAGGTTGCTGCCAAATTTTTGCTATTACAGATAACACTACAAAGAGCATTCCTATACTAGTGTCTTAGGGAGTTGTGTGAAAGTTTTCTGGGGTATATACCTAGAGTGTCTATTTTCCCATTACCCTCTAACCAGGTTTCCTGCAGTCTGTGGTGAATTCCTGATTTGATGTTGGGATAACAGGGTACTGGATGTGGGATACAGGTATAAGATTGTAAGAAAAATGGGTCATTTAGAGGGCGTGATGTTGATAGCCCAAGTCACTTGAGAGAGGAATTTTAACACACAGCTAAAGCAGTGGATCTTAGACCCAAGGAGAAAAGAGGCTGGTTTCTCCTTTGGCCTAATCAACAGAAAACTAATTTCGAGCTGGACTTGGGGATGTTGGAAGAGGGAAATAAGGAATGGACCAAGTGAAACAGGGACACGTGGAAGAGGTTGTTTGGTGCTTTCAGTTAATGGTTTTTAAACCATGTGTCCAGGGACTCCAGAGTCCCTACGGAGCCTCCTCAAGGCCACCTGGGGGTGCATGCTGGCAGAGAGCGGGACCACCCACTCTGTTCACCTGGAGCATCTCTATTCTAACTAGTTTACACATTGGACTTCCCTGTAAGACTTTGTTTCAGTAAAGTTTTTGTAGCTAAATGTCTTTTTAAATTCATTTAAATATTTAGGAAGAGAAGTAACTAATGAGAGGCATTTACTTATAAGGTTCCATAGCTGGATGTAGTTCATATCCCAAGATTCCCTTTCTCACTGGTGTTATGGGTGAGCACTTAAGTAAATTCTGAGTGAGTTGCATTCTGCAGTGCTAGTAGCAGTAACCCATATATAACCCATGTTTCCAAAGACACACAGAATTGAAGGTATAAATAGGTTAAGAATAATAGTAATAGTATTGGGCTGACTGTTACCCTGCTAGGAGCACTTTCATGTCATGGTGACTTCAGAGAATAAGTAATTCAGCTAATTGGCTGCAGTGAAGAAGAGAAGCATTTGAGGCTGGAGAATCAAGCAGGACTCAGATCAGGAGGGGCCTTGTGAACTAAGTGAAGTCATGTAGGCTTGATCCTGAGGGTTGAATTGAGGTAGCATTAGCAGGCAAGTCGGATGACCACCAAAGTTGCTGCCAGACCTGGATTCTCCTCTTTTAGAGATGGAGTATCTGTATAAAAACCAGATGCCTCCAAAGGTCAACATTTTAAAATGTAAAGAAGAATCCATCTTTGAGCCATGTTTAGAAGGCAGATTTAAAAAGTTTAGTTAAAGACTATTGAGAATCTGTAAGTTGTTGAACTTCAGTTCTATTGAGAACCTTTGAGATCCATCGTTTTTTAAATGTTTTCTATCAGAGAAACATGCCGATGGTTAGTGATTGATATCACTTATCAGTATTGACTCCATAATACAAGCAAATAAGTGTCCTTCACTTCAGATATCATCTATGATCATTTGAGTGTTCTCGCTTTCTCCTAAGTATCTTTTCCCGAAAATGATGGCAAAAGTACTTTGTTTGTTTTAACTTGACCCATCTTTCGTAACCCAGTTTAATTATTTTACAAATTTCCTTCTGAAACAACTAGGTCAGACAACAGTGGCAGATTTTTGCCATTTCAATAACATATGTAGAGACACTGTTAGTGAAATTTGTATATCAAATTTTCCTTTGTGTGCCTTTTTTCCCAATAAACTCAGTACGAAAGTGTTGGTAAAATAGAACCTTATTAATTCAGAAGGGTTGCCAATGTGACCGTAAAACATCTGAATTATAGTAAAATGTTTAGAGAAATCTGTTTTACTATTTTAAAATAGAGTACTTATTATATACTAGGCTAGAAATGAGTGCTAGTAAAAGGAAGGTAGTAAATAAAAACTTTCTAGTAAGCATAAAGTATCATAAAAATCTTAAAGATAAAATTTTTATTTCATTCTAAATTAATTACTAGACTCATTTGTCATAGGAAGCTTTGTTTTTCTTGCGCTCTTATATTAAAATAATTTAAAACCTCACTGAAAAGTAAGTTTATTTTTTAGAAAATAAAGATATTCTGTGCCTGAATGAATGCAAATTTTGAATTTATGCTTTATGAATTAATAGATATTGTAAGATATCCATTCCCCACTAAAAACTAAAGAATTTGATTGGTCATTTATTCCCTAGAGAATGATGCAGCATCCTCAACATGATGTTTTCATTGCCAGTCACAATCTTTTCTCTACCTAACATTCAGCTTCTTCTCTAGACTGGGACAGACCAAGGAATTATTCCATAGACTTCCTTTGCAGATCTGTCTTCTCCTTTCACCATTTCCAGTGCCAATGACACTACTGTTCAGGTCTTCTCTAGAAAGACACCTCATAAGCCCTCTCTAAACCAGGCCCATTCTAAAATCACCTCAGTGTGAAACTGAATCCAGGTGGGTCTCCATCTGTATCAGAGGGCCTCCAAAGGCATGCTCACAGATGATAAAACATCAGAGCAATTGCCTGGTTAAGAGATGAAAGGCCAAAGACAATGCAACTTACTGGTTTCTAATTTTGAGCCATTCATTTCAGTGCCAAACTCTTATGTTAGAATCCTTTTATTTGTATTCATCAAAATAAATTATCTAGGTGTAGGACTCTATAAAAAAACTCCTACTTTTATACCTGGGCATTAAAGGGTGTTTCAGTTCCAATTTTACTTTTCCTACTTAGAAGTCCCTCTTCTTGACATTAATAATTAACCAGTAAACCAATTTACCCAAGTTCTTCAATCTCAGTTTATTTAAAAGGAGAGTAACTTCAGGAGCGTTATATCCATGGTTTACTGCTACCTCCAGCATGGGCCTGTGGGGCATACTTTGTTTTTTAATCTTCGTGGGGAAAAGTTGGGGACAGGAACAAACGTAAGTAAAACAACCCATCTTTATTTTTCAATGCATCTTATTAATGTGATGAGTGAAAAAGTAAATTCAACAGACTATGTTAATTTGGTTTTTTGTTTGTTTGCTTTTTTTGCGGTACGTGGGCCTCTCACTGTTGTGCCCTCTCCCGTTGCGGAGCACAGGCTCCGGACACGCAGGCTTAGCAGCCATGGCTCACGGGCCCAGTCGCTCCGCAGCACGTGGGATCTTCCCGGACCGGGGCACGAACCCGTGTTCTCTGCATCGGCAGGCGGACTCTCAACCACTGCGCCACCAGGGAAGCCCCAGACTGTGTTAATTTGTAAATAACTTTCTACTTCTGGGAGCACTAAGTGAATAGTCTCACCTCTGAATAAGAAAGTCATGTAGCATTTTGATTTGATGAGTGGCTAACAACATGACAGTTTTAGGGGATTGTTACTTATAAAAATTTACATAAGTGATTATTCAAATTCCTCTTCAAAACAGCACAAACTAAACTCAAGATAATAAACTTTCTTGGTGTTTCTGGCTTGTTTCTATCTGGTGCAGAGTTTTCTTTGTGTTTTCTGTGTACTGTACATAGTAAAGCAAGGGTTACTTGGGGTTCAATTCTAAGCCTGTGGTTTGAAAAATCTATGGTTATAATTACTTCCAAATTTATGAGCTAATGCTTTATAAATTTTAGTGTTATTATTGAAATAATGTGTATTTTAAACTAAATCTTTAAAATATTGATATCATATCAAGAAATAACATTTTAGTACTGATAAGTAACTGGAGAATATCTAATCAAACCTACTCATTTCCTGTAAGGATAAATCCAGATAGGGAAAGTAACTTGCCAAAGGTCACACCACTAAGAGAAACAGAAGTAGGACTTGTATTAAGGACTCCTCTTTACCGCTTCAATTTTTTCCCATTTTGTTATAAATGTATACTTTAAATATGTAAAATATATTATAAATATAAATGTATACTTAGGATGTCATAAATTTATAGCACTCTCCCAACCCTAATCTGATTTTCTCACATGGCCACAATCACCCCATTTCCTGGTTAGTTTTCATTTATTCCTTCTTGAAAGACAGCCGACTGAAGTTCAGAGAAATTGGATTAAATGACTTCAAATTAGTGGTAGAACTAGGACTAGAACCTGGGTCCCATGATACTTAATTTTTTCTACTACACTGTACTGGCCCTCAATAAACATCTTCTCTCTTTCTCTGAAAAAGTGGGAGTATGCCATTTACAACATGGGAATCAATAAATTTAATTGATTGATTCAAAAAAAATTTTTTCAGCACCTACTATGTGATAGGCACTGAGGATATAGTAGATGATACAGAGCTTGCATTCAAGTGGGAGAAGAAAATGATGAACCAATGAATGAACCAATGAGTGAATGAGTAAATAAATAAGGTCAGGTAGTTATTGGTACCATGAAGGAAAAAAATAAAGGAGAGTAAGAAGATAAAGAAATGATGGGGCACTATTTAAAAGTGTAGACGGGGAAGGTTCTCTAAGGAGGTGACACTCAAACAGAGCTTGAAGGAAGTAACAGAGCAAACCACGCAAATATCTGGAGAAAGAACATTCCAGGTAGAGACCAAACTAGAATTTGTGCCTCTCTGCAAGCTCAGTGGCCATATTCTCTACAACTATTGAAAGAAAATAAGAAAAGTATGAAATACTTTATAGCTACTAATGTATCAGTAAGGACAAAAGTCTGTATGAATGAGTGGTTCCAGAGCTGTCTTTTAGGGACCTGAAGCATGAATTATTTTATATTTCACCACCACCACCACATAGACAATCAAAAGTAAAACAATACTAAACTGAAAAATATAAAACTTCTAACAATACCAAAATTAAAATAACTTTTTTTTTTCTAAATTTCTCTTGCAAAAATTCTTGATAAATTCAGTTTAGCCTAGCAATTGAACGTGCTAATTCAGGAAACGGGCTGCTCGGGTTCAATTCCTAATTCTGTAATTTAATAGCTATGTGACCTTGGGGAAGTCAATTATCAGTTTCTTCCTCTGTAAAGTCGGAGTAATAGTAAGACTTTTTTCATAGAGGGGTTGTCACAACACAGTGAGTTTATATATATATATATATATATATATATACGTCTTAAAATAGTACCTAACACTGAGTAAGATTTCAGTAACTGTACCTTATTATCATCAAAGCTGAACATTCCTCATTTTCTGCTGTTCCTGGGTAAGCACATGGGGAATTGAGAAGATGAAATTATCGTAAACCACAAATAAATGTTGATTTAAAAATATCATTTTAAGTTGAGAATATGTGCCTATTTTATTTATTTTTATTTTATTTTTTGGCTGCATTGGGTCTTCGTTGCTGCGGGTGCACTTTCTCTAGTTGTGGTGAGCAGGGGCTACTCCCCGCTGTAGCGTGTGAGCTTCTTATTGTGGTGGCCTCTCCTGTTGCAGAACACGGGCTCTAGGCACATGGGCTTCAGCAGTTGCAGCACGCGGGCTCAGCAGTTGTGGCTCGCGGGCTCTAGAGCACAGGTTCAGTGGCTGTGGCGCATGGGCCTTGTTGCTCTGCGGCATGTGGGATCTTCCCGGACCAGGGCTGGAACCCATGTCCCCTGCATTGGCAGGCGGATTCTTTTTTTTTTTTTTTTTGCGGTATGTGGGCCTCTCACTATTGTGGCCTCTCCCGTTGCGGAGCACAGGCTCTGGACGCGCAGGCTCAGCGGCCATGGCTCACGGGCCCAGCTGCTCTGCGGCATGTGGGATCTTCCCAGACCGGGGCACGAACCCGTGTCCCCTGCATTGGCAGGCGGACTCTCAACCACTGCACCACCAGGGAAGCCCTGGCAGGTGGATTCTTAAACACTGCACCACCAAGGAAGGCCCCAAATGTGCCTATTTTAAATTGAATCTCTCAAGTGAGATTTAAAAAAAATCAGAAGTATAACAAAAAATGTCATATAAATATACTGTTCCTTCTCTTTTCCTATTTCAACAGGTATGTCATTTCAGCACCAAAAGTATTCTGTGTTGGAGCATCTGAAAATATTGTAATTCAAGTTTATGGATACACTGAAGAATTTGATGCAACAATCTCTATCAAAAGTTATCCTGACAAAAAATTTACTTATTCTTCAGGCCATGTTATTTTATCCACAGTAAATAAATTCCAAAATTCTGCACTCTTAACAGTATGTATTTATCCTTCAGTTTCTTTATATATATAGAATATTCTCAGTAAAATGTGTACCAAGTTTGAGTATTGATAACACAGAGATTTGATCATTTATACCACTCTACCACTGCGTGATTATTAGATGATGTCAGTCACTAATGAGTCATAAGCACAAGAATATTATACTTACTTTTAGGTTTGTACATATTTAAGTAACATTGTACTAAAAATAGTTTTTATTATATTGCAAATAATAAAAAGACAACACTGAGAGTCCTCCAAAACATTTTATCCTTTAAACGGGATCTGTGTATTACTCAGGTTTGAGAAACGCTGATCTAAATAAATTCTAACCAAATGTAGGAATTCTTTGATTAATGTTCTTGATGGTAAATGCTCTAACCTCTTAACAAATACTTCCACTTTTTAGGTTTATTAAGAAATAAAATTCATTTCCCAAAAGTAGACACTCTTATCTGATGCCATTAGCCACACACATGTGACTGTTACCTTTAAATTTAAATCAATCAAATGTAACTAAAATAAAAAATTCAGTTAATCACTCATACTAGCCACCTTTCAAGTGCTTAAATAGCCACAGGTAACTGGTGGCACCATACTGAACAGCTCTCCCTTATCACACAGAGCTCTGTTGAACAGTTCTAACTCAGATGGCTAATTGGAAAAGTAAATTAGGGTGGGGAAATCACAAAATTGATGCATACCTTAAGCATTTAACTTTATCTTAACGTTACAATGTATCTTTATTTGCTAATCGTTAAATGTTGTGCCCAGGTCTTTTCTTGGGTCCACTGGTTGGAGCAGAGATTCTTATTTATAATGTGTCACAGCTTTAACGAATCATTTGTTCTACAGTTTCTATTTCCTTAAAGTAGAGAAAGAACTTAGATACTTGCAAAGCAATCTGAGTGCAGAATCTTTATAGATTTTTACCGTTTTCCAAATTTTTACAGTACTCTCACATATCTAATTTAACATGGTTTGTTTTAGTGATTAACTTTTATCTCATGTTTTCAAAGCCGAAGTTTTCATAAAAACACTTTTCTGGGCTTCCCTGGTGGCGCAGTGGTTGAGAGTCCACCTACCGATGCAGGGGGCACGGGTTCGTGACCCGGTCCGGGAAGATCCCACATGCCGCGGAGTGGCTGGGCCCGTGAGGCATGGCCGCTGAGCCTGCGCGTCCGGAACCTGTGTTCCGCAACGGGAGAGGCCACAACAGTGAGAGGCCCGCGTACCGCAAAAAAAAAAACAAAACAAAAAAACCACTTTTCTTTCTTCTGTTACTTTCTGTGTATTAAATGTGCATATCATGCAGTGTAAAGTGGATCATTACAATTACATAGACAAATTGGAAAGCACATTGCTCAACCCGTGGAAGCAGAAGGATGTAGATAGGATATAAAGTGTCCTGAACATCAGTCAGGATGTTGAACTGAGGGGATGGAGAACATGGGCTAATCCAACAAGTTGATGAAGTGAAAGTTTAAGAGAGCTCCTATAGTAGTAGTTTTTACTAAATGCATATAAAATTTGGGAAGCACAGAACCAAAAAGATTTTTTTTGTGTGTGGTATGCGGGCCTCTAACTGTTGTGGCCTCTCCCATTGCGGAGCACAGGCTCCAGACGCGCAGGCTCAGCGGCCATGGCTCACTGGCCTAGCCACTCCGCAGCATGTGGGATCTTCCCGTACCCGGGCACGAACCCGTGCCCCCTGCATAGGCAGGCGGACTCTCAACCACTGCGCCACCAGGGAAGCCCCCGAAAAAATTTTAATTGCTTAAAGCTAAATGTTGATTATGACATTTGATATTGAAGGGCTTTGGGCAAAATTTATTTACTACTTTGGCTCCTATACTACTTTTTAAATAACATGTTTTATATCCTTAAAATTATTATACTCTTTTCCATCAACATTGTCTTTTACAGATACAACCCAAACAATTGTCTGGAGGACAAGACCCAGTTTCACATGTGTATTTGGATGTTGTATCAAAGCATTTTTCAAAATCAAAAAAAATGCCAATAACCTATGACAATGGATTCCTCTTCATTCATACAGACAAACCTGTTTACACTCCACACCAGTCAGGTATATTATAAAATGCTTCTCTCTCTGGGGGCGGGGGAGTGGGATTGGGATTGACACTATACTGTAGAGGTTTTTGGGTTTTTTTCCCCAAGCTTGAACAGCTGGGTAAATGATGATGGCATTTATTTAAACTGAACTCTGGATGTGGGGAAGAGTTTTTATTTATTTATTTTTAATTTTTATTTTATATTGGAGTATAGTTGATTTACAATGTTGTGTTAGTTTCAAGTA
The DNA here is from genome assembly GCF_949774975.1 of Lagenorhynchus albirostris. Lineage (NCBI taxonomy): Eukaryota > Metazoa > Chordata > Mammalia > Artiodactyla > Delphinidae > Lagenorhynchus > Lagenorhynchus albirostris. The sequence continues at coordinate 13,772,197 of NC_083101.1, forward strand.
TACAGCAAAATGATTCAGTTATACATATACATATAACTATTCTTTTTCAAATTCTTTTCCCATTGAGGTTATTACAGAATATTGAGCAGAGGGCCCTGTGCTATACAGTAGGTCCTTGTTGGTTATCTATTTTAAATATAGTAGTGTGAACACTCCCAAACTCATTCTATGAGGCCACCATCACCCTGACACCAAAACCAGACAAAGATACCACAAAAAAATAAATTACTGGCCAATATCACTGTAGAGCTTTTTAAAACTTGAATTTAAGTGGAGATAGGTTTCCAACTTGCTCAAAAGAGTCTCAATTCCCAGTGATTTTTACACTTATAAATATCATTTTAATTTTAAATTCATACAGAAATTGTTAAACAATTAAACAGAATTAATTTTAAATTTGATTTTAAATATAAATCTTAAATTCATATGGAAATGGCAAAAATTAACAGTTATATTATCTACCTCATCAGTTATTCCCATGTAGAAAAAAAACTATTTAAGAATTGTGAAATGTAGTGTTAGGTCTTATTATTAAACAATTTTAAGATGTAACTGCAAATATTATTTTGGCAATGAGAAGATAATTTATTATAAAGCAGTGATCATAAAAAAAGGTCTATTACTTTGGAGCTAATCCTCAAATTCAGAAAACAAATCAAACCCTAAGAATCAGATGTTTCAGCAAAATATAAACTAAATCACAGAAATATATGGATATTAATTTTCTAAAGGGATCTGCCTAAAGAAAGTTCCTATTAGAACATTGTTTTGTATTCTTGGTTTATCTGTTAGAGGGGGAAAGGGCAGGATAGCCAGTCAAAACTCTGGGATTGACAATTGACTGGATTTATTCCTAAGAAACCAACAATAAACACAGAAAAGTGTGAATGCTGACCACATATGTTCATGTGTCTGCAAAACCTTCGATTCCTCCATCACTCCCTGTTACCAGAATTAACTTTTGAGCACATCAGAGATGGAATTATGAGAGAACTGTATGTGGAAGGGGGAGGTTATGGAGTTTCAATAATGACATTATTGGTGAAGGAAAGAGGAAGGGAGGCAGGACCAGCCAGCTTTGTTGAAAACATTTCAGGTAGTAGATACCTGCTGCATATTGGTTGATGTTGATAGTATGGGGTGGAACAGGCCTGCACCACTACCTTTTTAGCAGGAGCTCCTGTTATGACCAGCTCAGAAAGGAAAGGCCTACAGAGGGTGGGGTGTTGCTTTCGGCTTGGACAGAATATCATAGCCAGAATAGTACTCTCTTGACTCCAAGATGACTTGGTGTACATGGAGATAGTCTCTGCCCATAAAGCTTGGGCCCTTTTTGAACATCATACCCAGAAACAAATATATCCATACCCTTGTGTTCCTCCTATGTTAGAGGAAGCTTCATTAATTGGGTCCTGTTGACACTACCTACTATTTAGCATCCTCATCTTTGTCCAACAAGTAGTCTGATACCCAGAGCCTGGGACCTCTCTTAGCTATCAAGGCTTTCCTTAAGAATAGCCTTGGGACTTCCCTGGTGGTACAGTGGTTAAGAATCCACCTTGCAATGCAGGGGATGTGGGTTTGATCCCTGGTCGGGGAGCTAAGATCCCACATGCCTCGTGGCCAAAAGACCAAAACATAAAACAGAAGCGGTATTATAACAGATTCAATGAAGACTTTAAAAATGGTCCACATCAAAAAAGTCTTAAAAAAAATTAAGAACAGCCTCATATGTTATTTCTTTGTCAGAACTTTAGTGTAAGAAGATGTGGTATCCTCATCTATTCTAATCATAGAGGAGAATTAGAGAACTTTCTTCTAAATTTCTTTTTTTAATATATTTATTTATTTATTTTTGGGTGTGTTGGGTCTTCATTGCTGTGTGCAGGCTTTCTCTAGTTGTGGCAAGTGGGGGCTACTCTTCGTTGCGGTGCACGGTGGCTCTCATTGCAGAGCATGGGCTCTAGGCACGTAGTTGTGGCACACGGGCTCAGTAGTTGTGGCTTGCAGGCTTAGTTGCTCTGCATCATGTGGGATCTTCCTGGACCAGGGCTCGAACCAGTGTCTCCTGCATTGGCAGGCGGATTCTTAACCACTGCGCCACCAGGGAAGCCACTCCTCTAAATACTGACTCATTGGGACTTCCCTGGTGGTCCAGTGGGTAAGACTCTGCGCTCCCAGTGCAGGGGGCCGGGGTTCGATCCCTGGTCAGGGAACAAGATCCTGCATGCATGCCGCAACTAAGAGTTAGCCTGCTGCAACTAAAAGATCCCGCATGCCACAACAAAGATCCTGGGTGCCACGACTAAGACCCAGCGCAGCCAAAATAAATAAATAAAATTTAAAAAGTAAATAAATCTTTTAAAATAAATAAATAAATATTGACTCATTACTGAGAAGTAGTGAAGTATAGTGGTTAAAAGCAAACTCTGGAGCCAAATTGTTGGGTTCAAATCCCAGCTTGGGCTCTTATTAGCTCTGTGACCCTGTGTGAGTTAATATTTCTGAGCCCCATTTTCCTCATCTGTATAATGGAGATAATAATAGAACTTACCTCATAGAGTTGTTGTGAGAGTTAAGTGAATTCATATGTGTCAATACTTCAAACACTGCCTACCACAGAGTAAGCACTAGGAAAGTATTTCCCATTATCATTTAATCTGTGGAATAGCGTAAAGCCTTATTTACACAGAAGAAAAAGAATGATTGAGAAGTAATTCTTTTAAAAATTGATTACATCTTGCTGTTTATAGCTCTAATGTCCCAATGCACACATTTAATCTGAAGATCATTGAGGGATTTTTCTTATAAGCATCTTTAGGATAGAGGCTTAAATCTTCAAGCCTTTATAGGACAAAGGCCTTCAGAGTATTGACCAAAAGCCTTCAATTTCACACAGCCTGTGTCCTGCCTTCCCCTCCAACCTTATCACCCACCATGTTCCCCTTCATCGGTGGACACCAGCCAAGCTGACCTCTTTTCAGTTGCTTTCTCACACCATTTTCCTATCCACAGTAAAGCTTGTGTACCTCTTCCTGGTACATTCATGCCCCTTCCTTGCCTTCTTAACTCCTACTCAACCCTTACGTGCCATCCCATAAAGGGCAGCCTTCTCTGCTTCAAAGCTCCCTCTTCCACACTCAGAAAGCCAAGGAGTGTCTTTTATAGCACTTCCTACCCCTGGAATTTTACATTTACTTTGTGTCATCTTGTGTTTGCCTCTCTCCTCCACTCCATTAGAGGAATTCCATGTCTGATTTGTCACCACCATATCTCTGTGCCTAGCATAGTATCTGCACATAGAAGGCATTCAATATACATTTTTAAATTAATAAGCTATATCTTTGGTACAAAAAAATTATTAATCTTACCTTTGATACACCATTGCTATGAAGACAAGATTAATTTTCTAACCTAACACAAAATGGGTTAGAAAGTGAACAAGTAGTAGCCATAGAAGTAGTATAAAATAAAAATAATAAACATTTATTGATCAGTTATTAATGTGCCGGGTTATGCAAAAGCTTTGTCTCATTTAGGCTCACATACTATGAAGCAGATACTAGCAGTCCTATTTTACAGATGCAGGAACTAAGGTGTAGAGGGATTAGGTATCCTGCTCTGGGTCACATTAGAAAGTGGCAGAGGCAGGAGTGAAACCCAAGTTTTGAACTCGAGGGCCTGAGCTCTTAACTTTTGTGGCATACTGCCTCTGGCAGCATCCCAGTGATGCTCAGGCCTGGACCAGGTATGTTCATAAAGCAGGAGGGAAGACTCGAGGAGAGAGACAGGGGTGAGGGGACAGCAGAGTGGAGGGATTTACTGAGCATTTTGCTTTGATCTTATGGTATAGGGAAACAAATTTTAGAGCGCTTAACACGTGGCTTCTTGTGTAGAGCTTTGCATAATACTGACCCTTTAAAAGGTTTATGGCATCAGCTCAATTTTATTTTGTGGTTAAAGTTTTGGCCATGAAATGATTTGAGCATCAGTAAAACCCTAGAGAAATTATAATATGTCATTGGAAGGAACTAGATCAGCAAGTCTCAAGCAGCTATGAGTTAAAAGCTAAGCAGATGCTTTTTTTTAAAAGGTGGGGATCTATTAACTGACAGAAAGAAGTGGAAGAGAACTAATTGTTATTGAGCCCCTGCCATTATTCTTTTAACAATGAGAGAACAATTGTAGGATCTGCCTCAATAAATATAACAAAACCATAGAATTCAGTGCTATCTTTAGTAACAGTAAGAGACAATTTGGGGCCTTGTTGTAAGAGTGTATAATGTCTGAAACAAAGTACCTAATTTTCCATTAAAATCTTCAACTTTAATATGAGACAATTTATTATACTCCCATATAACCATATGGTAGACATCACTATTTTGCTACTATGAAATTCTTTTTTTTTTTTTGGTCCATGCCGTGTGGCATGCGGGATGTGGGATCTTAGTTCCCTGACCAGGGATCAAACCCGTGTCCCCTGCATTGGGAGCGCGGAGTCTTATCCGCTGGACCACCAGGGAAGTCCCTACTATGAAATTCTTTATAAACAGATATAACTAATTACAGATATAACTAATTTTGTACTATATATTTATTCCCAAAAAGATGTATGTAAATATATTTTAATAAAGTGAACTGTACTTTAAATTCACTAGAAAGTAGCTCTTTAAAGGAATCCAAAAGGATTCTCTTTAAAAGAAAAAAATCATTGGTATGTATATGTCTACAAACTAACTTTTCCTTTCTTTTAAATATGGATTTTCATGTATGACTGTATATTGAATTTTTAAAATGAAGCTCATCTCTTTTAAGGGTGACTATTGTAAAAAATCAAAATACTGTGCTTAGCAAAGTTTTTGATGATATCAATTATTCTTACAGTAAAGGTTAGAGTTTATTCACTGAACGATGACTTGAAGCCAGCCAAAAGAGAAACTGTCTTAACTTTCATAGTAAGTATGTTATTTATTTGGATGAGATACTCTGTTCCATAATCCTGCCCTCACACTATACTAACTCATTCAGTGTTCAGGAAATGGTTGTTGAACACCTTCTGTGAGTATAAAATTGTAGGTTTATACCTCTACAATATGTAAAAACCTCATGAAAATGAAATCTCAACAAGTTATGTTTTGAACTAAATCATTTAAATATATCCTTCATGATTTATTTCTTGAAGAACACTGATCAATCACTAAGAATTAGTTGAATGCCTATTATGTCTGAGATTTTTTATTTGTACAATACACTTGAGCACTTTAGGCTTTAGTAACTAACATACTAACACATGAAAAATAGTGCTAACCCATGAGATAAAGATCAGCTGTTATCAGCTTTTCATCAGCCATGACATATGTAACAGATGATATGCACATGTGAAATAAACTCCCATGGTCTTCCCAGTTCGTGTCACAACCCTACAAATTTTTGTGGGGAGATAACTGCTCACCTATTAACAGTAGGTGTACTAGTAATTGGTCCTTCACTATAGGTTGCAGTACCTTTCCTCCTACTCAAATAACCAAAAACCCGAAAACCTTAACAGAGCACAAATGAAAAAGAGGATTGTATCGGAATAACCTTGAATCCTTCATAACTTACGAAAATCATAAAACTTTCACAAACTTTAACATCTGACTATTTTATAATGAATTACTTGAGAAGCATCCAGAGTGTTCCAAGATTGTGGTGGATAACTATTGACATAGACTGCAAACTTACAAAATGTCTAGCTAATAAATGCATTTTACAGCATATTTGCTTTGGAAAGCTTCAGATGAACACATACAGAATTTAGATTCAGGTATCTGTAAAGCATGTAAGTTCATATTTCATACATTATAACATCAGTTTTTGTCATACTTCTTTTTTTTCTTTAGTTGTACAATAAAGAGTTGAATCTCTTCTAGATAACTGAGACTAGGATACCCAGGACACTGATTTACTCCCCCCCCCCTCCCCACCCCCGGTGAGGCAGGAGATGGAAGAGGGTCCAAAAAGAGGGAGGGAAGTGGCTTAAATTAACCATATTTGCATTTCACAACATTTAAATGATTATCCTCCTTCATATTTAATTTGAAGACATGGATATTTGTTAGTAAATATTACTGTAGATCAAAGACAATATAATCGGGCTTCCCTGGTGGCGCAGTGGTTGAGAGTCCCCCTGCCGATGCAGGGGACACGGGTTCGTGCCCCGGTCCGGGAAGATCCCACATGCTGTGGAGCGGCTGGGCCCGTGAGCCATGGCCGCCGAGCCTGCGCGTCCGGAGCCTGTGCTCCGCAACGGGAGAGGCCACAGCAGTGAGAGGCCCGCATACCGCAAAAAAAAAAAAAAAAAAGAAAAAGACAATATAATCAGTTAATTTTAAAAATGTGATTTATGTGATTTGAAGTTGTTTGTTTTTATTCAAAGGATCCTGAAGGATCAGAAGTTGACATGGTAGAAGAAAATGATTATACTGGAATTGTCTCTTTTCCTGACTTCAAGATTCCATCTAATCCTAAGTATTTTAAAGTATTTGTTAATAAAGTTTTCTCTAAAAAGCACATCTGGAACTTTTGGTTGTGAGGTAGATAACCAGTCAAATGGAGCCACCTAGTGTTAACAAAGGGTAGGTGTGAAGGAAATGAGGATATACAAACTCTTTTCAAGTCTAATTAGAAGCTAGGCTCAGGTTCTGGCAAAACAAACAAACCACTCCCAATACTTCTTACCAATCTTCTTTACGTATAGAAATTAAAATTTGGAAGAGGCAAAAAACAGTCCCCAGTCCTTTTTTTTTTCTTCCCATCAAAACCGTCAACCCTCCACCCTTCAAGGAATCTAATAGACTATCAGTCTAAAAGGCTGGTATTATCCCATGCCTAGCTCTGAGAGTTATAAAAATATTGGTCCCCTGTAGTCTTTACTGCACAGAATACCAGAAGACAGATTTCAAGAGGGAGGGTGTTATTAATTTCCTCCATTTGGCCACATGCTAAAGGATTAAGAACAGAACCCAATGTGAAAAAAATTTAGTGAACACATTCCTGGTATATGCAAAGTACAACGGGAATGAGAAATTCAAAACAGAAATAAAGAATCCACAGTCCCTGTCTGCAAGGAACTTAGAGGAGGACAAATAAGATAAGTGCACCTATAAAATGACTACAATATCACTTTAAAGCAAAATCTTTTTATGGTCATTTTTGTCTGCCCTCTAGAATCGAGTTTGCAGTTAATTCACTGTACTGAAGATTTTCTAGAAATTTGGATGAAATTGGGGGATTTAAATAATTTGGATAATTTTTAAATTTTGTACTTCCTTGAAAATATTACACGCTCCATAGCACAGAATTTATCCAGTTATTTTATAATTATTATCATTTCTCCAACTTCATCTTCTGTCATTTGCTCCATGACAGATTATGTCAGCCATGACCAGTATTGTCTTACCCCAGTACATTTGCACATGTTGTCCCTTCTGCTTAGAATGTACTCCACCTTGCTCTTTACAAGGCTGGCTTCCTTTCATTCTTTAGGACACAGGGTAAATGCTCCCTTTTCAAAGAAGTTATCCCTGGATGCATGATCTAATGTAGTCTCTCTCTTCCTTTTACTCTCTTGTTTATTTTCTTCATGGCACTTATCTCAGTTTTGTAAGTAATTATTTATTAATTTACTTGCCTTTTATTCCCCACTAGACTGTAAACTCCTTGAGGACAGGAGTCTTGTCCATATTGGTCACTTTTGAATCACTAGCACCTCAACATAACAGGCACTTGATAAATGTTCTTTGTGTAAATGATGATGATAACCATAATATTAAACTTTATTGATTGCATAACCAGTGTGCAAGATAGATTTTATTTTTCCCATTTCACAAATGAATCTAAGTAATTTGCTCAAGTCCAATCTGCTACTAAACGTAAAAGTGGGGATTTGGACTCCCATGGACTAGTAACTCTGGGAAGACAGGATCTCTTCTATCTTGTTCATTTTTTATCTCCAGTGCTTAATCCAGTTCTCAGTCAATATTTTTGAATGAAGGTTGTGAAACTCAGATCATTTTCCTCTTTAAACAAACCACATTTTGTCCCCAACCAAAATTTCATTTATGTGAAGTGTGAATTTTATCATCTGGATAGGCTTGACCTGTATTATATGTTTCTAGAGACATTGTTATGGATTTTCTACTACAGGGTGGATTTTAGTATTATGTTAGTATAATTAAGCTCCAGGATTAGTAAATTTTCAAGTATCATAAGCTCTTCAAATCAAAGCTATTATATTGAGATAAAAATACCTGAAAAAAATCACAATGTATGAAAACTAATTACTAAATAATTTCTATTATCTTGAAAATGCTCAGTTATTTCTGTTTATTGCTTTAAAATCTGCTGTCGAAAAAAAGTATGTAGGCTATATACATCTTTACTTACCTCTCCCTCTTTAAAATGGGAATTGATTAGATTTTCTTTGGGTGAATTAAAAACATTTGATGACTTCTGTAACTATAAATATTTTGCTTCCATAGATATGGTGTATGGACAGTTCGAGCTAAATATAAAGAAGACTTTTCAACAACTGGAACCGCATATTTTGAAATTAAAGAATATGGTAATTTCTTACAATTAAAAGTTTACCTATAAAGAGTTAGTATTTTTGCAATAATTCTTTTCATGAATGAACTTAATGCAAAATCACTCCCAGATGATGATGAGGCCACTTGCTGGTATGGTTAGAAGTACTGCTCAAGGGGGTGGGCAGAGTTGTCCAAATGCCTAGGCTCTAGTTCTGGCTGCCCTTGGTAACCCTGAATAAGCACACCAGTCTCTCTGGACTTGTCTTCCTCTTTATAGAGCCTCAAGAGACATAGTCCCCTGAGGAACTTGACTAGTTAAGGTCCTTTCCAGAATTATGATTTTAGGAGAAACTTAAAGAATCAGAGTTGAGGTGAACAGAACCTGATAAGACTAATAGATGATTTACTGAATTCATTACAACCAGCTAGTGACAGAACAAGAACATTTGGATTTCCTTACCCCTAGTCCAGTGCTATTTTCCTTCTAGCTCACAAATTCCTAATACATTGATCCAAAATTTTAAGATATTCTTATTTTGAAATCAATCATATTAATGGATTAATAATTAACATATAAACAGCTTAACCTTTCCATTTCTTGTGGTTGTTTACTAGAGTATTTGTGTGCTCTGATATCAAATTTAACTTTCTTTTTCTTGAAGTCATTTTTTTATTCCCCAGGAGACTCATAATAATGTGGCAAATAACACGAATTTTAACAATTAACAAACGGTGACAAAGCAAATTTATTATAATGAAACTCAACTTTAAAGATTATAGGCTCTAAATAACATATAATCCTGACTGATCCCCCTTCCTCCAAGTGTTTTTGCTGCTTCTTGTAGATATCTAAAAATTCATCCACCTCTTATTATCTGCAGCCACACATTGATTTTACCACCAGGCTCCCTCCTGGTCTACTGCAACCCCCACTAATTGCTGTCTCTGCTTCAAAGATATTCTCTCTTGGTATTAGCCAAAATAACCTTGAAATGCAAACTTTGTCATGTTATTTCTCTATTGAAAAGTCCCCAGTATCTCCTCATTCCCACCTCTTTTTCAGCCTCATTTATACCACTCCAGGAATGGTGACTTTGCATTTGATGTTCCATCTGCCTGCAACACCCTCCCTCTCCCTCTTGCCTAGCCAACTCCTACTCACCTTTCAAGTCTCAGTTGAAAAGCCATTTATTCAGTGAAGTTTTCCCTAAATTCTTTTTCCTGGGAAGGATTCCCTGTACTTATTTATATCAGTTTTCATAACTGTCATCTGTCATTTAGGTGTTTGTGTAATTCTTTGCTTATGCCTGTCTTCCCTGCTTGACTGTGAGCTCATTAAGGGCAGGGTTTGTGTCCTTTTCATTGGTATATCACTGTTGGCAGGAGTACGCAGGCTACATGGCACCTAGGTACTGGATGAAAGGATGAGATATTTTCCTCTACTTCATATCCTGGGGAGAACACATCTGTCTTGATCTTTAATAACATAGGAATGCAGCCCAGAGCAACAAATTGCATTGCTCTTTTTCTTCTGTTTTTCACCATTTAGAAAACACATAAGCCCTATCTGAAGCCAACTATCTCACTTACTCTCCCGTGTCAGTCTTTGTCTACAATATCAAGGTCATACAATCACCCAATTTTCTACTAACTGTTGTGCAGGTTAGTAGAATTAGAATCTGTAAGCCTCAGTACACAGTCTGAGTTAGTATAAAGAGAAGACAGTGCCATTTTGACAGATGAAATTGTTTTCTCTTGGGCAATCAAGATACCAAAGAGAGGAAAAAACCCTCCTTCCTTTCTGCCCTAATTTTTAATTTTTTATGAAGGTTCTTTCTTGTAGCTAATTGTAAGCTCTCTCTTCTTGACTAAAGTGAGAGTTTTATGTTGGAATTTGGAGACTGGATGGATTTTTCTACTAGATAAAAAAAGGAAATATTAAATAAGCAAGAAATTTCTTTTTCCATTTTGAATGTAATAAACATTTGTTGAGCACATACTATATTTGCGATTCATGAGAAGGATGGGAGGGGGAGACATACAAAGATAAAGAGAGAATAGTCTTTTTTGTTTCAAGGAGCCAATACTCTAGTGGAGGAAATAATCGATTGCCTATAATAAGTGCTGAAATCAAAGTATAAGTGAAGTGTTTCCAGTACATAGAGGATGGATTGACCTCTGATTGGCAGAATGGGAGGCTCCCCAAAAATCGTGTTGTTGTTGATGATAATGATGACAAAGTGGATGTTGTGCTGATGTAGCAGCTTATCCAGCTAATCCAGAAATACAGTTGGTTGCTATGATTTAAAGACTACTCTAAATTAAATGGTAATGTTGCCTCTTTGTTTTTATTTTCAGTGTTGCCACACTTTTCTATCTCAATAGAAACAGAAAGTAATTTCATTGGTTATAAGGACTTTAATAATTTTGAAATTACTATAAAAGCAAGGTAAGAAAGTTTTTTTTTTTCAGATTATCTAGCTGAACTGAGTTCCAACTCTGGGGACAGTTGCCCAGAGTGAGATGTGTGATCTTTTTCCAGTTTTATTGAGATATAATTGACATATAACATTGTGCAAGTTTAAGGTGTACAATGTGTTTAGTTGATAGATTTATATATCGCTGAGATCTGTGATTTAGTGGCAGTGTCTTCCATTACTTAAAAACCGACTGATTGAGAAGACACTATGCCTATAGTTTATTAGCTCATACTGATTTTAGCTGATTCTGATTTTAGCTTTGTTGGTTATTCACCAGAGGGGGGGTGGGAAATCCTAAAGATTTAAGTTCAATGTGTATGTTTAGGAACCAGCATGACTTAGGATATTGGGACTGAGATATGAAACCTTCACTTCTTGTCATTTTTAATGGCTTAATCAGCCAGCTAATGCTGCGTAACTGCTCTAAGATCTAATGCCTTAAAACCATAGCCATTTACGAGTCAGCTGGGCAGTTCTGCTGATCTGGGCCAGGCCAACGTCAGTGGGGCTCGCCCATGTGCCTGCAGTCAGTTGGCAGGTCAGCTGGGGGCCAGCTGGTTTAGGGAGGTCTTACTCACATGCCTGGCAGCTGGCTAGCAGTTGACTGAAGCTACAAGGATGATTGGACCATGTGTGTTTCTCATCAACCAACTGGCTAGCCTGTAGCAGCAGCAATGCTCAAAGAGAGAAAATGAGAGCATAAAAGTCCTCTTGAGGTTTGCACTTTGAGACTGGCACACCATCACTTCCAACACATTCTTTTTTTTTTTTTTTTTCTATACGCGGGCCCCTCACTGTTGTGGCCTCTCCCGTTGCGGAGCACAGGCTCTGGACGCGCAGGGTCAGCGGCCATGGTTCACGGGCCCAGCCGCTCCGCGGCATGTGGGATCTTCCCGGACCGGGGCACGAACCCGTGTCCCCTGCATCGGCAGGCGGACTCTCAACCACTGCGCCACCAGGGAAGCCCCCAACACATTCTTTTGACCAAAGCAAATTACAAGACCAGCACAAAGGAAATAGACTCCCTTCACACCCAAGGAGCTGCAAAGGTGGTGGATCCATGGAGAGGTGGAGAATTGGGGTTATTTTTGCAAGCAATCTACCACAAAAGCTTAGGTCATTTAAAAATGACGATATACTGTAGTTATTAATAACATTAACTGATTTATATAACTATATGTGTCAAGCACTTTTGAAAGCACTCTGTACATATTACCTCATTTAAGCTTTACAAAAACTCTATGAGGTAGATACTGTTACTATCCCCACATTACAAATGGAAAAACAGAGGTACATAAATGTTAAGTAATTTGCCCAAGATCATACAACTAGTAAGTCACTTGGCCTGTCTCATTCCAGAATACATGCCCTCAAATGCTACCCTATACTGCCTCTCTTACTAGCATTTATTCCTCAAATAGAGTGTTTGTCCCTTAATCTAAACCAGCATAAAATGCTCACTTGACAGAGAATTGTAGAAATTGACTTCTTTTAATGGAGAGACTTATTTTTTTGTTCAAACTATGAATAAGGAAAGTTAGCTCTTGCTATAGTATTTGCTGTGCAGAAAGTTTTCTTTATTATTACTTTAATTCTAAACTAAAAAAGGAAGTATGCAGTTAGAATTTTAAAAAAGAACATATAACTCTGAGATCGGGCATGCTGCTTTTAAAAACATAAAAGAAGAAAAAGAGCAGCTCTCCACTGGTATCAAAATCATTGAGGATGTGATGTGTCCTGTAAGAAAGGGCCCCAGACCTGACTCTTTTGATCTCCTCAAGATCAGTTTTTTTCATCTAGCACATAGTAATAAAAATCTGTACTTTGGCTTTATTATTGTAGCTTTATGAGGATGAAATATAACAGTGGATGGAAGGCACTTTAAAGTGTATCAAATGCTTTATGTAATTTTGAATTGTTATATTTTATCCAGATTTTATTATTGTAACCCTGTTAGCAAAACAATTTTATGGTATGATTGTTTGACAGATATTTTTATAATAAAGTCGTCAACGAGGCTGACGTTTATATCTTTTTTGGAATAAGAGAAGACTTAAAAGATAATCAAAAAGAAATGATGCAAAAAGCAATGCAAAGCACAGTGGTAAGAGATTCACTTGTACCTAAAGATCCGTCATGAATGCTAGAGATGGAAAGTGACTTAAAATTCATCTAGTCCAATCTCTCATTTTAAATAGGTGTGGAAATTGAAACTTAAAATCCTCTGTTGGTTTCTCACTATCCTTAGGATAAAGTTCACTTTCCTTGGCATCAGCTCCCCTCACCAGCCCATTTCTCCCTTTCTTCTCCCTTGCACTGGTCACTTCAGTTTCTCAAAATTACCCTAGTCTCTCTTGCCTCCAGGTCTTTGCAGAGTTGCTCCTTCTGCTTGGGAATGCTCTTTCCCTTTGTTCCCTCCTGCCTCTTCTTTGCCCAGGTAATTCCTTCTCATTCTTTGTCTCAATGTGGACACACTTTCTACTCCCTCAGGCCTTGAGTCGCTCTCAGTGGAGCACGTTTCACACTTCATTGCAGTGGTTCTCAACCAGGGATGACTTTTACCCCCAAGGGGACATTTGGTAATGTCAAGAGACATTTGTGGTTGTCACAACTGGGGAAGAGGATCATACGGGCACTTAGTGGGTAGAGGCCAGGGATGCTGTGAAACTCCTTCAGGACAGTGCCCCACAACAAAGAATTATCCTGTACAAATGAGGTCAATAGTGCTGAGAAACCCTTCTTATTGTATGGTTTATTTACGTCTCTATCATTCTCTACACAAAACTCTTTGGGGGTCTGAATCATTCCCATTGTATGTCCAGAGCCAGCCTCGTTCCTGGCAAAACGTAGGTGCTCTATAAAAATTTATAAGTGAATGAATGAACTCACTGGGAAGTTATTGGTCCATGGTCAAGGGCTAGTGGTTGCTGGAGCTCAGAGTAGAGCCCTGATCCCCTTTTCTCTAGTTCAGTGTTCTTTACATTATACTGTGGATGGTAAGGGTTCATGTCATTTTGCTCACTGCTGCATATTCACATAGTTTGTATCATCAGTAATTTAGCCTTTGTTCTTTCAAAATACAGTTTTATTTCTTTAAGATATAAATTAAATGCCTCTTTTTAATGCAAGATTCTATGCTAGACACTGAGATTTAAAGCTACATAAGACAAAATCCCTGGCCTCGTAACACTCAATTTCAGAAGAAAAAAGAACGCAAAATCTATTTTACTGTTGTGGTTAATAATTAAATAATATCATGTGACTTAACCCCATATCCCATTACCCATTGTGTGTTTTTAAATTAGCGTTTCAATATGTAAGCAGCAAAGTACAAAGTAAATATCATAAAACCCCATAAACTCTCAGTTAAGAGCAAAAGTAAGCTGAGAGGTCTAGAAAGATGATGACTCAGTGATTGGAAGAAGTCATCTTTGCCAGCTAGTACAAAAAAGGCCTGTGAAATCAAATGATATTTAAGACGCTTCCGTGTCAAAATTCTAAAGAAATAGATTAGAAAATAACATTCTGGGCTTAACTGTGGACTCATTTACTCACTTTAGTGGTGACAATAAAGCATTCCTCTGACATTTGTCTTCAATTGAGAGGCTAGTAAAGGCACATTTTGTTCATTTTTTCCTTATAAATTCTTCTGTGAAATAACTCTTTCATTTTCCCCCTTTAAACAGTTGATAAATGGAATTGCTCGAGTCACATTTGACTCTGAAACAGCAATTAAAGAATTGTCCTATGGCAGTCTAGAAGATGTAAACAACAAGTACCTTTATATTGGTGTGACAGTCATAGAGTCTACAGGTGAGCTTGGTTTTTTTTTTTAAACTTTCTCTTGGGAAATATTTAGACAGCATTTTCAAGGTATAAATAATTTCTACAGTTCTTTCACAGTTTACTTCCTTTTATAGTTAAGTTTTATTTTTTACATCATTAAAAACTTGGATTAAAGTATAGCTCTGCCACCCCCTAGTCACTGGGTCTCTATTGCCTCACTGGCAAGAATGGGATAACACCTGCCCATCTGGTATTCCAAGTGGGTCTGCAACTTATCTGGCATGGACATTTGGCACCCCGATTTTCTCACCCAGTAAGAATCAAAATCAAAGAGATTATGTGTGTAAAAACATTTGATAAATCACCATGCAAATGAAAGTTATTACTACTATCATTGTTTTCGTCCCCTTAGCTGTACAATGATGGAGTTGAACAAAGTGCATCCTAAAGCCCTTTTCTTCTGTAATAGTCAGTAATTCTATTTAAAATTGGAGGTGATGTTTCTAAAATAGATCCAATAGTAGTATATCCCTCATAGGGTTATGGTGAGGATCAAAGAGTCAGTATATGCAAAGAACTTAAAACAGCACCTCTTCTTCCTCCTCCTCCTCGTCCTCCCCCTTCCCCTCCTCCTCGTCCTCCCTCTTCCTCTCCCCCTTCTCCTCCTCCCCCTCCTCCTCCTCTTCCTTCTTTTCTCCACCTACTTCTTTCTTAACATTCTTAGCACCTTGTCTAGTACTCTTAATCCTCACTCCAATGGTTTTAATAGTTATTAATTATTACTCCAAGTTGGGTTACTTTGTCTTACTTCTGATATGTCTTGATTACTAATGTAACTTATATTTTCAGGTCTATATTGAATCCCCAACCAACCTTGAACAAATAATTTAACCACACTGAGGCCACTTTTTTTTTTTCAATAAAATGACTGTTAGACCAAATTATTCCTAAGTCCCCTTCCACCTCTTTAAATTTTCCTTCTGGGTAGCAGAATGAAGAATTGAAGTAATTATCGAGTTATTAAGCACTTTGTATGCATCTGATGCTCAATAGATGTGGGAGAACGATGATGACTTTATACTCCCTGCCCTGGCTGTGTTTTTGACATTGTTTTAATGTTTCTTTGTTACTTTTATTTTTCTCAATTTATTACAAACAAATTCAGCTTAAGCAGTATTTATTAGATATGCAAAGAGTGCTGCTAAATATGCAGGCTTACAAATATTAATGATGCGTAATCCCAGTACTCAAGTGGCTTACAAACAAGCATCTATAAGACAAGTAAACAAAGAACTCTGAACAAGAAGGAATTCCACATGTGCTCTAAGAAAAGTGCTTAATGCTACTGACCTTCAGAAGAAGATGAGCTCCTAGGTGATTGTTGAGCAACCAAGAATGGTGTCCTGAAGATGATTGGTCTTGTTGTGAAAGATAAGTAGGGTTTTGAGGCAGGGATAACAGCCAGGATGAAGTGGGGCACCCTTCACAGAGTGAACATACCAAGAGTGGGAGGTGAAACTTGATCTTTGAGAGTAGCAGATTATTCCTTTCACTGAAGTATAGGATATATATGTAGGGGTATTAGGGATGTAATACTGGAAAGGAGTTTGGGGATACTAGAACTTTGTATATCATTCTTAATAGTTTAGCTTAAGTTTTAGCTAATGGGTAACAAACACTATTGGGGTCTTGCTAGTAGACCCTCTGGGCTCTCTCTACCTCAAGCTCTCCTTTTATGTCTTCTCCACTTCTCTCCATATCCCTGCTTTCTAAAGGTGAATGCCCTGTAAGGCTTAGTCTCTGGCCTACCCTTTCTTCTCTCCTTAATGCCTTATACATATTTAACTGAAACTCAGGCCACTGGTGAAAAGTGGTGTCCCTTCCTTGAATTCTTCCTCAGTCCAATCCTATTGCTCTACTTCCATAAGGACCACCTCTGCCCACAAGCCTTGTGCGTAAGGCTTTGGAAACTCCTGAGAAGAGTTTAGACTCTTCTCTGCACTGCGCCTCTGAACCAAGACCCATATCCTACTTGCTGTTGGTAAATGAATGAGTGCAGGAATGGAGTGAATGAATGAATGAGTAGGTCTGTGGAGACATATGAACACAAAATAGCTCCCCACACAGATCCGTACACTCCTAATAAAGGTCAACATAATCCTTGTCATTTCTTTAGGTGGATTTTCTGAAGAAGCAGAAATTCCTGGCATCAAATATGTCCTTTCTCCCTACAAACTGAGTTTGGTTGCTACTCCTCTTTTTGTGAAGCCTGGGATTCCATTTTCTGTCAAGGTAGATGATGGGGGGAAACTGCTAAATGTGATTATCTTTTTCTAAAAATATGGGGGTGGCAAACAAAAGAAGGATGATGGAGAGGCAAATCACAGAGGGAACTCATTCTGTGTGTGAAATCTGCCCCTCCGACTATGTGGTGGGTGGTGGGAAACTGCAGACCAGCTTCAGCCTTGGGGATGATATCAACCCTTAGGGCAGTATCACTATTTAGTAAGATAGCCTGTGTTAAGCATTCCCTAAATGAGCATTGCATTAAATGATATGTAAATAAAACCCCATAAGTCTATAGTTCAAAAAACACTAAAGTTTAAAATTATTTGGCAACGTGCTCTTTAAAAGTCTTAAGACAGAGATAGCATTCCTTGAAAATAAACCCCTTTCTCTCACCATTTTTTACTTCCTGTGTGTCTCTGAGGGTGCATTTCTGTGCTTTTCACTCTGCATTCTCTTTGTACATAACTCTTGTCTGATCTCATCTCTCTGTATTGTTCTCCATCCTTTCCATCTTGACACTTTCTGTCTGTCCCTGATTCTTTTCTGTATGTTTTTTTTTTCTCCTTTACAATATTTTCTCTCCTTCCTCCACGTTTCCTTTTTAAAATGCTGATAGTATGGAGTTAAAACATTCATTTGACCTTTTAATTACATTTTATTGTAGATTAGTATTCTATATCTTATTATATATAAAACATGCTTTATTACATATATGTTTTATTATATTTATAAAATGGAAATTTTTATTCCCTATCCTTTACAAAGCTAGAGTAGAATTTTTTTATTCTTTGAAGATGTGTTGCTTTTAAAAATCAACTTTAGGATAATTAAAATGGGTTATTTATTACTTACCGTAGGTCACTGGCCTTTAAGAGAAAAAAATTTACTAGACCACAAGCAAGCTTTGGACATGCTTATAACTTCTTAGTATATATACAACATATTTAATAATATATAACATATTACTATATAATGCATATGGTAATTTATAATATATTATGGAGTGTATTAATATATATAATACAAGATCACAAAATATGTCACTATATAGAATTTATTATTTTAAAATATATTTTATATATTTCATATCACATATACAAATAAATAATATAAAATATATCTTTGTGGAAATTCTATATGTCCATATGCATGGCAATGAGAGGTAGAGTTTGAGAAAAAAGATGCACTTATTGTTTCTCATATCCAAGAGAATCATTCCCAGAAGTGATTGCCTCATTTTTTCCTTTATCCAGTTCTCAACCAACTGAACACACACAGAAATTAAATAGCAGAAGACCTTATCACATCTACTTGGCAGACCTAATGTGATGATATTTATATTCTGAGTCTTCTCGATATACAGGGGAATCCATTCAAGAATGATTTAACTAAATAAGATTAAACCTTTCTATATATAAGCTGAGAACATGCTTCTTTTTCCTGAATTGAATATGAATAATTTATACATTGGTGAGGAGGAGGGAAAATTATTTCAGAATTGTTATGCTTTAAAAGAAGTGATGAGCTCTTGAAATGAATTTGGACTGTTCTGACAAACAGGTGCAGGTTAAGGATTCACTTGACCATGTGGTAGGAGGGGTCCCGGTGACCCTGAGTGCACAAATGCTCGATGTAAACCAGGAGACAACTGACTCGGAGTCAAAGCAAAGTGTAACACGTTCCAGTGATGGAGTAGCTTCTTTTGTGGTGAATCTCCCATCTGAAGTGGTGGTGCTGGAGTTTAAAGTGAGCTGAATTCTTCTGTTAAATTTTCTGGGACAGTGTGTACTTTTGACTGTGTTTTTTGGCCAATGTGCAGAACAAATGCGGCAGATTTTATACATGAGTCCAGTGAACAGTTCCACAATTTTGCATCCAAAAAAATAAAAAAAAAAGCACCAGAGGCAATCAGCAAATTCACTGAATGGTCCTTGAGGAAGATAAATCTATCAATTTTTTATTTGGGGTGAATTATATCTGTAAGACTGTATTAGAATCTAGAAGTATCAAAATAGGTATAGCAGTGGAAATCAGTGATAGAAATATTCTCTGTTTCCCACCCCCCAACTTTTTATCTCTTTTCAGGGCCACAAAAGAGCCAAACGTGGAAGCCTCTCTTTTTTCCAGCTGTATGAGTCACTCTACCTTAGAGCTCACTTAATATTCTTCTCTCCTAGCAAATAATATTTAGGTTCCCAATCCCAAATAAAAAATGAGTAAGTTAGTAATGCATGTCAATGACCCCAGCATGCATAGATTCACCATCATCTACTGAGCCCGTACGAAGTGCTAGGCATTGTGCTAACCATTTTGCAGCTGAGGAAACAGAGGCTTTTAACCTTTCTTATGGTTAAATAACTTATCCAGACTTAATAAATGATGGTACTCAAGAGGCAAACCAATGCCTGTCTCACTCCCGAGCATGAGCTATTAACCAAGCCCTCTGCTGTCAAAGGCCGATATTGGTGCCATGATATCATTTCTGCCCCACTCTGTTTGTAAGCCCTTCTCTGTGCCACGACTTCGCAATGAAACTGGGCCAGAGAGTCTGTGTGATGTCCATTCACGACTCCTGTCCCCAGTCCTCAGGACCTCCCCACTGCTACCCTTCCAACCCATAGGAAAAGGAGTCCCCAACTCACCATGACACTTCAGGAAGGGTGTCAATATTTGTTGCAGGCGCATCTTTCTCTCTTCACTTCACCAGACTTTCCCACCATAGCCTACAATCCCATATTATCCCAATTATTGTCCATAGCCTTTGTAAAGTTACTTGATACCGCAGCTGTACAAACACTTTGGAGTAATGGATTTCTTTTTTCTTTAGAATTTGGTGTTGTGAATTTTAGAAATTTATAAAGCAAAGAAAGGAATTGAAAAGTTATGTTTCACAGAAAACATTAAGTCACAGTCCATGTATCTTTTTTCACTTTTTTCCTTTTCAGGTCAGGACCAAGGACCCAGATCTTCCAGAAGAAAATCAGGCCAGCGAAGATTACCGAGCAATAGCATATTCATCTCTCAGCCAAAGTTATCTTTATATTGACTGGACTGAAAACTATAAACCTTTGCTTGTGGGAGAACATCTGAATATTGTTGTTACCCCCAGAAGTCCATATATTGACAAAATAACTCACTATAATTACTTGGTAAGTATATAATGATAGATTTACATCTATCTATTCCCCCACCTGATTTTCCTTTGCTTATGGAAAAGCGTTAGAATGATCCCTTACATATATTCTTACAAAGCACTTTCAAAAACATCATCTAATTTGATAATCAGTTTTTCAAAAGCCTTTGAGACAGGGAATGATTTTCATGACTACTTCACAGATGAAGAAACTGAGGGACAAAGAGGTTAAAGACTCACTACAGTCACTCAGATGGGAAGAGGAAGGTTGTGATTAGATTAGACCTGGGAACCTCTGACTGTGTTATATGCCTTTCACCAAAGACAGCCTGATTCCTCCATAGAGAGAGCTTGATTAAATTCTCACATTACCTCTGCTCTACTTCATGGCCAAAGATTACACGCCTAGACCCATTTAAAATATGTGCATTTCACTGGAAAAAAGAGGGGACCCAAATCCTGCTCTTAAGGGTTGAGTCATATCATACCTGCTCCAGCAACATCCCTGTTACATCACTTAAATTAATCGGAGGTGTCAGTCAAGGCCGTCAGTGAAAGGTAGGAAAGAATGTAAAAAAAATGTTAAGGGCTTCCTGACAATTACCCAAGAAATGGAATTAATTATTCTGATGATCAGGCCAAACAGGTGATGATGATTTTTTCAACGGTTTTGAAGAAGAAATTAAAAAATAAATGAGGACCATACTGACTGATGAATAATTAGGGGACTTGTTTAGGGACTACATACCAAAACCACATACACAGTCCTGTTCTCTAAGGACAATTTAAGGGATCTCTGAGGACATTTTGGCTTCATATGATTTTTAGGATTTTTTTTTTTTTTAACCTCACACCTCCAGTTTAGAACCTAACCTCTGGCTTTAAAACTTAAGGCCAGAAATTAGGGAAAAATAAGATGCACTCTACCTCCTCATCTACATTTTTTAATCAACTAAACAAGTAGATGTTAATGACAGTGTGATGACTTTAAACAGATTTGAGGTCAAATTTTAGCTCTCTGAATTCGTAGCTAGGTGGTTTTGAACTGAAATCAGTATGACATTTAATTACTTCCTGAACCTCAGTCCCTTTATCTACACAATGGAGATAGTATTCCTATCCTTCTGGTTATTACGGGAACTAAAAGAGTTAATTAAATGTACAGTTCCTGGAACATAGTAGGTCCATACAATGTTAACTTTCTTTTTCTTTAACGTAATTTCTACTCCAGCTCCAAGCTCCATCCTGAAGTAAATGTTTTGTTTTTGTAATTACCGTTGCTACTGCTGTTTATTTTTAGATTTTATCCAAGGGCAAAATCGTTCACTTTGGCACAAGGGATAAACTTTCAGATTCAGATTATCAAAGTATAAACATTCCAGTGACACAGAACATGGTTCCTTCAGCTCGTCTCCTGGTCTATTACATTGTAACAGGAGAACAGACCGCAGAATTAGTGTCCGACTCAGTCTGGTTAAATATTGAAGAAAAGTGTGGCAACCAGCTCAAGGTAAGCCACAAACTGTAAGTCACAATCCAACTTTCTTCTGAATAAAGGGGCTGTAAATGCAGCTATCTGTGAAGTTTTTGTGTCATACAAATGATATTTTCTTTTTCAAATGACCTTATAGGTTCATCTGTCTCCAAGTACAGATACATATTCCCCTGGCCAACATGTATCTCTTAATATGGCAACCGAGTTGGATTCCTGGGTGGCTTTAATGGCAGTGGACAGTGCTATATATGGGGTGCAAAGGACAGCCAAGAAACCCCTGGAAAGAGTTAAGTAGTGCATGGCCTTGGTTACTGGGGTGGCCCTATGCAGTGCTTCACAAAGTGTGGCCACTAGGGTAAGTCGTGGGGGAAGAATTAAGGGAAGACTAGACCTGCTTTTCTATAGTCTACTCAAAACAGTGACTCTTAGGAAGGTAAGCCATCCTCACATTAGTCTCTAAAGCCCAGGTCTATCCATTTTTACTTTTCCAAGTATGGAATTAAGTACTTTAAAAACACATGCCATGATAGCAATTACATTCATGGGCAAAGTGCCATTGATTGGGAGGGTTTGGAGATTTGGGAGCAGGGAGCTTTATAGTAGCAGCAACAGAGAAGAATGAATAGGCAACCACTGGGGGTTTTTTGGGTTTTGTGTCCTTTTTCTTACTCATTAAAATCTGTGGCCCAGAAGAATCTGAAAATGATTCACTTCCCCTAAGTTCCCATTTATCTCCCCTAAGCTCTGCTTCTATTTTCTAGGCTTGAATTTCTTTGAAGGAGGAAGAAAGAACTGAGAAACTATTAAGTTAAAAACATTCAGAAAGGAAAAAATGTTTGGGGTCAAAATTAAAACTGGAAAAAGCCTCCCCCCGCAAACAAGTTCTCACCCACTTATAACCTAGAGCCCTCTTCCCCAAAATACAAGAGATTGTGCTCTTTTTTCTTTTAGCGACTTAAAAATTAGCTTGTTTATTAATTCACTTATTCATATATTCACTCATTTATTCTTTTTTGGACATTATATTGATTGCAGTATGCATTCTGTGTACAAAACAGCATGGGGTCAATTTCGAAGAATCACCTCATCAAAGCTTAAGACTTAGTTCTTGATTTAATTTTGAATAGGTATGTATTTCTAAATACAAAAGGACAAAATAAAGGAATGAAGTTGGGAAATTTGGTCTTTGACCATTTGATAAATGAGTGGGCTGTGCATTTCACAGATTTGTTAGAACCATGTAACAACTTGTACCTTTAGTTTTTCAGAGGAATGATTTCCACATCTGAATAGGCTCACCGTTTTGCCTTTAGTTAATTCCTAAGAATTATTAAATTAACTAACTACCTCTGGACAGGTATTTCAAACTTTAGAGAAGAGTGACCTGGGCTGCGGGGCAGGTGGTGGCCGCAACAATGCAGATGTATTCCACCTGGCTGGACTCACCTTCCTCACCAACGCAAACGCAGATAACTCCCAAGAAAATGGTAAAACACTCAGTACTTTTTGTTTATTCTTCAAATTGATTACTGAAATTTACATGGATGATTTGCCTCCCAGACCTCAGTTTTGTCCCTCCTCCAGAATATTCTCTAAACTGATCTTATAATGGCATGACTAGGTAACTCCTCTGTATAAAATGTTTCATTAGCCTTCAAGATACAGTACAAATTCTTTACTGTAATACTCAAGGCCTTCCACGATCCTCTCTCCAGCTCTTTCCAGCTGTTTCTCATCTCACTCTACATGACCTTATGTCTAAGCCATACAGAACCAAGGTAGTTATGGGTGGCACTATTTTACATCTTTGGGCCTTTCCTTATTAGGACTGCTTTCCCTTTTATTAGCCTGAAGAAGCTAGAAGAAGAATCATCTCCTTGATTTGGCCTCTTCCCCATATAGAATTGATCATTGCCTCCTCCTTTAATAGGGGGAATACTATAGGGAGGACTAGATGTATTTATAGCAGTGCATCATTGTACATTCTTACACTTAATTACACACCTTGTCTCAGTCAC